>NC_073403.1:31198336-31522639 GCF_028641065.1 Leucoraja erinaceus
CTATCCCTCCTGAATATTGAATATCCCTGGATGTTCAGCTCCCAGCCTTGGTCACCCTGGAGCCATGTCTCCGTGATCCCAACTATATCATAGTCATTAATAGCCATCTGCACATTCAACTCATCCACCTTATTACGAATGCTCCTTGCATTGAGACACAAAGCCTTCAGGCTTGTTTTTACAACACTCTTACCCCTTATACAATTATGTTGAAAAGTGGCCCTTTTTGATTTTTGCCCTGGTTTTGTCTGCCTGCCACTTTTACTTTTCACCTTGCTACCTATTTCTTCTACCCTCATTTTACACCCTTCGGTCTCTACGCTCACACATTTAAGAAACCCTTTCCCTTTAACTCCATCCTCCACTGTCCCATTCAACACCCCACCCCCCTTATTCAGTTTAAAGCCACCCGTGTAGCAGTGGCAAACCTGCCTGCCAGAATGCTGGTCCCACACCTGTTAAGATGCAATCCGTCCCTTTTGTACAGTTCCCCCTTACCCCAAAACAGATCCCAGTGATCTAAGAATCTAAATCCCTGCCCCGTGCACCAGTTCCTCAGCCACACGTTCAGGTCCCGTATCTCCCTGTTCCTGCTCTCGCCAGCACGGGGAACTGGAAGCAAACCGGAGATAACAACCCTGGAGGTCCTGCTTTTCAGCATTTTTCCGAGCTCTCTAAAGTCACGCTGCAGAATATTCATCCCCTTTTTTCCGACATCGTTTGTGCCGACATGCACTACCACTTCCGGATGTTCACCTTCGCCCTTGAGGATTTTCTGCACTCTGTCCGTGACATCCTGGATCCTGGCACCGGGAAGGCAGCACACCATCCTCGCATCCCGTCTGTTGCCGCAGAAACCCCTGTCCGTACCTCTCACGATGGAGTCTCCCACTACAATGGCCTTGCCTACTCCTACTCTTTGTTTCCTGTTTGCCAGCCAGTTCTCTATCCACATCAATACTGAACCCCCAATGACTTGTGCTTTAAGTTTGTTTACTAATCTCTTATGTGGGACCTTGTCGAAAGCCTTCTGGAAGTCCAGATACACCACATCCACTGGTTCTCCCCTATCCACGCTACTAGTTACATCCTCGAAAAATTCTATAAGATTCGTCAGACATGATTTACCTTTCGTAAATCCATGCTGACTTTGTCCAATGATTTCACCACTTTCCAAATGTAATAATAATCTTATTTATATAGCACATTTTTTAGTCAACTTGCATTGACCCCAAAATGCTTCACATAATTACATTACATTACACACAGGCAAAGGTGGGTGAAGTGTCTTGCCCCAAGGACACAACGACAGTATGCACTCCAAGCGGGATTCGAACCGGCTACCTTCCGGTCGCCAGCCAAACTCTTAGCCCATTGTGCCATCTGTCGTCCCACTCATGCACACATGCACACATATATACACACATATATATATACACATACATATATATATAGACACACACACACACACATATATATATATACATATATATATATACACACACACACATATATACATATATACATATATATATATACACACACACATACACACATATATATATATATATACATATACACATATATATATATATATACACACATATATATACACACATATATATATATATACACACACATATATATATACACATATATATATATATACCACACATACACAAATATATATATATATATATATATACACACACACACATATATATATATACACATATATATATATATATATATATATATATATATATATATATATATATATATATGAAATCCTAATATTGTGAATAAAGCATCCATGAACACAATGTCGAAATATTTTTCCATTCTATATTAGCGTAACACAATGTAGTGATACATACCTACATATTTAAATTCAGTCGAAGTTAAAGTTGGTCAAATAATATGGGGATCTTCTTGCTTTTTTTTGAGACATGGATTTTTAAAAATGTGAATGTCTCATAATGACACATTTGTGGATCAGCCGTATATTGCACCAACCCCCACAATTTCAAATAACTCTAAATTGAACTTTATAAACAAGGAAAAAACTTTATATTTCCGTCATTTATGGTAATATTTACATAATTCACATCATTTTGTGCACGACATATACAGGGGGTTGCAGTGTTTTGAAAGTAATGTAAAATACAACATATTTCAGACAATGATAGCCCCACCCCTTGCTTACCCCAAAGAACAAAATTTCCAATTTATATACAATAATAAATCAATCAATACAACAATACAACAATACAACGGTTTATTTGTCACATTGCACAAAAAGTGCAAGTGAAATGATATGTCAGCAGCGATACAATGATAAAGGGCACACACAAAAACACAATAAATTTTTAACATAAACGTCCACCACAGCATTCATCACTGTGGTGGAAGGCACACAATTTGGCCAATCGTCATTTGCACAATTTTGTGTGGTTAACGGAAGGTTCTCATACTTCCTCTTGAGTAACCTGCGTTGGGAAAACAGAATTTTGGCGTGTTCAGGATGTCAAATAGCGTTGGAACTGCGTGCAATTTAGCCCCTCATTGGTCTGCCTGTTGAAAAACTAGTCAAGTTCAGTGTTCAGAACAAAGATGGCAGGTGGTTGACAAGTACACTAGAATTTGGTGGAGGAGATCTTGTCGACGAGTATTCTGGGCCCGCTGAAATTACAGAAAATCTCATATTGGATTAACTAAGAAGGAAAAAATGTAGTTATAACTACATATCTGCAGAATGAATGATATATCATTTAAGTGCAATTGTTCAGTTGTGGGGAGATATCTGTATATTGAAGATGCATTTTGCCACTAATATGTCAATTTACCTTCAATGTAGAAGAGCTTATTTAAAACTTCTAATGTAGGCTGAGAGAGAGAGGGGAGGAAGAGAGTGAAAGGCAGATGGGGCAGAGACCGAGATACCGAGAGACAGGGAGAGAGGAGAGAGAGGGACAGGGAGAGAGAGATAGAAGGGGCAGAGAGAGATGGGGAGAGAGAAGGGGGGAGAGGAACGATGGCACGTTAAAACGTACAGCCGCCCCATTCTGACAGCCGCCGAACCCCGCACCGCACCATTGCACCCTTCTTCACAGCGGCCCAGTGATGTCTCGGCTCTGACAGTTCGAGGGATCTAATCGGTAACTACAGTAAGACCAGCCCCGGATCATTGCGCTACCCGACTCAAAACTGAGGTTAAAATCTCGTGATGGGTCTGATGTGTCTCTCTCCCCATCTCTCTGCCCCTTCTCTCTCCCCCTACGTATACACATACTAAGCACACATACATATGCACACATACATATGCACACATACATATGCACACATTTATATGCATATATGGAGAGGGAGAAGGGGGGAGAGGGAGAAGGGGGGAGAGGCAGAAGGGGGGGAGAGGGAGAAGAGGGATAAGGGGAAGGGGGGAGAGGGAGGGGGAGAGGGGGAGAGGGGGAGAAGGGGAGAAGGGGGAGAGGGAGAAGGTGGAGAGAGGAGAGAGGGAGAGGGAGAAGGGGAGAAGAATGCCGCCGCCGAACCCCCCGGCCCACCATTGCACCCAAAGATGATAGAGCAGGGTTATATAATCGTTGATTGCACCCTTCTTCACGGCGGACTTGTGATCTTTGCTTATGATGTCTCGACAATTCGAGGAGACATAAAGTGGAACAGCGATAGCACATTATAACGCGCAGCCGTCCCATTACGACCAAAGATTATGGAGCAGAGCTCCACTAGTATCTTTGATTGCGACCGCCGCCACCAAACCATTGCACCCAAAGATGATAGAGCAGAGTTATATAATCTTTGATTGCACCCTTCTTCACGGCGGGCTTGTGATCTTTGTTTATGATGTCTCGACAATTCGAGGGACATAAAGGGTAACAGCCATCGCCTTCCTTCCCGGACACGCATCTGAGCTGAAAATAATAATAATATGTTCTCACCTTTCGTTTTTATTGGGGAACCTAAAGAATGACAAGTCGGGTTGTCTACATTTACGATTAGAACAATTGATAGCAGAGCAGTGAGATGAAGATTTAGATAAGGACGCCATGACAGTGTGGGGGAAGCCCAATAAAATAAAATGGCGTCAACGATCACACATGTCATACTACCCGTTTTTCGAGGAGTGGTCTATCTTGCTCCTCTATAATCTTTGGGCAGCATCACTGGACAAAAGGTAGATGGAGTAGACGCCAGTCAGTGGTCCAGAGCTGACTATTGTCCAGAGATGTTCCCCGACCCAGCATCTGCAGTTCTTTCCTACATAAAGTAAACAATGGGTTGTGTAGGAAAGAACTGCAGATTCTGGTTTAAACCGAAGGTAGATCACAAAATACTACAGTAACTCAGCGGGACAGGCAGCATCTCTGGAGAGAAGGAATGGGTGACGTTTCGCGCCGAGACCATTCTTCAGATAGAATCTGACCCGTCGGAAGAAGTTCTTCAAACTGATCTCACCGAAGTGTTGACGCCGTAAATTTGCCAACAGAAATATGATACAAAGTTCTCAAGACAACTTTTGCAAACATGCATTATCTATTGATTATTCTCTAACTTCATATAAACCTTGCTTTCCCTCTCCCTCCATCCCTCTCCCTTCCTAGATCTCCGATCACTCTGACTGTTCCCAGATTAGATGTTATCACTGTATGCTTTGTTGTCAACTTCTCCTAGCTAACAATGATCTTTTCTACATTTTCCTTGAGCTTTATCCCCCTTGATGTCTCGTTTTCACACCTTACTCTTCCTTATCTTTGTATCTCCCTCTCCCCTGCGCCTCATTCTGAAGAAGGGTCTCGACCCGAAACGTCACCCATCCCTTCCATCCGGAGATGCTGCCTGGCCCGCTGAGTTACTACAACTTTCTATCGTAGGTGAAAACCAGTACTTGTAGTTCCTACGTACACATCTGTATGCAGTTTCTACTTCTTCTTCATGCGTATGGTGTGTACAGCCTAAAGTTGAAGGACAACTTGTTCTATTTGAACTTATTTGATTGTGTACGCCAGGTTGATTGCATTCGTTGAAACGTGGCGGACCACGTGAAGGTTGCAACCTCCCATCCCGCAGTATCTTCCACACTGTATCGCACTATGGCTCTCTGGCTCTATAACATCTATTGATCACTATTCGATTTGGAAATGAGTGTGATATTCCCCGGTCCCGGCCGTTCTCGCGGGTTCATGGCCACACTGATGTCGTTCTGTGTTGTGTGCAGGCCCCGGACTTGGCCGGTATTGTCTACCAAGTGGTGACTCAATACAACAGGATCTATAACATGGACCGGACGTCGGTCACATGGCCCCAGAAATATATGACGAGTCTTGGGTTCCATCTGGATGTGGAAACCACTGTTCTGGAAGACTGTCTGACGCACCGTGGTGCCATGGCCCAGCGACAGAACAGGGAGGCCATTCACGACTACTTCAGGGGTCTCAGCGAGTTTCTTAATCGGGAGGTGAGACAGTTGAATCGTATCAATAAATGATCCGCGGGCAATTATTTCACTCAATCTAATTCTATTCATTCTCTGATACGTGATTACAAACGTTTCTCTTTTGCAGAGATTCAGCGCCTGCGCCTGGGAAGCAATCCGCGAGGAGATGATACTTTGGTACCAACAGGTGTTTAAATTTTTTTAGATGATGCTGTCTGGTGCATTCAGAGTCTTATTTTGGAGCATTTTTTCACCAAATTTATGACCAATATTTCAGAAATAAATTTGTTTGTCAAGAGTAATGAGAGGGTGGAATGGGATGATTGGGGTCATTGTTGTATACATTGTTTAAAATCAAGAATTGAAATTGTCCTTGTTTTAGTAATCAAGTTGTACTGTTGTAAAATGTTATGTAAAATGTTATAATGGAGCATGCAAAAACTGCAAATAAAATACTGTAATTTGTTGCAGTAAAGAAAATCTTTTGCATGAAAATTAACGAGTTATATTAACCACCCCCAACTACTGCCCACTGGCCCATTCACCTTCAGTCCTGTCAACACCATTTAGTCAGTGGTAGAGTTGCTGCTTTACAGCACCAGAAACCCAGAGATCCAGGGTTCGAGTCTGGATACGGGTGCTGTTTGTACGGAGTTTGCACGATCCCTCGTGACCCATGTGGGTTTTCTCCGGGTGCTCCGGTTTCCCCCCACACTCCAAAGACGTAAGATAATTGGCTTGGTGTAATTGTAGATTATCCCTAGTGTGTGTGGGATAGTGGTAGTGTACAGGGCTCACTACTTGGTGCGGACTTGGTGGGCCGAAGAATGCTGGAGTAACTCAGCGGGACAGGCAGCACGTCTGGAGAGAAGGAATGGGTGAGGTTTCGGGTCGAGACCCTTCTTCAGCTCCTACCCAACATCCACCGACCTCTTGAACACTACAAACACTACCTGAACTAAGAACTACGAACCGTCTTTGTTGCACTAAGGACTTTGGGGCTTTTTAGACTTCAGAGATACAGCGCGGAAACAGGCCCTTCGACCCGCCGAGTCCGCGCCGACCAGCGATCACCCCGTGCACTAGCACCATCCTACACACTGGGGACAATTTTACAACTTACCAAACACAATTCACCAACAAGTCTCTGGAGTACCCCACAGGTACCCCACTTGCCTGCCATTCTGAAAGGGACCCGTTAATCCGTACTCTTTGTTTCCTGTCTGCCAAACAATTTTCTATCCATGACAGCACTCTACCCCCAACACTACTCACTGCTTCTGGGCTCACTACCGACTGACACGGTTCTGGACTCACTACTCACTGGCTCACGGCTTCTGGACTCGCTCACTCACGGACTCTGGATTCACTCACTCACGGCCTTTTGACTCACTCACTCACGGTTCTGGACTCACTACTCACTCACTCACGGCCTGTGGACTCACTCACGGCCTCTGGATTCACTCACATACACCGACTCTGGACTCACTCACTCACGGACTCTCACCCACAGCCTCTGGACTGACTGACTGACTCACTTACGGCTTCCGGACTGACTGACTGACTCATTCATGGCCTCACGCCTGACTACTGGACTCAGGCCTGACAACTGGGCTATGGACTCACGCCCGGCCTATGGACTCATGCCCGGCCTATGGACTCATGCCCGGCCTATGGATTCACGCTTGGCCTCCGGGGCTTTACTCTCCTCGCCCCGGTGATTGACAGGGGGTGCTGTAAGGGGCGTCACCTTCCTGGCGATCTACAGGCGAGCAGACCAATCTGCTCATCTCACGATTTTTAAAACTTCATATCTTTTGTAATATCCCACCAATCGGATCAAAATTTGGTGTGATTTTAGCAGAGGAGAACCGTGGGTAAGGTGGGGCAAAATCCTAGCCATATAGGGTATAATTTTAATACAAATTTAAAAACAACACAAACCGGAAGAGGACAATATGAGAGTTTTAGTATAGCACTAGATTAAGTGGGACCCGTTGGGTCCCATGTTCACACTGGAGGGCTGGTCCCCCGATGCAGTATGGGTACTGAAGGGACTGGTTAGCATGGACATTGTGGGCCAAATGGATTCTTGAGGTGGCAGCTCAGTCACTCAAGCCTGATGTGCTGACAGCTCACTAATGGCTAGTGGACTAACAGTTGCCTCAAGGCCATTCTTTGAAATTCCGCTTCAAGCAGGGTGTAAGGCAACTAAATTCAAATGCAGTTTCCTACCATTTCAAGCAGGGTGCAAAGCCACCAAATTCAAGTGCAGCTTCTTAACACTTCAAGCAGGGTGCAAGGCCATCAAATTCAGGTGCAGTTTCCGACCACTTCAAGCAGGCTGCAAGGCCACTGAATTCAAGTGCAGTTTCATACCACTTCCATCAGGGTGCAGGGCCACCAAACTCAAGTGCAGTTTCATGCCACTTCAAGCAGGGTGCAGGGTGCAAGGCCACCAAATTCAAGTGCAGTTTCATGTCAATTCATGCAGGGTGAAACCACCATAAAACCACTAAAAAACCGCACAAAACACCACACTCACAGTTCAGTAGACATTCAGTGTGTTCAGTTGATTCACAGCTCTCTCTCCCCCATCTTGCAGAGACTGAGCCACACCAACATATACGGGTTTTATAATCCCTCCCCCTCCAACTGGAAGGGACGTGGCATTCATGGCATGATTGACAGTAGAGAGATTCTCAAATTTCTTTTTAACACCAACACCACTTTTATTTTTAATTGATGGGAAGAATCCTCTGCACCTGATGAGGTGCAAGGCACCGAGTAAGATGGTCAAAAATTACAGCTGTAAGTGATAGCGTTTTATCTAAAATCAATATTCGTGCAACCAGGAAGTTGCAACCAACAACAGCCATTTTTTTTTGCCGTGCAGCCTTTCAAAGCAGTTACCACCAAAGATCTTATAGCGAAGCAAGATGGGTTACTCTCACGCAAACGTGTAGTACGCTCATGGGCAGATTCATGGGCAATTTTTCGACTCATTTTAGCAACCTGCCTCCGCCATCTTGCTTCCGGCCAAAGATTGGATCCACAGCAGGGAGAGGGAGTGCGCGGCCCGGGGCAGCGGGAGAGGGAGTGTGGGGTCCGGGGCAGCGGGAGAGGGAGTGTGGGGCCAGGGGAGAGGGAGTGTGGGGTCTCGGGCAGCGGGAGAGGGAGTGTGGGGCCAGGGGCAGAGGGAGTGGGGGGCCGGGACCAGAGGGGAGTGTGGGGCCCGGGGCAGCGGGAGAGGGAGTGTGTGGGGCCCGGGGCAGCGGGAGAGGGAGTGTGGGGCAGCGGGAGAGGGAGTGTGGGGCAGGGGCAGCGCGAGAGGGGATAAGGCCTAGTAGTGTGTGAAGTTGCGGGGAGGTTTACAATGTTTCTTATTTACAATGTTTCTTATTTAATGTCTAGTCTGAAATAAAGTTCATTATTGGATCAGAATATCATTGTGTGTGTTATGTGATTATATACATTTATATAATTTTCATGTATGTGAGTTTATAAACATTTTATTCTTTAACAAGAATTAACAGATTTATGAACTAACAGAATTATGAATCTAACCCTATATCACACACAAAAAGTTCCCCCGCAATGTCAATTACCCTGCGAGTCGGGTCGGTTCCGGTTACTACAAAATCAACTCAAACACTGTTTGTGAGCCATTTAAAAAGAAATTATTTAAAAAACATTAAAAAGACAATTACCAGAGTCAAATTTTATTCTTGACAAGAAGTATGAACTGACAGATTTATGAATCTAACCCACACAAACTGTTGCCCCGCAACATTGATTACACTGCGAGTCGGGTCGGATCAGGTAGGCTCAGGTTGCTAAAATGGGCGTGGAAAAATGCCCAGGATCCCCTCCATAGCGTACTACACGTCAGCCCATTGCATTTCGCAGGAGTAGCCCATCTTGCTCTGCTATAAGATCTTTGGTTACCACCACCAACAATAGCAATTTGTTTTTGCAGTGCAGCAGCCTTTCAAAGCAGTTAACACCACCAACTACAACCATTTTTTTTTTGCAATGCAGCCTTTCAAAGCAGTTACCACCACCAACAACAACCATTTTTTTTCCAGTGCAGCTATTTAAAAGCAGTTACCACCACCAACAGCAGCCATTTTTTTTGCAGTGCAGCCCTTCAAAGCAGTTACCACCACCAACAAGTCATTTTTTCCAGTACAGTGATTTAAAAGCAGTTACCACCACCAACACCAGCCATTTTTTTTACAGTGCAGCCTTTTAAAAGCAGTTTACCACCACCAACAACAGCCTTATATTTTTGCAGTGCAGCCTTTTAAAAGCAGTTACCTCCTCCAACAACAGCCATTTTTTTTGCAAAGCAGCATTTCAAAGCAGTTACCACCACAGCGACAGCCAATAGACACTTTTTGCAAGCTTTAGAACCAATGGAGACACTTTTTGCAAGCATTAGAACCAATAGACTTTTTTTTTGCAATCTTTAGAACCAATACACGTTTTTTTGCAATCTTTAGAACCAATACACGTTTTTTGCAAGCTTAATAACAATAGAGACACTTTTTGCAAGCATTTTAGAACCAATGGAGACAATTTTTGTACGCATTTTAGAACCAATAGAGATGCTTTTTGTAAGCATGTTAGAACCAATAGACACTTTTTTCAAGCCTTTTAGAACCAATACACTTTTTGCAACCATTTTTGAACCAATAAGGACACTTTTTACAAGCATTTTAGAACGAATGGAGACACTTTTTGCAACCATTTTAGAAACAATTCACACTTTTTGCAAGCATTTTAGAACCACATTAGGGGCACTCACAGTTGAGTATACATGTGTTCAGTGTTAGTCACAGCTCAGAGATACATGACCCTCAAGCTTCCTCCATCTTGCAGAGACTGAGTCAGGCACACCACTTCCGGGTTTATAGTCCCTCCTCCCTCCCACCAGCAGGGGCAGCAGAGAGAATGGCAATTAAAAAACCCATTAATATCTCTCGATTTTCCCATCGATGGAAAAAACCCTCCGGTCCCGAAAGGCGGAGGAGGGTTCTGAGCGAGGTGGCCAAAAATGACGGCCGTAGATCGTGGCATTCTCTCGGAAATCGCAGCAAAGAGTGCCAAAAGAGGTCAAGATCAGACTTTTAGTCAAATAGATAGATAGATTAAATTCAGGTTCGAGTAATGTGTTGCTTGGATAGTAATAGTTTTGCAGGTGGCAATAAACATTGGTGCTGTGCGCTCATTTGACAAGGGATAGACATCATCTGCATCTTCCTCGGACTGCAAGAAGTGGCCAACAACGCACTGTGTTGTATATGGGGTGATTCAACTCACTTCCGCGCCAATTAAAGCAATGGGTAGCTGCCGCTTTTAAACTCCCAGACACAAAAAATCCCAGACAGAAGGAGGTTCGCAGATTTGCCATGTGCTGAAAGAAGCGGATTCTGTCGGAGCCGAGGAAAGTGCAGAGATTCCTCTACCTTTGATGATCCCCGCATATAAGGTATTTATGCATATTATTTATGCACAAGTCAAATGTATTTTTGTTCAGATTAGGCGACCACCATTCTTACTCACCATCGGGTTGCTTTGTAATTTCTCACAATTTTGAGGGCAGAACATCGGTACAAGGGGACAGGTCGCTAGGACAGGGACAATGTATGTCATGGGTGTTAAAATACAGTGGAAGCGAATGACAAGGGAATAGTAAATGCGTTTCCAGTAATTCCGTTTTCTATTAATTATATATGTTTAAGAAAGAACTGCAGATGCAGGAAAAATCGAAGGTAGAAAAAATGCTGGAGATACTAAGCGAGTGAGGCAGCATCTATGGAGCGAAGGAATAGGTGACGTTTCGGGTCGAGACGTCTGAAGGAGCGTCACCTATTCCTTCGCTCCCTAGATGCTGCTTCACCCGCTGAGATTCTCCAGCATCATTGTCTACCTTTAAAAGACACTTCGTCAGATGCATAGATGAGAAATGTTGAAGAAATGGGACAACATGGACAAATTGAACTAGTTTAGAGGGGCACCTTTGTCGACGGGCGAGTTGGGCCGAAACGTCTGTATTTTCCATGCTGTATGGCTCTGGACTTTGTGGTATATAATTAATTCATTTAATCTACAACCTCGGGCAACTCTGGCTGGTACAACTTATTTTTTTCTAGTGGCCTTTCAATTGGTATGGAATTCAGGTTCGAATAACGTGTCGCTTGGATAGTTATAGTATTGCGGATTCAGTTTACATTGATGGTGTGCGCTCATTTGACAAGGGATAGATTTACTCACCATGGGGTTGCTTCCTAATTTCGCAGATGGCTGGCCTGAGAAATTACAATAGATGTCATTAACCTTCGGGTACTTTCTACTCTACTCTCGTTACTTTTTTCTTCACGACTTCATTTGATTGCTCCTCTTGATCTGAAAACGAATGTGGCTTATTTCACTTGGTGATGTAATAACAGGGCATTCTTTCTTTCTGTCGGAAGACGAGCATCAGGCTGCGGGTCCTATTGCAGTGTAAAATTAATTCACAGCAATCTCCATGGAACCCCGTCTGAAATGTTTTTGAGCTCTCACTTAATCTTTAAATATCTCTATTGTGTTCTTTGGTCATCACCAACAGTTTACTAAACAGTTATTCTTAGTGCAATTGACAAACAGCAGAACATATTATCAAAATTAAGAAATGAAATCAGATTCCAACATAGACCCAATAAGATATCCTTCATATCCTATTAATATTATCTTTATGTTCTACTGTCTAGACAATCTTAATTTTTAAAATGTTCTATTAGTCCATTCACATAAGTAATCGATTTGAAAAGCAAAGCAAAATAAATATGATTTTTTTTTTAATATTCCCGGTAAATCTATTGTGTAATTTCCCAGAGAGACCATTTATCTTGACAGGCTTCAACACGTGTCTGTAGCGTGGCTCAGACACACTAATCCAATTCACTTATAAAGACCACTGGCTTACAAAGTCGTACATTTTAATCACATACAAGAGAAGCATGAGGGTCACACGTTGCTGCCTTCCTGGGTGCTGTATCTACTGAGTCTATAGGTTGCAACTCTCCATCTGCGTGGCTTTCCCCCGGAATATCCGGTTTCCTCCCACACTCCAAAGACTTAGAGGTTTGGAGGTAAATTGGCTTCGGTAGAAAATGTGAATTGTCCCTAGTGTGTGTAGGTTTAGTGCAATGTGCGAGGATCGTTGGGCGGTGCGGACTCGGTGGGCTAAAGGGCCCGTTTCGGCGCTGTATCTCTAACCTAAACGAAACGTTTTAAAAAATATATATAAACAGAAAATGCTGGAAGGCATTAATTAGTCTCATCTCGATAGGAATTCAGTCACATTCTACAACAAATTTTAGTTTAATTTAGAGACACAGTGCGGAAACAGGCCCTGCGGCCCACGGATTCCGCACTCACCCCGTACATTAACACTATCCTACACACACTAGGGACAATTTACACTGGGGGAAAGCCACGCAGATGGCGAGTTGCAACCTACAGACTCGGTACATACAGCACCCAGGAAGGCAGCAACGCTACCACTGCCCCACCGTGCGACCCTCATGAGTCTCTTGTATGTGATTAAAATGTACGACTTTGTAAGCCAGTGGTCTTTGTACGTGAATTGGTTTGTCGGAGCCATTCCACAGACACGTCTTGAAGCCTGTCAAGATGAAGGGTCTCTCTGTGAAATGGCACAAGAGGATCTCCTAGAATATTAAAACAAAAATCATATTTATGTTTCTTTGGTTTACAAATCGATTACTTCTATGAATGGATTAATAGAACATTTGAAAATTAAGATTGTTTAGACAGTAGAACATAAAGATAGCATTAATAGGTTATGAAGGAACGACTAAAAAGCATCTTATAGGGTCTATGTTGGAATCTGATTTACTTTCTTAATTTTGATCATATTTTCCGCTGTTTGTCAATTGCACTAACAATAATGGTTTAGTAAACTTTTGGTAAAGACCAAAGAACACAATAGAGAGATTTAAAAATTAAGTGAGAGGGCAAAAACATTTCAAACGGCAGACTGCTGTGAAGTCATCGATTTTAATACCATATAAATAAGATTTTTTTTTTAAATATTCTTGGAGATTCTGAGGGCAGAACGTTGGTACAAGGGAACAGGTAGATAGGACAGGGTTAATGTATGTCATGGGATGTGAACCAAGACAACCCAGGTGGTAAAGATACAATTGCTGCGAATGACAAGGGAATAGTGAATGCGTTTCCAGTAATTCCGTTTTTATTAATTATATATAAGAAAGAACTGCAGGTGCTGGAAAAATCGAAGGTAGACACTGGAGAAACTCAACGGGTGAGGCAGCATCTATGGAGCGAAAGAATATGTGACGTTTCGGGTCGAGACCTTTTTTCAGACGTCTATACCGCTGTTTGTCAATTGCACCACTAGCAATAATGGTTTAGTAAACTTTTGGCTAAGAACGTCTGAAGAAGGGTCGAGACCCGAAACGTCACCTATTCCTTCGCTCCATTGATGCTGCCTCACCTGCTGAGTTTCTCCAGCATTTTTGTCTACCTATTAATTATATACGTCTCTTACATGTGATTAAAATGTAAGGCATTTTACATTTTACAATGGCATGTGAAGGTGATTCGGACTCACCCGTCTGAGCTACTCCACAGACATGTATTGACCCTGTCAAGAGGCAGTTTACAACGGCCAATTACGCTACAAACCCTCATGCCTTTGGGATGCGAGAATCTGGGGCACACAGAGGAAACCACGTGGTCACAGGGAGAACGCTCAAGCTCCAAACACACAGCGCCCGAGATCAGAATCGAACCCGGGTCTCTGGTGCTCCGAGGCAGCAGTTCTACGGTTGCGCCATTAATGCATTGATGTTACAACAGGTCGCAGGGTTGGTCTTGAACCGGACGGGTCTATTTGCAGTTCCATGCTTTCCTCACTGGGGTGGGTGGTGGGTGTATGGAACTAACTGCCAGAGAAGGTAGTTAAAGCAGGTACTAAAATACATTTAAAAGAGATTTGGACAGAAACATGGATGGGAAAAGTTAACGATATGGGAGAAAAATGGGCAAATGGAACTAGTTTTGAGGGGCACCTTTGTCAACGGACGAGTTGGGCCGAAGGGTCTGTTTTCCGTGCTGCATGGCTCTGGGCGTTAGCGTATATAATTAATTAACATAATGTACTGCCTCAGGCAACTCTGGCTGGTGCAACATTATTTTTTTCTAGTGACCTTTCAGTTAGTCTGGAATTCAGGTTCGAATAATGTGGTGCTTGGATAGTTACAGTATTGCGGGTGTCAGCTTACATTGGCGCTGTGCGCTCATTTGACGAGGGATAGACTTCATCTGCATCTTCCTCGGACTGCAAGAAGTGGCCAACAACGCACTGTATTGCATATGGGGTGATTCAACTCACTTCCCCTCCAATGAAGGCAATGGGTAGCTGCCGCTTTGAAACTCCTAGACAACAAACAATCCCAGACAGAAAAACCCAGACTTGGGAGAGGTTCCCAGATTTGCCAAGTGCTGAAACAAGCAGATTCTGACGGAGCCGAGGAAAGTGCAGAGATTCTTTTACCTTTGATGATCCCCGCATATAAGGTACTTATTTATGTATATGATTATGCACAAGTCAAATGTATGTTTGTTCAGATTGGGCGACCAACAGCTGCCGAAGTCACATTCTTACTCACCATCGGGTTGCTTTGTAATTTCGCACATGGCTATCCTGAGAAATTACAATAGATGTGATTAAGTTTCGGGTACTTTCTACTCTACTCTCGGTACTTTTTTCTTCACGACATCATTTGATTGCTGCTCTTGATATGAAAACGAATGTGGCTTATTTCACTTGGTGATGTAATAACGGGGCATTTATAAGTTGGTTTATTTGGAGACGCGTGTAAACACGCTGCATCTTCGGGCACCATCGCATCCGTCTCCAGCTGGTGAGAAACCTTTAACTTTTGTTCATTTGGTAAGCTGGTACAACTTATTTTTCGGAAAAGTACACGAACCTTTTATCCACTGTGTTACCGCAGGGTTGTCGTGCTGAGGAAATGGCCTTTACTTGTGTCTGGCCACTTGCTCTACTCTTCTCCCTGTCCTGCGCTCCCATGACTGAAGAATTTAGGCTGGAGATGCACCGGCATCTCACCAGCGACATTCTGCGAATGTGGGATTCAATTGTAAGATTAAAAAAACAATCAGAATATAACCTAATTTAATTTACTAACCCGCATGCGCTGCATGGTATTCTGACGGAGAATCTTTTCTGTTTCAGGGGAGCAACTTCCCTGTTCACTGCAGAGAGCAAGGGATGAAAACCAAAGCCCTGGTGCTGAGGAGGATCTCAGCCAAAGCAAAGGTAAAATGTGTTCTGAAGAAGGGTTTCGGCCCGAAACGTTGCCTATTTCCTTAGCTCCATAGATGCTTCTGCACCCGCTGAGTTTCTCCAGCTTTTTTGTGTACCTTTTTGTTCGGACAATGCCTGGCTATGGTGACCCCCACTCTGCGCACAGTCAGTGGGGTTCAGTAAACGGGGAAACCCACAGAAACTGCCCTCACCCATTCATAAGGCTGATTTAGGAATCGGACCTCTAATAATAATAATAATAATAAATTTTATTTTGGGTACCTTTCAGAAATCTCAAGGACACCTTACAGCGATTAACAGGAATAAAAAAGATATAATCAGAATAAAATAAATAATAAAGACATCACAGAAACACAAATTAAAAACAGAATTCAGTCCAAAAACAAAAAATCAAAAACACAATGTGAAGAAAGAGCAGCGGCAGCTAAAGCGCGCCAGCGTCCACTCTCCCTTCATGACAGCCATCTTGGACAAAGGCTAACAGGATTACTTACAGACAAAAAAATCATCCCCCCACAATGGATACCACTGTGGGGGAAGGCACAATGTCCAGTCCCCAACCCCAAGTTCACCCAAAGTCAGGCCTGTTGAGGCCACCGCAATTGCCTCTACGAAGGCCCGATGTTCCTGGCCGTTCTCACCGAGTGGTCTTACCCCGGCATCGGGAGAGTCCTCTCAGCGGCTGGGCCACCTGGAACAGCCGCTTCCTAACTGGAGACCGCGGTTTCCGAAGCCGACAAGGCCGCGCCGGTTTGGAGCTCCCAGGCTCCCAATGTTGAAATCGGCGCCGCCCGCTCCGGAAGTGTTGAACTCGGCGGTCACAGCTCACCGGAGCTCCAGCGCGGCGACCCAGGCAAGGCATCGTCCGCTCCGCTCCGCGATAGTGCTCCAGCGCTGAGCCGCCACTGTTAACTGCACTCAGGGTTACAGCCTAATAAAGCTCACCACCATGTGGAGAAACAGTGTTTGTGAATGCATCGTGTTTGTGAATGCCTTGATACATTCTACGGGGACGAAAAATTCAGGACAACACTGATGACTGTGTTTTAAACTTGATCACATAAGCTCTAAAATTCCTTCCCTCCTCTTTTCCAACTATCTTTTCTCCTTTACATTTCTCCTAAAATCTAACAAGCATTTGGTTTTCTGCCATGTCCTGTCAATTTACCCAAACATTTATGCCGTGCTAAATTGGAACATTGCTATAATAACGATGCTAACATATTACACGTTCATGTCATATTTGATATAAGAATTAATTCTGGGGCAATAGAGAATAGGTGCAGGAGTAGGCCATTCGGCCCTTCAAGCCAGCACCGCCATTGAATGTGATCATGGCTGATCATCCACAATCAGTACCAATTCCTGCCTTCTCCACATATCCCTTGTCACTGCTATCTTTAATAGCCCTATCTAGTTCTCTCCTGATAGTATACAGAGAACCGGCCTCTGAGGCAGATAATTCCACACACTCACAACTCTCTGTGGGAAAAAGTGTTTCTTTGTCTCCGTTCTAAATGGCTTACCCCTTATTCTTAAACTGTGTGCCCTGGTTCTGGACTCCTCCAACATCGGGAACATGTTTCCTGTCTCTAGCATGTGAAAACCCTTAATAAGCTTATATGTTTCAATAAGATACCCTCTCCATATAACCATATAACAATTTACAGCACGGAAACAGGCCATCTCGACCCTTCTAGTCCGTGCCGAACACATTATCTCCCCTAGTCCCATATACCTGCGCTCAGACCATAACCCTCCATTCCCTTCCCATCCATATAACTATCCAATTTATTTTTAAATGATAAAAACGAACCTGCCTCCACCACCTTCACTGGAAGCTCATTCCACACAGCTCCCACTCTCTGAGTAAAGAAGTTCCCCCTCATGTTACCCCTAAACTTCAGTCCCTTAATTGTCCCCTTGTTTGAATCTTCCCTACTCTCAGTGGGAAAAGCTTGTCCACGTCAACTCTGTCTATCCCTCTCATCATTTTAAAAACCTCTATCGTCCCCCCTTAACCTTCTGCGCTCCAAAGAATAAAGCCCTAACTTGTTCAACCTTTCTCTGTAACTTAGTTGCTGAAACCCAGGCAACATTCTAGTAAATCTCCTCTGTACTCTCTCTATTTTGTTGACATACTTCCTATAATTAGTCGACCAAAATTGTACACCATACTCCAGAATTGGCCTCACCAATGCCTTGTACAATTTTAACATTACATCCCAACTTCTATACTCAATGCTCTGATTTATAAAGGCCAGCACACCAAAAGCTTTCTTTACCACCCTATCTACATGAGATTCCACTTTCAGGGAACTGTGCACAGTTATTCCCAGATCCCTCTGTTCACTTACATTCTTCAATTCCCTACCATTTACCATGTACGTCCTATTTTGATTTGTCCTGCCAAGATGTAGCACCTCACACTTATCAGCATTAAACTCCATCTGCCATCTTTCAGCCCACTCTTCCAACTGGCATAAATCTCTCTGTAGACTTTGAAACTCTACTTCATTACCTGCAACCCCACCTATCTTAGTATCATCTGCATACTTACTATTCCAATTTATCACACCATCATCCAGATCATTGATGTACATGACAAACAACAGTGGACCCAACACAGATCCCTGTGGCACCCCACTCGTCACTGGCCTCCAACCTGACAAACAACCATCCACCATTATTCTCTGGCATCTCCCATTCAGCCCAGCCGCTCCATTCTCTCAGCATATGATAGTCCCATCATCCCGGTAATTAACCAGGTTAACCTACGCTGTACTCCCTCAATAGCATGAGGGAACTATCCTAGATGAAGATTTCAGATTAATATTGTTACAGGCAGATTCACTAATGTTGTGAGATGCTCTTTGAGGAGTGAAATATAAGTACACCAATATTTGTGTATGGGGAGAGTACTTAATTAAGCCCCATAATATTTCAAGGCACCATGAAGAGAGTTGGTGTTGGAATCAGGTGAGGTGAAAATGCTTTGTTCAGAGCTTCCTACTTCCATGGCTCATGAGTCATAGAGTGACATGGTGTGGAAACAGGCCTTTTGGCTCAACTTGCCCACACCATCCATCATGTCTCAGCTGCTTGAGTCCCACCTGCCCACGTTTGGCCCATATCCCTCCAAACCTGACCTATTCATTACCACAATCCATTTCTTACCACAATCTATTATGTTGACCTCCATTTCCTTACTATTTTTTTTATCTAAGAGATGCAACCATTACATGAGAGATTTTAATATCTGAAATATGGGGAAACATATTTAAATCGTAGTGAAATTACATAGAATAAACAATTATATTTGATGTGTAACATGGGTTTTATAGCCTCTTTACATGCTGCAGTTTTTATGATTCAGCAAAGAGTGTGATGCTTGTGTTAATCATAAGCTTTATTTAACTGTCTCGTTAATTCATGATAAGGAAGCAAGGTTAGCAAATACTTCATGTGACAATTTATCTTGGCACAGCCCCAACACAGCTGCAAATACTTTAATTAAATATGTTTCCTTTCTGTGTAGATGCAATTCTGAGTCATAAAAAAAGTCAACGGCAGTTTCTCACTACAATTTCTGACAAGTGCTGCTATACGCATAACAGAAATACTGACTGGCTAGCCAAGAGGGGAATGCTGGCATTTCCCCAGAGATCACAAACACACGGTTAAATTGGGGTCCAGTCATTCATTCACCTTGTAAGTTATTGGGGCAAATCCTCCAAAATTATGGAAGAACTCGGATAAAGACATGGATATTTTAAAAAGACAGATTTGCTGGCTGCAACGGAAAAAAACCCCAATCCACAGAAAGAAGCAGTTTCAAGTTGCAAACCTGTCTGGCCTGTGGACTTGGGCATCGCACTACTTTGCGAATGGTGTGGACAGGAAAGGCTGAGACGGAGCTAACGAGATTATCTTGGATACACAAAGGAAGGAACCAAGCCTCAGCAGATGGTGGTAAACAGGCCAGCACAATCACCATCTTGGATGACCCATCCATCGAGACAATAGGAGCCCATCCAGGCGATGGGATAACGATCAGGCTGAGGGATCATGACATCAGCAAACCCCTTATCATTGGAAGCCTATTGTTCATGCCAGATCGAAACTGGGAACCATCAAAAGACCACTTTTATCCAGAGGACCATCTGGGGGTTTCAAAGGAAGCTCAGGTATAAAAACAGGAGTCAAGCCAGAACTCTTTCTCTCTTTCTGCTCTGCTGGACAGCTCGTGGGCCTGTATCGACCTAGCTGTGAGTATCCCGGTGACCTGGTCAAATTCCTGAAATAGGATAGAGGTTGAGAAGATAAAGGGAAAGGGGGGTAAAATTGTGTAAAGTAAGTTTGACGACGTGCCCAATAGTTTTCCGTCCATAGTCTTAGTTTAAAGCATAAGTTTAGCCACGTATTATGTAGTGTTGGTGAGATTTGATTTCTCATTGTTTAATAAAGCTTGTAAATTTTAGACTTGCTTTGAGTCCATCTTGGTTTCTGTTTTCTCTCATCAGCACACTCTGGTCAATTCAACCTTTTTTTATCATATCCCACCATAATTCTGAGGTCTAGAACCTAGGGGAATCCCTTTTGTTGTATTCTCTCTCTTGGAAACCGCTCGAGTGGAGTGGTGACCATTTGACCCTCCGACAAGGGAGGGAATAACTCGGGCAGTTGGGCCCAAAGTGGAGTAAAGGGAAACACAAAACCCCTACAATCTCTTGAATAGACCCTTTGGAATATTATCTTCCAGTTTAAGTAAGTTGTGACTGAAGACTAGTCTGCAAAATGCTTACAGTTTCACCAATACAAAGTGATAATTTGAACTTAGAAAGTAAATCACTAATTTCTAAAATAGTAATGCAAATGAAACCAGGTTTCAAAGTACGGTATCTTATCTGTAAAACCTCTCGTGCTTGATCTACAATCATGTCATCAATATTCACCAACGTAACAAGATTACTTTCACTCATATAGGAAATGTTATAGATGGAAATCTCCCTTTTCATGCACAAATATTTGAAGATGCAAATTCTTTAATTTATTAATTTTTAAGATTTGTGTGTCACTGATGAGGCTAGTATTTATTGTCTACTTTTGAAAAGAACACAAGTACACAAAGCAAATTTAGACAGCATTAAAGAGTCAACAGCAATGGAATGCGTTAGATTTATACCTGGCAGATTTCTTGCTTGAATAACGGATGAGTTTTTACAACAATCTGGTGGTCATTTAACAGTTACTTCTTGAATTCCAGATTAGGAACATCAATTAAATGTCCAGTCCATTTACAGTTCCACCCCACACCACGATGGTCTCAAGGTTTTTTTCAAACAAAGGGTGGAACAAGCTTCTAGTGTAACGGGTATAGCTTGGACCCAATAGCAGCACAGAATCAGGCAGTTATAATTGGTCATGAACTTTATTACGATACTGTAACACAGAGTAGTAACACAGGAATGGGTACACCGTACTCACGCAGAGGCTCAGGATTGAGCGAGGGTTCCGAAGAGGGGCAGGCAGGAGACGTAGTCGGGGTAGCGGAAGGTCCGGTAACCAGGACATCCAACACACGATGCAAACAAACCAGCGAGGGACAGACGAAAGGAGAGTCGAAGCCAGGCAGGAAGTCGAGGAGCCATTGCAGGGATACACCAAACAGCCCAGGAGAGAGGCAGACAGAAACTTGGAGGTACGGGACGAAGGCCGTGGTCAGGGACAGAAGGCTGAGGTGCTATCCAGGAAGACGACAGGACGGAATGGTCAGGGGCAGGCTGGTTCGAATCCGTGTAGTCAGTCGGGAAATCGCTGGAGAGTCTTGCATGAATGCTGAGAACAATCTGGCACTGGGTGAATGGTGAGGAGAGTTGGGCTGATGAGAGGGGAGTGGCAGGCAGGCAGGTGAGGAGAAGGAGGGACTGGTGGAAAAGTACTGGGAGGTGAAGTGGATGAGAATGAGGAGAGGGCAGACTGTGACATCTAGAGGAGGTGGTTGGTAAGGACTACCCCAACATTAAAGAAGCAGTTAGACATGTACATGGATAGGACAGGTTTGAAGCAGTGGGCAGGTGGGACTAGCGTAGCTGGGACATGTTGGGCCAAAGGACCTGTTTCCACACTGTATCACTACATGACGCTGTCTTCCTATTCTTCCCTAAACAGAGACACAATCAGTTAGTAAACACTCCTCTGTCTGGCAGACATTTCACACCTTCAACAACAATTCCTTTGACTCCTCTCACTCTCTCCAAGTTAAAGGTGTTGCCATGTGCACTCATATGAACCTCCGCTGTGCCTGCATTTTTGTCTGTTATGTCGAACAGTCCTTGTTTCAAACATAAGATAGATACAAAAGGCTGGAGTAACTCAGCAGGTCAGGCAGCATCTCTGGCGAAAAGGCAATAGATAAAGTTTTGGGTCAAGGCCCTTCTTCAAACTGAGTGTCTGGGAAAGGGAAACAAGAAAGATAGAAGGTCCACAGAACAAATGGGCAGCACGGTGGAGCAGTGGTAGAGTTGCAGCCTTACAGCGCTTGCAGCGTTTGCAGCGTTTGCAGCGTTTGCAGCGTCAGAGACTCAAGTTTGATCCCGAGT
The DNA here is from genome assembly GCF_028641065.1 of Leucoraja erinaceus. Lineage (NCBI taxonomy): Eukaryota > Metazoa > Chordata > Chondrichthyes > Rajiformes > Rajidae > Leucoraja > Leucoraja erinaceus. The sequence continues at coordinate 31,220,784 of NC_073403.1, forward strand.
GCTGTCTGTGTCGAGTTTATGCGTTCTCTCCGTGACCGCGTGGGTCTCCCAGACCCCTTTGCTCTACAACTCGCCCCAGAGCCCAACCATTCACTGTGTGGACCCTGCCCTGGTATGACTTGCCAAAATGCAACACCTTGCACTGCTTACCATTCCTCAGCCCACCTGCCACACTGATCAAGATCCTGCTGCAATTTTTGACAACCATCTTCGCCATCTACAATATCACCTGCTTTAACGTCATCTGCAAACTTAAGCTGCTGTCCCACTTAGGAGACCTAAACACCAACCTCTGGTGACCTTGCCCGCCACCCAAAAAAAACCAAGGTCGAGGTGACATGCAACCTCTTACCACCTCCCACGCATATGTTGAAAACCTTCCTCAACTGTGAAGAAAGCCGACTTCGACTAGACCTGCGACTAAAAAATGATCGATTTTTAAAACGGCAACCTATTTTTAGTTGAGGCCGGTTTTAATCATGATGAAAAAATAGCAGCAACCTAGATGAAGCTTCGGCCACGTGGAAACGCTATATTTAAGAGGGAGTTAGACGTGGCCCTTGTGGGTAAAGGGATCAGGGGGTATGGAGAGACAGGATACTGAGTTGGATGATCAGCCATGATCATATTGAATGGCGGTGCAGGCTCGAAGGGCCGAATGGACTACTCCTGCACCTATTTTCTATGTTTCTATGTAACCACTTTCGACCATTAGGGTGACCTCATGGAAACCTTGGGTAGCGATCATGGTCACTAGAGGTTCCTGTTTAGGTCTCCTAAGTGGGACAGGGGCTTAACTAATCATGCCCTGTATGTTCTCATCCAAATCAATGCTATAGATGACAAACAGCAATGGGCCCAGCACCGAAGCCTGAAGCACACCACTAGTCACAAGCCTGGATCCCATGCGATCGAACCTTCCAGTGTAGCCTACTATGCAGAACGTTATTGTTACGACTCCTGAATGCAGGTACTTCAGAGCCGCGTAACATAATTCAAAAACCAGGTTCAAGTTCAAAAATCTTTTAATTATTCAATGGAACACAAAACCCAAACTTGATTTAAACAACCCAGTCAGGGATATGGATGGACTAACAAACAATTAAACAGTGCTCCAGCCAGCCACGTAATGGACCGTCGAATCAGAGACTCTAAAACCTGCCTAAAGAGATATAACCCTGAAACTAAATACACAAAAACACTAAGGTCAACCCTTATCCGTCCCAATTCAATATTTGTTAACAAGTAATGGTGAAAGTACACAAAGATCTATGCCATGTGGCCAGGCCTTCCTCAGCTCACACCAGCAGACTGCTCACAAGGCAGGGTCGATGAAGAAGAGAGAGAATCAGATGAGTCACCCATCACCTGACGCAGCTTGGCCAATCGGGTACAGGAGCCTTTAACCCCTTGATTCCAGGCTCACAGCCACGAGGCCTGTACTCGGGAGAGAAATAGAGAAAGGTAAGTACATAGCGTTCACCAGGGGGGGGGGGGGGGGGGACACCTAACAGTTATCAACTGCCTTGCTGAAATCTACATATACATCTACACCTCAACGTTTATGGTTACGTCTTCAATAAATTAGGTTCATGAGACACAAACTCCCACGTACAAACCATGCTGACTTTCCCTAATCAACCCCTGTCCATCTAAATGCACATATTTCTAATCCTTCAGGCTACATCCCAGTAACTTTTCAACCACAGATATTAGACTCACTGGCCTATATTTCTTTGTAGCACTTCTTAAATAGTGACACAACATTTGCCGCCCTCCAGTCTTCTGGCACCTCATCCGTATTTACTGATGACTCATCATCTCAGCCAAGGCACCTGCAATTTCCTCTCTTGCTTCACGGTGTCCTTGGGTATATCTGCTCAAGCCTGGGAGATTGTCCCTAATGTGTAATATAGTGCTAGAAACATAGAAACATAGAAATTAGGTGCAGGAGTAGGCCATTCGGCCCTTCGAGCCTGCACCGCCATTCAATATGATCATGGCTGATCATCCAACTCAGTATCCCGTACCTGCCTTCTCTCCATACCCCCTGATCCCCTTAGCCACAAGGGCCACATCTAACTCCCTCTTAAATATAGCCAATTAACTGGCCTCAACTATCCTCTGTGGCAGAGAGTTCTAGTGAATGGGGATCACTGGTCAGTGTGGACCCGGTGGGTCAAAAGGCCTGTTTCTGCGCTGCATTTCTAAAGTATATATTTTCAAAGGCTTGTACTGCACAGGATGGCTTGGTGCGCAAAATTAGAGTTGCTGCCTTACAGCGCCAGAGACCCAGGTTCAATCCTGAGTACGGATGCTGTCTGTACAGGATTTGTACGTTCTCCCCATGACCGCGTGGGATTTCCCCGCGATCTTCGGTTTCCTCCCACACTCCAAAGACATGCAGGTATGTAGTGTGTGTAGCATAGGTTCGTTAAGATAGGATAGGGTAGGTTAATATGTGCGGGGATTACTGTTCAGTGCGGAGTTGGTCGGCCAAAGGGCCTGTTTCTGCACTGTATCACTAAAATAAACGAAATGAATGAAAGATGTGTGAACGGTAATGATGATCAAGGAAATGTGGAGCCCACAATGGTCCATTGTTGGCTGTGGGGAAGGTGATAATGAGTGTTACAAACAGTGAAACAGTAAGATGCAGTAAAACTAGTACGATGGATAGGGTGGCGTGGTGACGGGAAGAGAGGGGATGCATGGGCTTCATGAACTTGGAGAAATCAATATTCATACCGCTGCCCAAGTGAAATATGAGGTGCTGTTCCTCCAATTTGCATTTGGCCTCACTCTGACTACCGTCCGGTGGCCCTTACCTCGGTAGTCATGAAATGCTTTGAGAGGCTGGTGAAGAATCACATCTGTGCCTTCCTCCCTCGGAACATGGACCCGTTGCAGTTCGCATACCGTCCGAACAGGTCCACGGACGATGCGGTCTCCCAGGTCTTGCACACCGCTCTCTCCCATCTCGACAGCCAGAAGGGGGGCTACGTGAGGATGCTGTTCATAGACTACAGTTCAGCCTTCAACACGATAGTCCCCACCAGACTGGCCGGGAAGCTACTGGAATTGGGGCTCAACACCTCCCTGTGTGCCTGGGTCCTGGACTTTCTCACCGCCAGGCCCCAGGTAGTCAAGATGGGAGGGAACACATCGAAGTCCCTCACCCTGAGCACAGGATCGCCCCAGGGTTGCGTCCTCAGCCCCCTATTGTACTCCCTGTACACACATGACTGTGTGGCTAGGTTCAGCACCAATTCAATAATTAAGTTTGCTGATGACACTGTGGTGGTGGGCCTGATCTCAGACAATGATGAGAGGGCCTACCGGGAGGAGGTGGCTGATCTAGCACTCTGGTGCCAGGAGAACAGCCTCCTCTTGAACATCAAAAAAACGAAGGAGCTGATCATGGACTTTAGGAGGGCACATCATCCGAGGACGTACACTCCATTGAGTATAAATGGTGATCCTGTGGATAGGGTGAACTGTTTTAAATATCTGGGAGTCCACATCTCTGAGGATATGACATGGTCATCACACGCCTCAGCACTGGTGAGTAAGGCAAGGCAGCGCCTTTACCACCTCAGGCAATTGCGGAAATTCAGAGTGTCTCTGAGGATCCTCCAGTGCTTCTACGCAGCAGCGGTGGAAAGCATCTTGTCCGGGAACATTACCATCTGGTTCGGGAATTGCTCTGCCAAGGACAAGAAGGCTCTGCAGAGAGTAGTGCGTTCGGCCGAACGCACTATGGGAACTCCACTCACCCCCCTGCAGGAACTATACAACAAGAGGTGCAACTCCAGAGCAATCAAAATCACGAGAGACCTCTTCCACCCCTGCAACAGACTGTTCCAGCCGCTGCGGTCAGGCAAACGCCTCCGTTGCCATGCAGTGAGAACGGAGAGGCTGAGAAGGAGTTTCTTCCCAGAGGCAATTCGGACTGTAAACGCCTTTCTCACCAGGGACTAACTGTACAGAACGTTTTTCCTTCTATTATTTATTACGTAAAATAATATGTGTGTTAAGATTGTGTTTATAATTTGTTTGGTTGTTTTGTTGTTCCGCGAGCATTGCCACTTTCATTTCACTGCACATCTCGTATGTGTATGTGACAAATAAACTTGACTTGACTTGACTTGACTTGACTTGACGGAGGAGGCCCACGATAGAAAGGTCAGTATGGAAATGGGAGGGGAAGATAAAATATGTCAGAAGGAACTAGACACTGGTTTAAATCGAAGATCGACACAAAATGGAGTAACTTAGTGGGACAGGCAGCACCTCTGGGGTGAATGGGTGATGGTTTGCGTCATGACCCTTCTTCAGACTGATGTCATGGGAGTGGGCGAAACAGAGATAAGGAAGTGTAAGGTGTGAAAAACTGGTGAGAAAACTGGGAAGTGTAATGGGATGGAGAGAGTGGGAAAGCAAGCATTATTTGATGTTAGAGAAGTCAATGTTCACACCATTGCAGTGTAAGCCGCCCAAGCAAAATATGCGGTGCTGTTCCTCCAATTTGCGCTGGGCTTCACTCTGACAATGAAGGAGGCCCAGGACAGGAAAGGTCCATGTGAGAATGGGAAGGGGAGTTAAAGTGTTGAGCAACCAGAAGTTCAGGAGCTTTAGGCAGATTGAGTGAAGGTGTTCAGTGAAACGATCGCCGAGCCTGCGTTTGGTCTTGCCAATATATAGGAATCCACACCTGGAACAGCGGATACAGTAGATAAGGTTGGGGGAAGTGCAAGTGAACCTCTGCCTCACCTGAAAAGATTGTCGGGGTCCTTGGACGGGGCCGAGGGAGGAGGTATAGGGACAGGTGTTGTATCTCCCGCAGTTGAAGGGGAAAGTACCTGGGGAGGGGGTGGTTTGGGTGGGAAGGGACGAGTTGACCAGGGAGTTGTGGAGGGAATGATCTCTGTGGAAAGCGGAAAGGGGTGGAGATGGGCAGATGTGGCCAGTAGTGGGATCCCATTGGAGGTGACAAAAATGTCAGAGGATTATGTGCTGTATGCGATGGCTGATGAGGTGGAAGGTGAGGACAAGGGGAATTCTGTCCCTGTTACGAATGGGGGTCGGAAGAGCAAGAGCGGAGTAGTGGGATATCGAGGAGACCCCAGTGAGAGCCTCATCTATAATGTAAGAGGGGAACTCCCGTTCCCTAAATAATGAAGATCTCTCCGATGACCTGCTATGGGACACCTCATCTTGGGCACAGATGCGGCACAGATGGAGGAATTGGAAGTAGGGGATAGAGTCTTCACTGGAGGCAGTGTGTTGAGAAGTGTAGTCTCGAGAGCTATGAAACTCAATGGGTTTATAATATATGCCAGTTGATATTTGTCTCCTGTGATGGAGACGGTGAGATCAAGAAATGGTCCGGAGATGTCGGAGGTGGTCCAAGTGACTGAGAGTGCAGGATGGAAATTATTGGTGAAGTTGATTGTCAGTGATTTCTGCATGGGTGCAGGAGGTAGCAGCGATGCAGTCGTCAAAGTAGCGGAGGTATTCGGGGTTAGGGACAGATGCTGGAAAAATCGAAGGTAGACAAAAATGCTGGAGAAACTCAGCAGGTGAGACATGCAAGGATTGCATGAGGCTGCCTCACCTGCTGAGATTCTCCAGCATTTGTGGCTACCTTCTGCGAACATGTGATTTAATGCCTGTCATCCGGGGCGGGATGGGGGTGGGATCCATGTGTACACATGATAGATGTGGCCCACTAACTGCTCACAGACATGCGTCCTGGCCCCTATGCAGAACAAGGTTGCCGACCCCTGATCTAGCGGGAGGGAGGAAATGAAGGAAATTCACATTAGTCAGGAAATGATGTCAGGTAAACTGTTGGGACTGAAGACAGATAAATACCCAGGGATTGATGGCCTGCATCCCAGAGAAGTCAAGGAAGAGACCCCTCCGGGAGTGGCAAATATTGAGACAATGACAATAAATTTGAATACAATACAATACAATACAATACAATACAAATATTCACATGCATCTCCTCCAATCTTGTCGACTGCAATCAGTGCTCCTAATGTGGCCTCCTTTCCATTAGAGAGACCAAATGTAGACTAAGCAATTGACTTTTGGAGGACCTGTGAGCTGTGGGCAAAGGCCATTCCTAACTACATAGCTGTGAGCCCTTTCAATCACCTTCCCAGTTCCACACCAATCTGTCTATCCTCAGTCATCTCCACTGCCAAGGTAAGGCACAACCAAAACCAGATTAAACCCCCCTTGTATTCCATCTGGGTCATTTACACCCCAATGGTTTGAAGAGTAAAATTTCCAATAGTTTAATATCCGGTTTGTTCTCACCCAATCTTTCCTCTGATCCTGCTCTGGTCCTCCCATCTCCCATGCCCCTGCTCCAGCCCCAATCATCCATTTTCATCTCCATCCCTTCCCTTGTTTCATCCATCTATTACACGTTTCACCGATAGGCTCCCCCAGGCCCGTACAAAGCTTTTCAAAAAGGGTGGTGGCATGAGAGGATTACAACAAATATGTGAAATAATGTGCCTGCAGCACACATCACGAGTGCGAAGCTCAAAGTCCGTCGTGGCCGGACTCCAGGGCCCTTAAGGGGGCCCTGGAAACTCTGCGCTTTTAGATGCTCTCTGATGCATTCTGAGCCTTATTTTGGAGCATTTTTCCACCAAATTTATGACCAGTATTTCAGAAATGATTTTGGTTTAGTCAAGAGTAATGAGTGGTTGAATGGGATGATTGGGGTCATTGTTGTATACATTGTTTTAAATCAAGAATTGAAGTTGACCTTGTTTTAATAATCAAGTTGTAAAATGTTATGTAAAATGTTATAAAGGAACATGCAAAAACTGCAAATAAAATAGATAAATGTGAGTTTATCCACTTTGGTGGCAAAAACAAATGGGCAGATTATTATCTCAATGGGGTTAGGTTAGGTAAGGGGGAGGTACAGCGAGACCTGGGTGTCCTTCTACTGTCACTGAAAGTTGGCGTGCAGGTACAGCAGGCAGTGAAGAAAGCTAATGGAATGTTGGCCTTCATAACAAGAGGATTTCAGTATAGGAGTAAAGAGGTTCTTCTGCAGTTGTATAGGGCTCTGGTGAGACCACATCTGGCGTATTGTGTACAGTTTTGGTCTCCTAATTTGAGGAAGGACATCCTTGTGATTGAAGCAGTGCACCGTAGGTTCATGAGATTGATCCCTGGGATGGCGGAACTATCATATGAGGAAAGATTGAAAAGACTAGGCTTGTATTCACTGGAGTTTAGAAGGATGAGGGGGCATCTTATAGAAACATATAAAATTATAAAAGGACTGGACAAGCCAGATGCAGGAAAAATGTTCCCAATGTTGGGCAAGTCCAGAACCAGGTGCCACAGTCTTAGAATAAAGGTGAGGTCATTTAAGGCCGAAGTAAGAAAAAACATTTTCACCCAGAGAGTTGTGAATTTATGGAATTCCCTACCACGGAGGGCAGTGGAGGCCAAGTCACTGGATGGATTTAAGAGAGAGTTAGATAGAGCTCTAGGGGCTAGTGGAGTCAAGGGATATTGGAGGCCCGGGGAGCCGTTGGTGAGAGGAGGACTTACCTGGAGCTGTGAGTATAAAAACAGCGCGGGGTTTGCTTCTACAGAGGCCCGGGGAGCCGTTGGTGAGAGGAGGACCTACCTGGAGCTGTGAGTTACCCAAATCTGCAACGTTCCATCTCACTTCCAGAGAAGGATTCTGGTGGAAGCCTCTGATTGGTGGAAGAGGACCAGAGGAAGCAGCTGATTGGCTTGTATCCCGGGTAAGGCTTTATTGTATTCGGATAAGGGGGAGAATGAGGGCCAGGGCAGTTTACTGTTCTGGATGTCAGATGTGCGAGGTCATGGAGTCTGAGTGCTCTCCAGACGTCCACATCTGCGCCAGGTGCGTTGAGATGGGGCTACTAAGGGACCGTGTTAGGAACCTGGAGCAGCAACTCGATGACCTCTGTCTGCTCAGGGAGAGTGAGGAGGTCATAGAAAGGAGTTACAGGGAGGTGGTCACTCCAAGACCACGGGAGACAGAAAACTGGGTCACAGTTAGGAAGGGCAATGGGCAGAGGCAGGGACTGGTGAGTACCCCGGTGGCTGTACACCTTGAAAATAAGTACTCATGTTTGAGTAAGGGTGGGGGAGACAGCCTACCTGGGGGCAGCGACAGCGGCCAGGCCTCTGGCACAAAGACCGGTCCTGTTGCTCAGAAGGGTAAGGAAAAGAAGAGGAGGGCAATTGTAATAGGGGACTCTATAGTCAGGGGGTCGGATAGGCGATTCTGTGGACGTAGACAGGAGACCCGGATGGTAGTTTGCCTCCCTGGTGCCAGGGTCAGGGATGTGTCTGAACGTGCCCAAGAAATCCTGAAATGGGAGGGAGAGGAGCCTGAGGTTGTGGTACCTATATGTACCAACGACATAGGTAAAAAAAGAGAAGAGGTCCTGAAAGAAGAATTTAGGGAGTTAGGTAGAGAGTTAAGGAGAAGGACTGCAAAGGTAACAATCTCAGGATTACTGCCTGTGCCACGCGACAGTGAGAGTAGGAATGGAGCGAGGTGGAGGATAAATGCGTGGATGAGGGGTTGGTGCAGTGGGTATGGATTCAAGTTTCTGGATCATTGGGACCTCTTTTAGGGAAGGTGCGACCTGTACAGAAAGGACGGGTTGCACGAACTCGAGGGGGACCAATATCCTGGCAGGGAGATTTGCAAAGGCTACTGGAGAGACTTTAAACTAGTATTGTTGGGGGGAGGGACTCGAATTGGGAAAGCTAGCAGTCAGTGTGTAAGGCAGGAGGCAGAGAATGATAGCACTCTGACCCAAAATGTAGGGGAGAGAGAAGAAAAAGAAAATAAACAGAGAATAAGAGATGGTGCATTTCTTAAATGTGTATATTTTAATGCTAGGAGCATTGTAAGAAAGGTGGATGAACTTAGAGCCTGGATTGACACCTGGAAGTATGATGTTGTGGCGATCAGTGAAACATGGTTGCAGGAGGGCTGTGATTGGAAACTAAATATTCCAGGATTTCGTTGCTTCAGGTGTGATAGAATTGGAGGGGCAAGAGGAGGAGGTGTTGCATTGCTTATCAGGGAAGATATTACAGCAGTGCTTTGGCAGGATAGATTAGAGGGCTCGCCTAGGGAGGCTATTTGGGTGGAACTGAGAAATGGGAAAGGGGTAGAAACACTTATAGGGGTGTATTATAGACCGCCCTATGGGGAGCGAGAATCGGAAGAGCAAATATGTAAGGAGATTGCAGATATTAGTAGTAAGCACAAGGTAGTGATTGTGGGAGATTTCAATTTTCCACACATAGACTGGGAAACACATTCTGTAAATGGGCTGGATGGGTTGGAGTTTGTAAAATGTGTGCAGGATAGTTTTTTGCAGCAATACATAGAAGTACCTACTAGAGAAGGGGCAGTGCTGGACCTCCTGTTAGGAAATGAGACGGGTCAGGTGGCAGAGGTATGCGTTGGGGAACAGTTCGGGACCAGTGATCACAATACCATTAGTTTCAATATAATTATGGAGAGGGTCAGAACCAAAGATCCTATAGCAGAGCAAGATGGATTACTCTCACGCAAACGTGAGGTACGCTCATGGGCGGATTCATGGGTGATTATAGGACACATTTTAGCAACCTGACTCCGCCATCTTGGTCCGCCATCTTGCTCCGCTTTCTTGCTCCCGCCTTCTTGCTTCCGGCCAAAGATTGGATCCGCAGCGGGGAGAAGGAGTGCGGGACCCGGTGCAGCGGGGAGAGAGAGTGCGGGGCCCGGGGCAGTGGGGAGAGAGAGTGCGGGCCAGTGAGGAGAGAGAGTGCGAGGCCCGGGGCAGCGGGGACAGAGAGTGCGGGGCAGCGGGGAGAAAGAGTGCGGGGCAGCGGGGAGAGAGAGAGTGCGGGGCCCGGGGCAGTGGGGAGAGAGAGTGCGGGGCCCGGGGCAACGGGGAGAGAGAGAGTGCGGGGCAGCGGGGAGAGAGAGTGCGGGACAGCGGGGAGAGAGAGAGGGCGGGGCCCGGGGCAGCGAGGAGAGAGAGTGCGGGGGGCCGGGCAGCGGGGAGAGAGAGAGCGGGGCAGCGGGGAGAGAGAGTGTGGGGGGCCCGGGGCAGCGAGGAGAGAGAGTGTGGGGCCTGGGGCAGCGGGGGAGAGCGAGTGCGGGGTCCGGGGCAGCGGGGAGGGAGAGTGTGGGGCCTGGGGCAGCAGGGAGAGCGAGTGCGGGGCCCGGGGCAGCGGGGGGGAGAGGGGCATAGGAGGGGGGACATTGTAGTAAGGGGGCAGGCGAGAGAGTGCCAGGGGGGATAAGGCCTAGTGTGTGTGAAGTTGCAGGGAGGTTTACAATGTTTCTTATTTACAATGTTTCTTATTTAATGTCTAGTCTGAAATAAAGTTCATTATTGGATTAGAAGAAATATAATTGTGTGTGTTATATACATTTATATAATTTTCATGTATGTGTGTTTATAAACATTTTATTCTTTAACAAGAATCAACAGAATTATGAACTAACAGAATTATGAATCTAACCCTATAATCACGCACAAAAAGTCCCCCCCTGTCAATCACCCTGCGAGTCGGGTCGGTTCCCGTTACTACAAAATCAACTCAAACACTGCTTGTGAGCCATTAAAAAAGAAATGATTTGAAAAACATTAAAAAAGACAATTACCAGAATCAAATTTTATTCTTGACAAGAAGTTTGAACTGACAGATTTATGAATCTGACCCACACAAACTGTTGCCCCGCAACATTGATTACAGTGCGAGTCGGGTCGGGTTAGGTAGGCTCAGGTTGCTAAAATGGGCGTGGAAAAATGCCCATGATCCCCTCCATAGCGTACTACACGTCAGTCCATTGCATTTAGCAGGAGTAGCCTATCTTGCTCTGCTATAGGATCTTTGGTCAGAACTGGACCTAGGGCTGAGATTTTTGATTGGAGAATGGCTAACTTTGATGAGATGCGAAAGGATTTAAAAGGAGTAAATTGGGACAGTTTGTTTTATGGGAAAGATGTGGATGAGAAATGGAGGACATTTAAAGGTGAAATTTTAAGAGTACAGAATCTTTATGTCCCTGTTCGGTTGAAAGGAAATAGTAAAAATTGGAAAGAGCCTTGGTTTTCAAGGGAAATTGAACACTTGGTTCGGAAAAAGAGAGAGATTTACAATAATTATAGGCAGCATGGAGTAAATGAGGTGCTTGAGGAGCATAAAGAATGTAAAAAGAATCTCAAGAAAGAAATTAGAAAAGCTAAAAGGAGATATGAGGTTGCTTTGGCAGGTAAGGTGAAAGTAAATCCAAAGGGTTTCTACAGCTATATTAATAGCAAAAGGATAACGAGGGATAAAGTTGGTCCATTAGAGAGTCAGAGTGGACAGCTATCTGCAGAACCAAAAGAGATGGGGGAGATATTGAACAATTTCTTTTCTTCGGTATTCACCAAGGAGAAGGATATTGAATTATGTGAGGTAAGTGAAACAAGTAGAGTAGCTATGGAAACTATGAGGATCAAAGAAGAGGAAGCACTGACACTTTTGAGAAATATAAAAGTGGATAAGTCTCCAGGTCCGGACAGGATATTCCCTAGGACATTGAGGGAAGTTAGTGTAGAAATAGCAGGGGCTATGACAGAAATATTTCAAATGTCATTAGAAACGGGAATAGTGCCGGAGGATTGGCGTACTGCGCATGTTGTTCCATTGTTTAAAAAGGGGTCTAAGAGTAAACCTAGCAATTATAGACCTGTTAGTTTGACGTCAGTGGTGGGCAAATTAATGGAAAGGATACTTAGAGATAATATATATAAGCATCTGGATAAACAGGGTCTGATTAGGAACAGTCAACATGGATTTGTGCCTGGAAGGTCATGTTTGACTAATCTTCTTGAATTTTTTGAAGAGGTTACTCGGGAAATTGATGAGGGTAAAGCAGTGGATGTTGTATATATGGACTTCAGTAAGGCCTTTGACAAGGTTCCTCACGGAAGGTTGGTTAAGAAGGTTCAATGGTTGGGGATTAATGGAGGAGTAGCAAGATGGATTCAACAGTGGCTGAATGGGAGATGCCAGAGATTAATGGTGGATGGTTGTTTGTCAGGTTGGAGGCCAGTGACTAGTGGGGTGCCACAGGGATCTGTGTTAGGTCCAATGTTTTTTGTCATGTACATCAATGATCTGGATGATGGTGTGGTAAATTGGATTAGTAAGTATGCAGATGATACTAAGATAGGTGGGGTTGTGGATAATGAAGTAGATTTTCAAAGTCTACAGAGAGATTTGTGCCAGTTGGAAGAGTGGGCTGAAAGATGGCAGATGGAGTTTAATGCTGATAAGTGTGAGGTGCTACATCTTGGCAGGACAAATCAAAATAGGACGTACATGGTAAATGGTAGGGAATTGAAGAATGCAGGTGAACAGAGGGATCTGGGAATAACTGTGCACAGTTCCCTGAAAGTGAAATCTCATGTAGATAGGGTGGTAAAGAAAGCTTTTGGTGTGCTGGCCTTTATAAATCAGAGCATTGAGTATAGAAGTTGGGATGTAATGTTAAAATTGTACAAGGCATTGGTGAGGCCAATTTTGGACTATGGTGTACAATTTTGGTCGCCTAATTATAGGAAGGATGTCAACAAAATAGAGAGAGTACAGAGGAGATTTACTAGAATGTTGCCTGGGTTTCAGCAACTAAGTTACAGGGAAAGGTTGAACAAGTTAGGGCTTTATTCTTTGGAGCGCAGAAGGTTAAGGGGGGACTTGATAGAGGTCTTTAAAATGATGAGAGGGATAGACAGAATAGTGGATAAGCTTTTCCCACTGAGAGTAGGGAAGATTCAAACAAGGGGACATGACTTGAGAATTAAGGGACAGAAGTTTAGGGGTAACATGAGGGGGAACTCCTTTACTCAGAGAGTGGTAGCTGTGTGGAATGAGCTTCCAGTGAAGATGGTGGAGGCAGGTTCGTTTTTATCATTTAAAAATAAATGGGATAGTTATATGGACGGGAAAGGAATGGAGGGTTATGGTCTGAACGCAGGTGTATGGGACTAGGGGAGAATACGTGTTCGGCACGGACTTGTAGGGCCGAGATGGCCTGTTTCCGTGCTGTAATTGTTATATGGTTATATGGTTATAATCACAATGAATTGCGGTGCTGGCTTGAAGGGCAGAATGGCCTCCTCCTGCACCTATTTTCTATGTTTCTATGTTTCTAAAATACTGTAAGTTTTTGCAGTAAAGAAAACCTTTTTTTAGAAAATGTTTTGTGTGTTGATTTGATTGCTTGTTACTGTTCGACTGTGTAATGGGCCTGTCCCACTTAAGCGATTTTTCAGGCGACTGCCGGCGACAGTCAAGTTCGCACAAGCACATCGCTTCCTTCACCAGCCCGTTATGCAGGCGGGGGACAGGGCAAGCGGGGGAGCGCTGTCTGAGTGAAATTCCCACAATGCAAAACCAAGGCGATACAGACACACACCGCGATGAACACAGTGTACGGTAAGTCCTTTAATTAGGGGAGAGAAGGAGGGAGAAAGAGTGGAGACAGCTTTTAAGAAGCCGGAGATACACGGCTGTGAAGCTCGGCGGACATTTCACATTACCGGTCGGTTATCCTTGGTTCTGAAAATTACTGTTTACGTTTTTTCTCACAATGAGCCAATTAAATTCACCGGTCAGCACCGGCTACAATCTATGAGAACCTACGAAAACCATCGACCTCCTGGTGACCCACTAGGACCTCCTGGCGACCCACCTACGGCACGAGAATTCTCCCTACTCTCCATGACGGTTTCATTCCAGTCACCGTTAATATTTCAACATGTTTCCAGAATGCGGGACTCCTCACGACCAAGAAGGCAACTCCCCGGCAAACAACCGTGAACATGTGGTGACCATGTGGAGACTGCATAGTCGCCTGCAGTCGCTTAAAAAGTCACCAAAATGGGACAGGCCTATTAGTGTGTGCAGTGCACCTTTAATGGTCCTCCTGACCTAACAACTTCACATTACATCAATTTCAACAAGGAACAGTGATGTGAATACAACATCTAGTTCGACTTCAATTTCCATCATGAAAATTTAAGTCAAACTAAATGTTGAATTTACATTACTATGATCGCTTTCAAACTAACCTATTTTACTGTCATACTATTATAACAAATTCTAGTTCCATGATGACTCATAAACAAGATCACAAATCACATTTTGAATTCTCAAAAACAATGTGATTGTGAATAATTACAGAGCTGCCAAGTTTCACTGAGCATTTCCGTAATTTGATGGCTGAAAATCAGTATTTTGTTGGGGAAATCCGTATTTCTCAGTTAAATGCAATAGAGCGTACTACACAGAAACTGGATTTTTGAAAATCAGTATTTTGCATGCAACCTCATGTATTCTCAAATATCAGTGTGGAATTCTGAAAATCAGTACTACTGAATTGTGAAACCATTTTTGAAATATGAATTTATAATGCTTGATTTTGATTCAATCATATCCTTATACTGTATAACTACAAAACTCTGACCTTGGATATGTGTGTGTGTTATTTGTTTGTATGTTTTCACATCTTCTCGAAAAAAACGACGCGCGAACGGGAGACATTTTTCCCTATTCTGGTAGAGATTTACCCTCTGGAGTCCGAAAAATGTCTTACCTGAAAGTTTTGTGCTTTATTTCTAGTTATTAATAAAAACGTTCACAAATCCAATCAAACTTTGAAATCAAAATGCCTGTTTTTCGCTGATGACATGACAATGGATCTGCCTGCCTGCCGTCTGCTCGCGCTGCAACTTTATTTTTTTCACTCTGGATTTTTTATTTACTCCCCCCTTCGGACGGCCATGTCCCCTCCATCCCACCCCTCTCCCAGCTGGTTCTGGTTGCATCTGTCTTTTATCTTTTGTTTAATAGTTCCCCTTAACACCTTCCTTATTTATGAGATTCCATCACTGGTAGTCTTTGTGTCCCTGCTTATCACTCTCCTATTTGTGCAGTCATAAGATAGTCATAATCTGGAACAACAAACAATTCAGTTACCGCTCAGGTTCCTATTAAATCTTGCTCCTCTCACTTTTTTTTTAATAAGCAAAAAAAAATTATTATTTATTAGAAGTAAGTACAATACAGTGGTACCTTTTTACAGGTTCCCAAAATTATGTTAACATATTACATTCTCTGTACAACTTCCTTTTTTTTTGTTAAAGAGAAAAGTAGGAAGAGAAAAAGGACAAAGAGGTAGTAAAGAGTGAGGGATAGGCTAGTGTGCGTGAGTAAAATGCAGAAAAAGACAATAGTGAAGAATAAGTGAGGAGTTTATTCAATCGCCACAAGGAGATGATTTTTTATGCTCTAGATCGTCTTTCACCCATACCTGAAACTTTTAATTTTCATGATACTGTAGCACCACATGACTCCAAGAAATCAATAAATGGGGACCAACTCATTAAGAATTGGTCTTGTTTGTCTATTAGGAGAAGTCTCATTTCTTCCAAATGTGCTGTGTCCAGCATATTACTGATCCACATTTTAAATGTTGGTATATTAGCATTTTTCCAAAATTTAAGTATGAGTTTTTTTGCTATTATTAACCCATAATTAAATAATGAGTTTTGGTGTTCCCGTCTCCTCTTACTCCAAATATAATAATTTCAGTATTAGGTTCCATTTTTATCTTAAATAGCTTTGTGAATATATCAAATATATCACACCAAAATTTATGAAGTTTTGTACAAGAAACAAATGAGTGTGTAATATTGGCATTTTGAGAAAGACATTTATCACAGAAGAGAGAGATATTTGGATAAAATTTATTCAACCTAGTTTTTGAATAATATAATCTATGTAATATTTTAAATTGAATTAAATTGTGTCTAGCGTTAATCAAACATTTATGTACAGTATATACTAGACCCGTTGGTGCCAAAAGATGCAATTTTTTTGGGTCTGTTTCCCTAACGGCATTTGCGGGGGGGGGGGGGGGCTGCGGCATCAAACTCACATTAACCACCCCCCAAACACACAGGTGGGGGGAGGGGAGGCGAGAAGAGGGGAGGGAGGGGAGAGGACGAGGAGGAAACGAGACAGATTTGGGAGGGAAAGGAGAGCGGTGTAGGAGGTGAGAGAGGGGGATGGGGAGAGAGACGTGGGGGAGGGGGGGATGGGGAGGGAGGGGAGGATGGAGGGAGCGGGAGAGGGGTGGGGGGAGAGAGGGGAAGGAGTGGGGAGAGAGGAGGCGGAAGGGGGGAAAGATGATGAAGAGTGGGGAGGGAGGAGGAGAGGGGTAGGGGGAGTGATGGAAGAGGGACAGAGGGGTAGAGGGAAGGGGGCGGGTGGAGAAAGGGAAGTGGTGGGGTAGAGAGGGAAGGGGGTGGGGGAGGGATGAGGAGAGGGAGAGGGGGAGAGGAGGGAGGGAGGGAGGGGGGTAGTGGGGGTAGCGGGAGTGGTGGAAGAGGGACGGGGAGTGGTGGAAGAGGAACAGAGGGGTAGGGGAAGGGGTGGGGGAGAGAGGGGAAGGGATGAGAGAGGGGGAGGAGGAGGAAGAGGGGTGGGATAATGGGAGAGAAGTGGTAGAGTGGGGAAGGAGGGGTAGGAGGAGTGGTGGAAGAGGGACAGAGTGGTATGGGGGAAGGGGGTGGGGTAGAGAGGGAAGGGGGGTGGGGGAGAGAGGAATGGGTGGGAGAGGGAGAGGGCTGAGGAGAGGGAAACATAGAAATTAAGTGCAGGAGTAGGCCATTCGGCCCTACGCCACCATTCAATATGATCATGGCTGATCATCCAACTCAGTATCCTGTACCTGCCTTCTCTCCATACCCCCTGATCCCTTTAGCCACAAGGGCCAGATCTAACTCCCTCTTAAATATAGCCAATGAACTGGCCTCAACTACCTTCTGTGCCAGTGAATTCCAGAGATTCACCACTCTCTGTGTGAAATTTGTTTTTCTCATCTCGGTCCTAAAAGATTTACCCCTTATCCTTAAACTGTGACCCCTTGTTCTGGACTTCCCCAACATCTGGAACAATCTTCCTGCATCTAGCCTGTCCAACCCCTTAAGAATTTTGTAAGTTTCCATAAGATACCCCGTCAATCTTCTAAAATCTAGCGAGTACAAGCCGAGTCTATCCAGTCTTTCTTCATATGAAAGTCCTGACATCCCAGGAATCAGTCTGGTGAACCTTCTCTGTACTCCCTCTATGGCAACAATGTCTTTGAGCATTGGGCATTGTGACATCACACAATGGAACGTTCACCAGGGGCTGGGGCTGGGGCTGGGGCTGATTCTATGGGTGAGAAGCCAGTATTTTTTTAAATATTGGGGGGGGCTGCGGCATCACACTCACATTAACCACCCCCCAAACACACAGGTGGGGGGAGGGGGGTGAGAAGAGGGGAGTGAGGGGAGAGGAGGAGGAGGAAACGGGACAGATTTGGGAGAGAAAGGAGAGCGGGGTAGGGGGGGGGTGAGAGAGGGGTAGGGGGGGAGAGAGGGGGATGGGGAGAGAGAGATGGGGGGGGGAGAGAGGGGAAAGAGTGGGAAGGGAGAGTGGAGGGGGTGGGGGGAGAGAAGTGGAAGAGGGAGGAGGAGGAGAGGGGTAGGGGGAGTGATGGAAGACGGACAGAGGGATAGGGGGAAGGGGGTGGGGGGGGGAGAGAGGGAAGGGGGTGGGGGAGAGGGATGGGAGAGGGAGAGGGTGAGGAGAGAGGGAGGTGGGGGGAGAGAAGGGGGAGGGGAGAGAATTGAAGAGTGGGGAGGGAGGTGAGGGGGGGGGGGCGGGGGAGGAGGGAGGGGTAGCAGGAGTGGTGGAAGAGGGACGGGCGTGGTGGAAGAGGAACAGAGGGGTAAGAGGAAAGGATGGGGGAGAGAGGGAAAGGGAGGAGAAGAGAGAGTGGTGGGGTAAGGGGAGAGAAGTGGGAAGAGTGGGGAGGGAGGGGTAGGGGGAGTGCTGGAAGAGGGACAGAGGGGTAGGGAAGGGGGGGGGGGGAGAGAGAGAGGAAGGGGGGGCTGGCGTAGAGAGTGAAGGGGGGTGGGGGAGAGAGGGATGGGTGGGAGAGGGAGAGGAGTTAGGAGAGGGAAACATAGAACCATAGAAATTAAGTGCAGGAGTAGGCCATTCGGCCCTTCGAGCCTGCACCACCATTCAATATGATCGTGGCTGATCATCCAACTCAGTATCCTGTACCTGCCTTCTCTCCATACCCCCTGATCCCTTTAGCCACAAGGGCCACATCTACCTCCCTCTTAAATATAGCCAATGAACTGGCCTCAACTACCTTCTGTGGCAGAGAATTCCAGAGATTCACCACTCTCTGTGTGAAAAATGTTTTTTCTCATCTCTGTCCTAAAGGATTTCCCCCTTATCTTTAAACTGTGACCCCTTGTTCTGGACTTCCCCAACATCTGGAACAATCTTCCTGCATTTAGCCTGTCCAACCCCTTAAGAATTTTGTACGTTTCTATAAGATCTGCCCTCAATCTTCTAAATTCTAGCGTGTACAAGCCGAGTCTATCCAGTCTTTCTTCATATGAAAGTCCTGACATCCCAGGAATTAGTCTGGTGAACCTTCTCTGTACTCCCTCTATGGCAACAATGTCTTTGAGCATTGGGCATTGTGACATCACACAATGGAACGTTCATCAGGTGCTGGGGCTCCTGCAAAGGCATATGTAAATGGATCCATTCCGATTGGACATATGTGAACATTGGGCATTGTGACATCACACAACGGAACGTTCACCAGTGGCTGGGGCTGGGGCTGCTTCTATGGGTGAGAAGCCAGTTTATTTTTGAAATATTGGTGGGGGGAAAGGATTTGATTAAAAACGTGTACTTAAACACGACGAAATGTAATGAGGATTGGATACTTAGAAAGAAAAGTGAAATCTCTACCGAAATGGAAAAGATGTCGGCGATTCTACGTCTGGTTTCGGAGTTGCAGTGAATCAAAGGAAGAAATGCAGCCAGCAGCCGTACATGTAAATATATACATTCCGATTGGACATCTGCGAGCATTGGGCATTGTGATTGGACATCTGCGAGCATTGGGCATTGTGACATCACACGATGGGAACGAATCAAAAGGCAGAAAGGCAGCCGGACTTCCGGCACACAGTTTTATAGATAGATAGATAGATAGATAGATAGATAGATAGATAGATAGATAGATAGATAGATAGATAGATATCAAAGAATTTTCCCAAGTTTCTTTTGAGATTTTTGTCATTAATTCTTCTCTAATTGCCTCTGTTGATGGTAATTCTATGTTTAAAATATTGTTATATAGGTATGCTATTAAAGTTTTTGTGACTCCACCTTGATATTCATTGCTTCTTCCAGTGGATCTAAAATTATACTTTGAAATCTTGGTATATATTTCTTCATAAAATCACATACCTGTAGATATTTAAAATATTGGTTGTTATTCAATTAAAATTTTGATTTTAGTTGTTGGAATGATAATAAATTTCCCATTTCATACAAGTCACCTACCTTTTTAATTCCCACTCTTTCCCATTGTCTATATGTTTTACCCATACCAGATGGTTTAAATACTGGGGTATTCACTGTTGGTGTTAGCACTGATAGGTTTCTTAATTTTAAAGTCAATTTTATTTGTTTCCAGATTTGTATTGTATTATGTATAATTGGATTCTTCTCATATAATATATTATTCAATTTTATTGGGGAGAAGATGATCGCTCCTAAATCGTAAGGAGAGCAATCCTCTTTCTCCATTTTTATCCATTACAACTGTTGAGCAGTACTATCCATACAGTACATTATATTCTTAATGGTTTCTTTTAATTCTATGTGCTTTGTAATCCCAAATAAAATTAGTAATATTCGAGTCTAATTTTTTTTTTAATGTTTTGGTATATCTATATTGGTATAGATTGGAATAAGTATATTATTTGTGGTAAAGCTATCATTTTTATAGCATTTATTCTGCCAATTAATGATAGTGGGAGCTAAAGGGATCGGGGGTATGGAGAGAAGGCAGGAACAGGATACTGAGTTGGATGATCAGCCATGATCATATTGAATGGCGGTGCAGGCTCGAAGGGCCAAATGGCCTACTCCTGCACCTATTTTCTATGTTTCTATGTCTATGTTTCTATGTTCTCCAAAATTTAATCAGAGCATTCAATTTATATGATAATCAAATAAAATTAGCGTTAAATAATGATTTAGATCTTCTAGTAACTTGAATACCCAAATACTTAAATGTTTCCGTTGCAATTTAAAATGGAAATTTAAAGATTTATTTATGAGATTCCATCACTGGTAGTCTTTATGTCCCTGCTTATCACTCTCCTCTTTGTGCAGTCATAAGATAGTCATAATCTGGAACAACAAACAATTCAGTTACCCCTCAGGTTCCTATTAAATCTTGCTCCTCTCACCTTAAACTAATGTCCTCTGGTTCTTGGTTCCCCTATTCTGGGTACAAAACTGCATTTGGTCTATCCAGCCGTCTCGTGATTATATACACATTCCGTAAATCACCCATCATTCTCCAGCACTCCAAGGAACAAAGTCCTAGCCTGCCCAACCTCTCCTCATAGCTCAGTTCCTGAAATACTGGCAACAACCTTGTGAATCTTCTCTGCATTCCTTCCAGCAAAGCAATATCCTTCCTGTAGCGGGGAGACGAAAATGGAAAATAATACTCCAAATGCAGCTACACCAAAATCTTGTACAACTCTAACCTAACATCCCGACTTTTGTACTCAATACACTGACTGGTGAAGGCCAATATACCAAAAGTCTTCATGACCACCCTATCTACATGTGATCCTACTTTCAGGGAACTATGTATTTGCATTCCTAGGTCCCTTTGCATGACAACACTCCCCAGGGCTCATTCAGTGTGAAGATCTTGCCTTACTTTGACTTCCCAAAATGTATCACCTTGCATTAAACTCCATCAACCATCTCTGCCCCAAATTGCCCAGATGATCAAGATCATACTGTAATTTTGGATAACCATCTCAGGCCCGTACAAAGCTTTTCAAAAAGGGGGGTGGCATGACAGGATTACAAAAAAACTTAATGTGAAATAATGTGTGCGCTGCGCACATCATGAGTACACAGAAACATAGAAACATAGAAAATGGGTGCAGGAGTAGGCCATTCGGCCCTTCGAGCCTGCACCGCCATTCAATATGATCATGGCTGATCATCCAACTCAGTATCCTGTACCTGCCTTCTCTCCATACCCCCTGATCCCGTTAGCCACAAGGGCCACATCTAACTCCCTCTTAAATATAACCAATGAACTGGCCTCAACTACCTTCTGTGGCAGAGAGTTCCAGAGACTCACCACTCTCTGTGTGAAAAATGTTTTTTGTCATCTCGGTCCTAAAGGATTTCCCCTTTACCCTTAAACTGTGACCCCTTGCCCTGGACTTCCCCAACATTGGGAACAAACTTCCTGCATCTAGCCTGTCCAACCCCCTAAGAATTTTGTAAGTTTCTATAAGATCCGCCCTCAATCTTCTAAATTCTAGTGAGTACAAGCCGAGTCTATCCAGTCTTTCTTCATATGAAAGTCCTGACATCCCAGGAATCAGTCTGGTGAACCTTTTCTGTACTCCCTCTAAGGCAAAAATTTCTTTCCTCAGATTTGGAGACCAAAACTGTACACAATACTCCAGGTGTGGTCTCACCAATACCCTGTACAACTGCAGCAGAACCTCCCTGCTCCTATACTCAAATCCTGGAGTATGCTGGAGTAACTCAGCGAGTCAGGCAGCATCTGTGGAGAACGTGGATAGGTGACATGTCACAGAGTGCTGGAGTAACTCAGTGGGTCATGCAGCATCTCTGGAGAAAAGGTATAGATTATATTTTGGGTCAAGACCGTTCTTCAGTAATATTCATGATTTGACATGAATGTTACCCAAACCATCGTGAGCTACTTTGTTACGGTGCTTGCCCTCTCCTATAACATCTCTGCTGCCTTGGGTGATGCAGGACAGGACACAAGCTTTGGGACACGGTGTGAAGCTGTTGTTGTCTGTCCCAGACTGGTAAAAACCTGGATGGAGTGGATTTGGAGAGGATGTTTCCACTAGTGGGAGAGTCTAGGACCAGTAGCCACAGCCTCAGAACTAAAAGACATTCCTTTAGGAAGGAGATGAGCAGGAATTTCTAAAGTCAGAGGGTGGTGAACTGTGGAATTCATTGCCATAAACAGCTGTGGAGGTCAAGTCAATGGACATTTTTCAGGTGGAGATTGATAGATTCTTGATTGATACGGGTGTCAGAGGTAATGGAGAGAAGGCAGGAGAATGGTTTTAAAGAGGGAAAGATAGAGTCATAGAGTGATACAGTGTAGAAACAGGCCCTTCGGCCCAGCATGTCCCATCTGCAGTAGTCCCACCTGCCCACTTTTGATCCATATCCCTCCAAACCTGTCCTATCCATGTACCTGCCTAACTGTTTCTTAAATTTTGTGATAACTACTTCCTTTGGTAGCTTGTTCCATACACCTACCACCCTTTGTGTGAAAAATATACCCCACAGATTCCTATTAAATCTTTTGCCCTTCACCTTAAACTTATGTCCTCTGCTCCTCGATTCACTTACTCTGGGCAAAAGACTCAACCATATCTATTCAAATCATGATTTTATACACCTCTATTAGATCATCCCTCATCCTCCTGTGCTCCATGAAATAGAGTCCCACCCTACTCTGCCTCTCCCTAAAGCTCTGGCCCTCTAGTCCTGGCAACATCCTCGTAAATCTTCACTGTACCCTTTCCAGTTTGATGACATCTTTCCTATAACATGTTGCCCAGAACTGAATACAATACTCTGAATGCGGCCTCACCAACTTCTTATGCAACTGCAACATGACCTCCCAGCTTCTATACTCAGCCTGACCCTCTGAGTAACTCCAGTACTCTGTGAAACATCACAGAACAGGGCAAGATTAGTAAGTTTGCTGATGATACAGAAGTGAGTGGCTTTGCAGATAGTGAAGATGGTTGTGAAAGATTGCAGCAGGATCTGGATCAATTAGCCAGGTGGGCAGAGGAATGGTTGATGGTTGCAGGTATATCAGGTGGTCAAAAAGTATTTTGGCACTTTGACCTTCATCAGTCAGAGTATTGAGTATAAAAGTTGGGAGGTCATGTAGCAGTTGTATAAGATGTTGGTGAGACTGCATTTAGAATATTGTGTTCAGTTCTGGGAACCATGTTATAGGAAAGATGTCAAACTGAAAAGAGTACAGAGATCCCCATCCTGGATCAGACCAATCAGGGTTGTGTCACCCGCAAACTTGAGAAGCTTGACAGAGGTGGCTGTGGAGGTGCAGTCATTGGTGTGGTGAGAGTAGAGGACAGGGGAGAGCATCTTGCGGTCTTCCAATGCTGAGCGTTTGCGGGTCCGAGATATGCTTTCCCACCTCACATGCTGCTTCCTGTCTGTCAGAAAGCTGGTGATCCACCGACAGAGGGGTTCAGGCACAGTCAACTCAGAAAGTTTGGAGTGTAGTAACTCTGGCACAATGGTGTTTTGAATGCAGAGCTAAACTCAATAAAACAAAATCCTCGCATAGGTTCCCTGGCAGTCTAAGTGCTGGAGGATGAATTGCAGGCCCAGATTGACTGCGTCATCCACAGATCTATTGGCCCAATATGCAAAATGCAGATGGTCCAGCAGAGGGATTGTGATATTTTTCAGCTTGGCCAGCACTAGCCTTTCAACGGTCTTCGTGACTACAGAGGTCAGTACGACAAGCCTGTAGTCATTAAGACCAGTAATCCTTACCTTTTTGGGTACAAGGACAATAGTGGAGACTTTGAAGCAGGCAGGGTCAGTACATCTTTGCAGGGACTGGGTAAAAATGAGTAATTGGGTGTGAAGTGGTGATTGCAGTGGGGTGGGTGTCCAAGGGCCCAGTCTTTACAGACTGAGGTCAGGCTGTGAGTGGGTGTGAAGTGTTGGATGGGGTGGGAAAGGGTCCACTCTTTTCATACTGGAGTCTTGCCTTAAGTAGGTGTGAAGTGGTGAATGGGAAGGAGAGGGTGCAGGGTCCATTCTTTGCAGACTGGGGTCTGGCTGTGTTTGTTGGGGAAGGGGTACCAGGGTTACGTTTCTAATTTTCTAACCTGCAGTAAAACTCATTCAGGTCATTCGTCAGCTGACGATTGTCCAAAGAGCGGGGGGCTTTCCTCTTATAGCTGGTGATTTCTTGCATGCCCTTCCAAACTGAAGAAGAGTCATTAGCTGAGAAATTGAAATTGCTCCTCAACTTCTCAGAGTACCTTTCCTTGGCAGCTCTGATTCCTCTTCTCAGCCCTTTATCAATTAGGCTATCTTTTAACTCTTTAACGATTAGGCTATCGGCTTGACGCATATTTCCCCCCAACGACCCCCGATCTCGAAATGGAAATGTTACCTCTGTATATAATGATCCCATTAAAATGTGTATTTATGTCACAAACTATGGAATTCATATTTTTCAGTATTGTTATCAGGGAAAAAAAGCAGTTCCAATTGTTTGATATTATTTGATATTGTTTAATATTATTCATATGGAGGAGAAAATATAATAGCTGTAAAACATAACTTGATATTGCAATCTCACTAAAGATAATCCCCTTTTATCTCTCCCCTCCCCCATCTCTCTCTCCCCTCCCTTCCACTCTCTCTCTTCCCCCTCTCTTTCTGGCGGGGGGGACGAAGATGAAGGTGGCGCGTGCCCATCGGGGGTGGCGTGTGCCCAGCGGAGGTCAGCGAGGGTGGCGTGAACCCAGCGGGGGTCAGCGGGGGTGGCGTGGGCACAGCAGGGGTGGCGTGGAACCAGCAGGGGTGGAGTGGACCCAGCGGGGGTGGTGTGGGCCCAGCGGGGGTCAGCGAGGGTGGCGTGGACCCAGTGGGGGTCAGCAGGGGGTGGATTGGGCCCAGCGGGTGTGGCGTGGGCCCAGCAGGGACGGCACGAGCCCAGCGGGGGTGGCGTGGGCCCAGCGGGGGTCAGCGGAGGTGGTTTGGGGGAAGATGGCTTGGGCCCCGGCGGCGGGGGGAGGCGTGGGGAGCGGGCTCCACCGCAGCGGCGTCTGGTGTTGGGGTTACAGACATTAGGTTCAGATGCAGCCACTCCCGTCCGGCGATGGGAGAATGGAGAACTGGCCGTTTCCAAAGTGGAAATGCTGATTTTTTTTTCCCCGATTTTTTTTTTGTGATTTTTTCATAGGGGGGGGGGAGGGAAAGGGGGGTGCCCCCCCCCCCCCCTTCGGACGGCCAGGCAGAAGGAAGCTATTGGCAGCAGAGAAGGGAATACGTTTCACTCAGCTCTGCGTGTGTCTCATTCATGATTTTGTCCACTGAAATAATGGCAGGTAAGTTGTTACAGTGTCTCTCCTGCAGGATGTGAGAAGTCAGCGACACTGCTGGTGCTCCTGACTACACTTGCAGAAATTGTGTCCAGGTGCAGCTCCTGAATGAATGTGTTAGGGAACTGGAGCAGCTGCTCGATGACCTCAAGACCTTCCGGGAAACAAAAGTTTCCTGGACAAGATCTACAGTGAGATTGTCACACCAAGGATACGGTAGGAGCGAACGTGGGTGACAACAAGGAAGAGATGAAAACATGCAGGAGCCCCCGGTGCCTGTACCTATTAAAAACAGATACACACCCTCTTGGGAGCTGACGGAGCGCACAACACAACAAGAGTGATTGATAGCCACAGCTGTGGCTCCAACTCTGGTGCTGAGACTCAACAGGGAAGAGTGACGTCAGGCAGAGCCGTAGTGGTGGGAGACTCCATCGTCAGAGGTGCGGACAGAAGATTCTGCGGCAGCAGGCGAGACTCCAGGATGATATGTTGCCTCCCTGGTGCCAGGGTCCAGGACGTCTCGGAGCGACTACACGGCATCCTCTAGAGCGAGGGGGAGCAGCCGGAGGTTGCGTGCATGTTGGCACAAATGATATAGGTAGGAAGAGTGCAACAAGAATTTACGGAATTGGGTAGAAGACTGAAAAGCAGGACCTGCAGGGAAGTGATCTCAGGATTGCATCCAATACCTCGTGCTAGTGAAGGTAAGAACAGGAAGATAGGGGAAATGAATGTGTGGCTGAGGAGTTGGGGCAGGGATTTACATTTCTGGATCATTGGGATCTCTTCTGGGGCAGGAGTGACCTGTATAAAAGGGACGGGTTGCACCTAAACTGGAGCAGGGACCAACATCCTAGCGGGCAGGTTTGCTGATACTCCACGGTTGGGTTTAAACTAGATTGGCAGGGGGGTGGGATTTTGTGCAGGACAGAGGCACGTGAGAGGCTAGAAGTTGGTATGGAGGGTGGTGTGGGAAAGGTTAGTGGACAGAATAGGCAGGTGAAAAGCGGAGAGCGAGGTAGGAGGGTTGGTTTAAACTGCACGTATTTTAATGCAAGGGGCCTGACAGGTAAGCAGATGAGCTTAGGGCATGGATAGGTACGAGCGACTGGGACTTTGTAGCTTTAATTGAAACCTGGTTAAGGGAGGCGCAGGGCTGGCAGCTCAATTTTCGGGGTACAGGAGCTTCAGAAGAGACAGGAGTGAGGGGAAAAAGAGGAGGGGGGGGCTGCATTGTTGGTTAAGGAGGATGTCACGGCAGTGATCAGAGGTGACATTATGGATGGTTTGTCTAGTGAGGCTCTATGGGTGGAGCTGAAGAACAAAAAAGGGATGATCGCCTTGTTGAGGCTGTACTACAGACCCCCGGATAGTCAACGGGAAATAGAAGAACAAATGTGCCAGGAGATTGCAGACAGCTGCAGGTCAAATAAGATTGTTGTCGTAGGGGATTTTAACTTTCCCTTATATAGGTTGGGACAATCATAGTGTGAAGGTTTTAAATGGAGTGCAATTCCTCAAAAGTGTTCAGGAGGGTTTTCTCAGATAGTACGTGGAGGTCCCCACACATGAGAGGGCAACACTGGATTTAGTATTGGGAAATAGGGAAGGGCAAGTTAATGAAGTGTTTGTGGAGGAGCCTTTTGGGACCAGTGACCACAGTTTGATTAGATTTAAGATAGTTTTGGATATGGATGGGGAGGGCCCACGTGTTAAAATGCTCAAAGGGAGCAAGGCCGACTTTGAGGGCATGAGAGAAGGTCTTGCTCAAGTTGACTGGAGCAGGTTATTTGAGGGGAAAGGAACATCGGCCAAGTGGGATGTTTTTAAAAGTGTTCAGACGAAAGCTCAGTATATGCACATCCTAGAGTGAAGGACAAAGCAGACAAAAATAAGGAAGGATGCATGGGACAGATATATGGCAGCTGGGATCAAGTGCATCCCTGGAGGAGTTTTGGGAACTAAGGAGCAAACTGAAAAAGGAGATCAAAAGGGCAAAAAAAAGGCCAGGAGATAGCTCTGGCGGATAGCATTAAGGAGAATCCCCAAAGATTTTATAAATACATAAGGGGGGAAAGGGTAACTTGAGAGAGAGAGTGGGACCTCTCAGGAATCAAAGTGGTCACCCCTGTATGGAGCCACAGGAGATGGGCAAGGCCCTTGATGACTATTTCTCCTCTGTCTTTACTGAGGATAAAGAGAGTAGGACGGAGGAACTTGGGGCAGTCAATGGAAGTGTCTTGAGAGCAGTCAGTGTTACTGTCGAAGAAGGATTGCAGGTACTGTTGTGTGTATGATGGTAGACAAATCTCCAGGGCCTGATCAGATATATCGGAGGACATTGCAGGAAACTAGAGAACAAATTGCTGGAGCCCTGGTTGAAATTTACAAGTTATCCTTCAATACAGGAGAGGTGCCGGAAGACTGGAGGGTGCAAATGTTGTGCCTCTTTTCAAAAAGGGCTGCAGGGAAAATGCTGGGAACTATAGGCTGGTGAACCTATATCTGTAGTTGCATAGTTGCAAGGAGTATTCTAAGGGATACAGTAGGTTATACAGGCATTTGGAAGGACAAGGGCTGATTCAGGATGGTCAGCATGGTTTTGTACGTGGGAGGTCATGTCTCACAAATCTGATTGATTTTTTTGAAGAAGTGACCAAAAAGGTCGACGAGGGCAGAGCTGTATTGTGTACATGGATTTCAGCAAGGCATTCGACAAGGTTCCGCATGGTAGGCTGTTCTGGAATGTTAGATCGCATCTTATCCAAGGAGAGATAGCTGAATGTATAGAAAATTGGCCTCCATGGAAGGAAACAGAGGGTGATGGTGGAAGGTTGCTTCTCGGACTGGAAGCCTGTGACTAGTGGTGTGACGCAGGGTTTGGTGCTGGGCCCATTACTGTTTGTCATCTACATCAATAATTTGGATGAGAACATACAGGGCAAGATTAGCAAGTTTGCTGATGATTGAAACGTGAGCGGTTTTGCGGTTGTGAAAGATTGCAGCAGGATCTGGATCGATTGGCCAGGTGGGCGGAGGAATGGTTGATGGAAAATAATACAGAGAAGTGTGAGGTGTTGCATTTTGGGACGTCTAACAAGGGCAGGACCTACACAGTAAATGGTAGGCCTCTGCCTAGTGTTGTAGAGCAGAGGAATCTGTGAGTACAGGTGCATGGTTTCTTGAAGCTTGAGTCGCAGGTAGATAAGTTGGTCAAAAAGGCTTTTGGCACTTTGGCCTTCATCAGTCAGAGTATTGAGTAAAGAAGTTGGGAGGTCATGTTACAGTTGTCTAAGATGTTGGTGAGACCGCATTTAGAATATTGTGTTCAGTTCTGGGCACCATTTTATAGGAAATATATTGTCAAGCTTGAAGGGGTTCAGTAAAGATTCATGATGATGTTGCCAGGACTAGAGGTTCGGCATTGAAGGTTCTGCACTCAGCTGGCTCCGTTCCTACCTTTCCAACAGATCCCACTTCATCTCTCTCCATACCCACACCTCTGCTACAGCCACAGTCACTCAAGGCGTTCCCCAAGGCTCCATGCTCGGCCCCCTCCTCTTCATCATCTACATCCTCTCCCTTGGTCAGATACTCCGTCACTTCAACCTGGACTTCCACTGTTACGCCGATGACACCCAGATCTACCTCGGCACCAAATCCCCTCACAACCCCCCCCTCTCCCATATCAACTCTGCATCAATAAAAACATAATAGTTTGTCATTTATAAAAACCTGGATGCAACATAACTTCCTTAAACTCAACAGCGATAAAACAGAATTCCTCCTCATAGCCTCCAAATCCACACTCAGCAAAATCAATAACCCCACTCTCACCATCGACGGCACCACTGTCTCCCCATCTCCCCAGGCCCGCAACCTTGGCGTGATCTTTGATTCCACCCTCTCCCTTGAGCCTCACATCCGCCATGTCATTAAAATCTCCTTCTTTCATCTCCGCAACATCGCCAAAATCAGACCCTCTCTCACACCTCCCGCTGCTGAAAGACTCATCCATGCCTTCATCTCCTCCCAACTGGACTACTGCAACTCACTTCTCCTTGGCATCAGCTCCACCTACATCAACCGACTCCAACTGGTCCAGAACGCAGCCGCCCGACTCATCACCCATACCAAATCCTGGCATCACATCATTCCAGTCCTCAACATAGAAACATAGAAACATAGAAATTAGGTGCAGGAGTAGGCCATTCGGCCCTTCGAGCCTGCACCGCCATTCAATATGATCATGGCTGATCATCCAACTCAGTATCCCGTACCTGCCTTCTCTCCATACCCCCTGATCCCCTTAGCCACAACGGCCACATCTAACTCCCTCTTAAATATAGCCAATGAACTGGCCTCAACTACCCTCTGTGGCAGAGAGTTCCAGAGATTCACCACTCTCTGCGTGAAAAAAGTTCTTCTCATCTCGGTTTTTTAAGGGATTTCCCCTTTATCCTTAAGCTGTGACCCCTTGTCCTGGACTTCCCTAACATCGGGAACAATCTTCCTGCATCTAGCCTGTCCAACCCCTTAAGAATTTTGTAAGTTTCTATAAGATCCCCTCTCAATCTTCTAAATTCTAGAGAGTATAAACCAAGTCTATCCAGTCTTTCTTCATAAGACAGTCCTGACATCCCAGGAATCAGTCTGGTGAACCGTCTCTGCACTCCCTCTATGGCAATAATGTCCTTCCTCAGATTTGGAGACCAAAACTGTACGCAATACTCCAGGTGTGGTCTCACCAAGACCCTGTACAACTGCAGTAGAACCTCTCTGCTCCTATACTCAAATCCTTTTGCAATGAAAGCTAACATACCATTCGCTTTCTTTACTGCCTGCTGCACCTGCATGCCTACCTTCAATGACTGGTGTACCATGACACCCAGGTCTCGCTGCATCTCCCCCTTTCCCAATCGGCCACCATTTAGATAAACAACTTCACTGGCTTCCCATCTCCCACCGGATCACCTACAAAATCCTGGTCCTCACCTACAAAGCCCTCCACCATCTGGGCCCCCCATATCACACTGACCTCTCCCCCTACCAACCCTCACGGTCCCTCAGATCCACATCAGCCGGTCTCCTCTCCATCCACAAGTCCAACCTCCACAGTTTTGGGGACAGAGCCTTCTCCAGGGCAGCTCCCAGGCTCTGGAACTCCCTCCCCCAACTGATCCGTAATTCCGTGTCCCTCACCATCTTCCAGTCCCGCCTCAAGACCCATCTCTTCACCTCTGCCTATCCTTTGTCCCACGTCCCCCTCCCTTTTCATCTGTGCTTGAACTGCCTCATATTGTGTTTTGAACTGAATTTCTGTCTTTAATTTGTGTACTAGTCGTGTCTCTACTATTTATTTAATTCCGCTTACATGTTTTTCCTCTACTTGCTAAATTTTCGTACGGTGTCCTTGAGACTCTTGAAAGGCGCCCATAAATAAAATTTATTATTATTAGAGGGTGTGAGCTTTAGGGAGAGGTTGAGTAGGCTGGGTCTCTATTCCATGGAGCGCAGGAGGATGAGGAGTGGTCCTATAGAGGTGTACAAAATCATGAGAGGAATAGATCGGGTCGGTGCAAAGAGTCTCTTGCCCAGAGTTGGGGAATCGAGGACCAGAGGACATAGGTTCAAGGTGAAGGGGAAAAGATTTAATAGGAGTCCGAGGGGTAAACTTTTCACACATGAAACAAGCTGCCAGAGGAAATAGTTGACTGTATCACTCTATGACAAGGAACTGTAGATGCTGGAAACTTGGGCAAAACACAAAGTGCTGGAGGAACTCAGCAGGTCAGACAGCCACTACTATCTCTGGTTACTTCGTGCATGCTCCTCAGTGTGGTGTCCCAAGGAAAACCTTTTCATATTTGTCATTGTCTTTTCCATAATTGTCATGGCCCTTTCCATGTGCATGGCTATACTGCAAGCTCCTTTAAAGTTGAGTACCAGTCCAACCGTATTTTCTTTATTATCTAGTTTGCCAGCCTCAGACCAAAAGTTCCAAAACACCTAATCTAGAAGAAAAGTTGCATCTTTCAGCCAGTGTGTTTAACATGATAACACAATCACCCACTGTATCCTTTGGTTCCTGGTTGTGCATACTGAATGTGTAGCCCTTGAACATTTCTGAATGTGCTTGATTAAAATATTCTTTCAATATTCTGATAATAACCTTATGTAAGGCCTTGTGTGCCACAAATAAACTCACCAGTGTTCTTTATGTCTCCAGCCTTGTTATCGTTAATAACATTATTTCTCCATTATATGTTAGGCTATGTTTCTCTGCTGTTAGATGTCTCGGAATCAACTGTATAATTTGCTCCCAAAACATCTTCACACATTCTATGTATAGAGCACATGTACAGTAAATTCTATTTAACACACCCATCTCTGCATATTTCCACCATGATGTAGAACTCTTCCATTACCTCTGCCCCTAGGGCTTTTTCTATGGCATGGAGTCCTTGTCTCCCAGTGACGGTGTCTTCTCATGTCTCCAACTTTCTCTTGGAATTCCCCGGCTAGCCTTCTACCCTCTCTGGACTTTAATTCCTACTCAATCATTTAGATCTCTACTCCCCTCAGACACTCCAATCTCACCCTCTCTGAATGCACATCCTGCCGCTCACTCAATAACAATCCAAACATTGCTATCAAACCCTCCGACGACAGAGGTGCCATAGTATTCTGGTGGGCTGACGTTTACCGTGTTGAGGCCAGGCGCAGGCTCTCGGACACCTCCTCATATCACCTACCCTTTGACCAAGACCTCACAGAGACCAGGCCATCATCTCCTAGATGGATTCTGATCTCATCACCTCCTTACCAACTTCTAGCCTCTCTCCTGTCTCAGTCCTACACGAGCAAGATGCAGATGGGATACTAAGAATAGAAAGGTGCCTAGGGAAAAAATAGAATCCTCTTAAAGATCAGCTTAGCTGTCTGTGTAGAACCACAAGAGATGGAGAAAAAATTAAATGAATACTTCTCATGTTTTTCTGCAGAGTAGAGCACTGAATTGAGGCAGCAACGAGGAGCCATAAGCAGTTTTAAAACACATTAAGGTCGATAAAACCTCAAGGGTTGACCTTTTGAAGAGTTTACCAAGAGGATTGATGACAGCAGGTCATTGGACGTTGTCCATATGAACTTTAGCAAGGCCTTTGACTAGATCCCACTTGGAAGAATAGTCTGGAAGATGAGATCGCAGGGAATCCAGAGCATTCTCGCCAATCTGATTCATAATTGGCTTGGAAGGAGGAGTCAAAAGGAAGTTGAGGAGGACTGTTTTTCTGATTACAGGCTTGAAACAAGTGGAATGTTGCACGGGTAGATGCTGTGGTTTGCTATCTACATTAATGACCTGGTTGAAACTGTAGTTAACATTGTTCGTAAAGTTGCAGATTACTACAAATACCATCCAAATTTATCTAAATCAGTTATCCAAAAGTTATCTAAATTTACAATAAAATCTCAAATAGTTGGGAAGGTGGGCCAAGGAAAGGCAAATTGACAAGGAAAGGCAAACACTCTGACAAGTGTTGCACTTTGTTAAGTCAAGGCATAACTTAAACAGTAAATTATAGAATTGGGGAGTGTGTTGCAGAACACAGAGATCTGGGACTATAGTGTGAATATGCAGGGGTTTGGGTACTTGGGGAAATGGCAGATGTCTGTGAAACCTGCTTCACTAAGGGTGACATCATTTGCAGGGAGCTGGAGACCCATGTGACATAGATGGCTCCAGGGTGTCTGAAGCCTGGGAAGGGGTTGCCGATGGTTTCTGTCCACATGGCCTACATGTTGCCACAATGTCTGGGATTCTGCAGGTGCAGCTATGCCCTGATACTAAAGGCATGCTTGTGAATAGTTGGGGAAATATTATGTCTCAACTATGTTTTGGTACCTTTCTGCCAGTACTTGTGATTGATCCGAAAGAGTGGCCTCACCGAAGATGTTTCTTTATCTAATGGTAATGTTTTTTTACTTAATGGAAATGTGTCTCCCTAAGTGCTATGAGTTGTCATTCCATTTAGTTTGCAGCCGGTATCAGTAATTGGCTTGTAAGGGTTGCCTCCCCCAAGTACTTTCGCATCCTTAATTCAAAGGGGTATAAAGGCGCGGGGAGTTTGTTGGGGTGTGACGATTGTCTTCAGTTTGTTCTATTTCCGCTAGGCTGTATTGGGCTCCAGTGAGTGGTTCCGAGGATCGGCCCTGCGGTATTGTACACAATAAAATAGTTGGAATTCCATTGTTCATATTCGGCGTTTGATTGAACCAGACTAAGGAGGTGAGATTAGATCCGGAATTAACAATAGGTGCATGGATCCAGTAAAGTAGCGAGTCAGCTGGTGAAGAAGGCATTTACGCACACTTGCTTTTTTTGGTAAGGGTATTGAGAACAAAATTTAGGACATCATGATGCAGCTGTCCAAGTTATTGATGAGACCGCACTTGGACTCTGGACACTCAGCTATAGGAAGGATGTTATTTAGTTGGAAAGAATGCAAAAGAGATTCACTACATTACCCAGACTTACAAGATGAGTTGTAGTGAGAGGTTGGATGGGCTGGGACTATTTTTTTGGAGAGTAGGAGGTGGAACATTTATGAGGTGTACGGGGCATGGTTAAAGTGAACGCTCAGTCTTTATCCAAGGGTAGAGGATTCTAAATCCAGAGGGTATAGACTAAAGGTGAGGGGATAAATATTTAAGAGGGACCGCAGCAGCAACATTTTCACTCTTGTCCGTATCTGGAATGAGCTGACAGAAGAAAGTATAGAGCGGATATAAGACATTTGGACAGGTAGTATATTGGTACAAAGGGTTTCGAGGGACATAATAATAATAATAATAACTTTATTTATAAAGCACTTTAAACAACCGCAGT
This sequence comes from Leucoraja erinaceus, assembly GCF_028641065.1. Lineage (NCBI taxonomy): Eukaryota > Metazoa > Chordata > Chondrichthyes > Rajiformes > Rajidae > Leucoraja > Leucoraja erinaceus. The sequence continues at coordinate 31,255,044 of NC_073403.1, forward strand.
TGCCACAAAGTGCTGTACATGAGAACTCATGGACAAGAAGTTATTACAAACCATTAAAAACCATAAAACAAAGGACTATCAAACAGTAAAAATTAAAATACATTAAAAGCACTAAAAACAGGAGCAATGTCTCAGCCAGTGTCGAAAGCCAGAGAATAAAAATGAGTTTTTAGGGTGGATTTGAAGATGGACAGTGAGGGGGCCTGTCTGATGTGCAACGGCAAGGTGTTCCAGAGTGCCGGAGCAGCAACAGAAAAGGCTCTATCCCCTCTGAGCTTCCGCTTAGACCTTGGTACCTCAAGGAGCAGCTGATCAGCTGACCTGAGGCACCAGGCAGGAGCGTATGGGTGGAGCAGCTCAGAAAGGTAAGGCGGGGTGAGCCCATTCAACGATTTAAAAACAAATAAAATAATTTTAAAATGAACTCGAAAGTGCACTGGGAGCAAAATTGGCGTAATGTGCTCCCTCTTTCGAGTTCCGGTTAAGAGGCGAGCGGCAGCATTTTGAACCAGCTGGAGACGAGCCAATGAAGCTCGTGTGACTCCAGAGTAGAGTGCGTTACAGTAATCCAGCCTAGATGTAATAAAGGCATGGATTACTGTTTCAAAATGCTGCCGCTCGAGAATGGGCTTCACCTTTGCCAGCTTCCTTAGGTGAAAGAAGCTGGACTTAACCACCGCGCCTATTTGTTTATCTAGTTTAAAATCACCGTCCATCCTAAAACCCAGGTTTAAAACTGTTGGCTTTACGGACAATGCCAGTGGACCCAAGTCAACAAAGGGAGGTTCACGGCAGCCATTGGGGCCAAACAAAATCACCTCTGTCTTTTTTTCATTAAGTCCCAGAAAGTTTAAGGCCATCCAGGACTTAATGTCCTCAAGACAAGACAGAAGTGATTTTAGAGAATAGTCGTCTTCCTTCCTGAGTGGCATATATAACTGGCTATCATCTGCGTAAAAGTGAAAGGATATGCCATGCCTTCTTAAAATTGAGCCCAGAGGAAGTAGGTATAGAGAGAAGAGCAGGGGCCCTAAAGTTGAGCCCTGTGGAACCCCATATGCCAAGGGAGCGGAGGAGGATTCAAAGCCAGCAAGGCTTACACGCATGGTTCTGTCTGCCAGATAGGACCTGAACCATCCTAGGGCACTGGGCCAAATGCAGTCAAATGGGACTGCCTAGTATGCCAACTTGGTCGGATTGAACAAGGTGGGCCGAAGGACCTATTTCCATGCTTGTAGATTTATGTCATATTGATTTGTACAGATAGTACATATGCAATATACCAGGACACTAATGTACTTTTCTGTCAGCAGAGCAAAATGTGAAATAGATGAAACAAAGCAATGCTTCAAATACACTTTAGTACTGCACTTGTAGTCTGAATAAATATCCAGAAACAATGTTTGGAATTGAGAGGCTGGAATGAAAATATTAGAAACATATTGGGACAGGAATTCCCATGGTACACAAACCAACTTGATAACTACTGTGAAACAAAAGCAGACAAAGGCTAGAAATACTCACGTCAGACAGCATCTATGGAAGGTGAAAAAGAGTTAACAGATTAAGTCACAGACCCTTTGACAGAATTGAAAAAGCAAGAAAACCTGCTAATTTTGAGTTGCAGAATGGGTGGAGTAGAGATGGACAGAACACAGGAAATGCCAATAATAGACACAAAAAGCTGAAGTAACTCAGCAGGTCAAACAGCATCTCTGGAGAAAAATAATATGTGATGTTACAGGCCAAGACCTTTCTTCAGACTGACAGTCTGGGGAAAGGAAAATGAGAGATATGGACGGCGATGTAGAGAAATTAAGAACAAACTAAACTAAGTGGGACCCGTTGGGTCCCAGCTTCACACGGGAGGGTTGGTCCCCCAATAAAATATTCCACCTCTCCACCAATTGTAATATTGCTGACCAGTGGGGGGGGGGGCTTTCTGGAGTGCTAGCAGCATTGGTTTTGTAGGCCGAATTGACTGGTTTCCAGAGGGCTAGTATGGACATTGTGGACTGGATGGATTCTTGGACTTGGAATTCAGTGAGTCATGGCGATGGCTGGCAGTTCACTAAGTCATGGCTGGTGGGCTGGCACTTCAGTCACTTACAGCTGGTGTGGTGGCAGTTCGCTCAGTTACACCTCCTTCCTTCACCCCCAAACTCTGCTCCTTGCCATTCCCTTCTCCCCCATGCAGTCAGTCCATCTCCCCTAAACCTCCCCCCCATGCACTCTTAGTGGCTCTCCGACAGCGCAGCCATTCCTGCCTATTAGGTACCCATTGTTGTTAAACTGAGTTCTTTTGTCAATCTAAAGTCAAGAAAACTTGACTCAAACGCTTGTAGCTGTTGAAATCGATTCTTTATTCCTCATTTTACAACCTTCGTTTGCCTGTGGTATAACTTTGTTTAGAATTATTTTATTTCAACACAGCAAAACCCCAGTAGGCTCAATTATCAATGACCACTCCTCAAAATATAAGATACATATATAATACAATGATCACACAAATCATACAAACAAAACACACTTTCTATACCAAGAGGAAAGATATTTCTATCAATCTAAACAAGGTCTAATGTTTACAACCCTACTTAGACACAATATTTCATAAATGGTTTCACTACAATTTTACAGTTTAAAATACTATTACCTATGTATTAAAACATTAATTATATCAGTTCGCCAAATTACAGTTTGTAAGTTAAATTCAAACCCACAGACCTCCCAACTCCAAGTATACATGGGTTGTAAATCTGTCAACAACTGATGATATGTGTTTTGTCAGGATACAGCTTCATTCTAATTTGCAGCTCCTTTTCCTGCTATCTGGAAGCTGGATTTCCAATCTCATCTGCAAGGCCTTTTACAAATATTACAGAACAAAGGTAGATTCACAACTCAGACCATTACATCAGAATCACATTTGCTTCTTCGACTTTCTATAAACAGAAGGAAGGTCACAAATCAATCTGATTCTTTTCATCTCCAAACAACTACTTCCCTTCACTCACATCCTATCCCTTATCTCAATCTCATTATAATTTAACATAGCCTGCCAACTACAGAGTCTATTATATTTCACTCGAACTCAGCAGCACAAAATCATATCAAATACAATTTCCTCCAGTTATAATTGCCTCAAAGCAATAAACTAAGCTATGCAGGTTCAGATTAGCATTTCTATCATATGTGAAAAGAAAGAGATTAGTTAAAACAAATGTAGGTCCCTTGCAGTCAGAAACAGGTGAGTTGATCATGGGGAACAAGGATATGGCGGACCAATTGAATAACTACTTTGGTTCCGTCTTCACTAAGGAAGACATAAATAATTTGCCGGAAATAGCAGGGGACCGCGGGTCAAAGGAGTTGGAGGAATTGAGTGAAATCCAGGTTAGCCGGGAAGTGGTGTTGGGTAAATTGAATGGATTAAAGGCCGATAAATCCCCAGGGCCAGATAGGCTGCATCCCAGAGTACTTAAGGAAGCAGCTCCAGAAATAGTGGATGCATTAGTAATAATCTTTCAAAACTCTTTAGATTCTGGAGTAGTTCCTGAGGATTGGCGGGTAGCAAATGTAACCCCACTTTTTAAGAAGGGAGGGAGAGAGAAAACGGGGAATTACAGACCAGTTAGTCTAACATCAGTAGTGGGGAAATTGCTAGAGTCAGTTATTAAAGATGGGATAGCAGCACATTTGGAAAGTGGTGAAATCATTGGACAAAGTCAGCATGGATTTACAAAAGGTAAATCATGTCTGACGAATCTTATAGAATTTTTCGAGGATGTAACTAGTAGCGTGGATAGGGGAGAACCAGTGGATGTGGTGTATCTGGACTTCCAGAAGGCTTTTGACAAGGTCCCACATAAGAGATTAGTATACAAACTTAAAGCACATGGCATTGGGGGTTCAGTATCGATGTGGATAGAGGACTGGCTGGCAAACAGGAAGCAAAGAGTAGGAGTAAACGGGTCCTTTTCACAATGGCAAGCAGTGACTAGTGGGGTACTGCAAGGCTCAGTGCTGGGACCCCAGCTATTTACAATATATATTAATGATCTGGATGAGGGAATTGAAGGCAATATCTCCAAGTTTGCGGATGACACTAAGCTGGGGGGCAGTGTTAGCTGTGAGGAGGATGCTAGGAGACTTCAAGGTGACTTGGATAGGCTGGGTGAGTGGGCAAATGTTTGGCAGATGCAGTATAATGTGGATAAATGTGAGGTTATCCATTTTGGTGGCAAAAACGGGAAAGCACACTATTATCTAAATGGTGGCCAATTGGGAAAGGGGGAGATGCAGCGAGACCTGGGTGTCATGGTACACCAGTCATTGACGGTAGGCATGCAGGTACAGCAGGCAGTAAAGAAAGCGAATGGTATGTTAGCTTTCATTGCAAAAGGATTTGAGTATAGGAGCAGGGAGGTTCTACTGCAGTTGTACAGGGTCTTGGTGAGACCACACCTGGAGTATTGCGTACAGTTTTGGTCTCCAAATCTGAGGAAGGACATTATTGCCATAGAGGGAGTGCAGAGAAGGTTCACCAGACTGATTCCTGGGATGTCAGGACTGTCTTATGAAGAAAGACTGGATACACTTGGTTTATACTCTCTAGAATTTAGGAGATTGAGTGGGGATCTTATAGAAACTTACAAAATTCTTAAGGGGTTGGACAGGCTAGATGCAGGAATATTGTTCCCGATGTTGGGGAAGTCCAGGACAAGGGGTCACAGCTTAAGGATAAGGGGGAAATCCTTTAAAACCGAGATGAGAAGATCTTTTTGCACACAGAGAGTGGTGAATCTCTGGAACTCTCTGCCACAGAGGGTAGTTGAGGCCAGTTCATTGGCTATATTTAAGAGGGAGTTAGATGTGGCCCTCGTGGCTAAGGGGATCAGGGGTATGGAGAGAAGACAGGTACGGGATACTGAGTTGGATGATCAGCCATGATCATATTGAATGGCGGTGCAGGCTCGAAGGGCCGAATGGCCTACTCCTGCACCTAATTTCTATGTTTCTATGTTTTGATTAATCCGTTCCCTGTGTGTGGGTGTTTCCATGTACATTATTTCTTTAGGATACATGTGTTTCTGAAAACCTTAAGCTTTTCTTTTGCAAATTACCTAGCTTATATAAAAGTCACTATCCGAGCGGTTCAATTATATAATATTTCCTCATTGTGATGGAGAACACACATACATGGCAAGTTGGAAAAGGATTTATTAAAGTTTAAAATGTGAATGAGTCTTAAAACATTGCAAGCCCAACCTCACAGCACTCAAAGCAGAGTGCAGGTAGAAAGTCCAACCTCACAGCACTCCAAGCAGAGCGCATGCAGCATGTCCAACCTCACAGCACTCAAGCAGTGTGCAGGCAGCAAGTCCAACCCCAGAGCACTCCAAGCACAGTGGACGCAGCAAGTCTAACCCCAGAGCACTCCAAGCAGAGTGCAGGCAGCAAGTGCAACCTCACAGCAAGCAGAGTGGAGGCAGCAAGTCTAACCTCACAGCACTCCAAGCAGAGTGGAGGCAGCAAGTCCAATCTCACAGCAAGCAGAGTGGAGGCAGCAACTCCAACCTCACAGCATTTCAAGCGGTGTGCAGGTAGCAGGTCCAACCTCACAGCACTCCAAGCAGAGTACGGGCAGCAAGTCCAACCTCAAAGCACTCCAAGCAGAGTGTGGGCAGCAAGTCCAACCTCACAGCAGTCCAAGCAGGGTGCGAGCAGCAGGTCCAACCTCACAGCAAACAGAATGCAGGCAGCAAGTCCAACCTCACTGCAAGCAGAGTGGAGTCAGCAAGTCCAACCTCACACCACTCCAAGCAGAGTGGAGGCAGCAACTCCAACCTCACATGCACAGGCAGGCAGCAAGTCCATCCTCACAGCACTAGAAGCAGGGTGCGGGCAGCAAGTCCAACCCCACAGCTCTCCAACAGACGCACACACAAAGACGCGCACACACAGGGACGCGCGCACACAGGGACGCGCGCACACAGGGATGCGCGCACAGGGATGCGCGCACAGGGACGCACACATAGGGACGCACGCATAGGGGTGACCACACAGAAACAGACACTCACAAACACAAAATGACACTCACACACATACACACAAACACACACACAATCATACACGTAAACACACACACATACACAAAGACACACAGCCAAACACACACACACACAAACATATATACACACACCTATACACACACACACAGACCTACAGACAAACACACACAGACACACACACCTATATACACACTCACACACAGCACCAGCACTAAAATGCCAAGTAACTTCAGAACATTACTTGGCATTTTAAGCATGGTGGTAAGCATACTGAATCCTGTTACTAACCATATACTCCATGTAAGAAGTTTGAAAATAAGAACACAGGTGTGTCTAAACCTAATGATTCAAATGTTTGAACCCTTTTTTTATTCTGAAACACTCCTCTAGAGCTGATGCTACTGCAAAAACGTGCTTTAAATAACTTTGAACACACACACACACTCACCATATGTATGGCAGTAAGCTCTCTTGAATTACTCAAACAGTTCAGGACGGCATCTCCACTTTGGGCCGTCCACATTCAGCGCCACCTCTGAACTCACCGTAAATAACGCAATCAGCACCATCTCCCCACTAAGCAGAAATGATGCAATCAGCGCCACTCCCCACTGAGTGGAAGTCACAGAATGGGCGGCAATTTTGCATTCAACACAGTCCTGATCTAATAAAACGTTTATTCGCGGTTTTTCCTTCCAAAACCTGTTGCACAGCAAGCCACATTTAAAACGCAAGCTACATTTAAAAAGCAAAACATATTTTAAAATAAAGGCACAGTCATTAGCCACACTTTTCAATTAGCCACAGTTACAAGGCACAGTACAGTTACAAGGCACAGTTACAAGGCACAGTTACAAGTCACAGTAAAACATTTATTCCTTCCAAACACAGCTCCAATAAACCACATAAAACCACATTAAGTTTAGTAGACATGTGTTCAGTGTTCAGTTGATTCACAGCTCAGACTGAGAGTAGTGACCTCTCCATTCCCCATCTTGCAGCGACTGAGGCACGGCGCACTTCCTGTTTTTATAGTCCCTCCCCCTCCCACCGGAAGGGGTGTGGACTTCATGGCGTGATTGATAGAAGAGAGAATCTCGACATATTTTTAAAATTAATGTCTTTTATTTTTCATCGATGGGAAAAATCCTCTGGCCCTGACAGCTGGAGGGGGACTCTGAGTACGATGGCCAAAAATCACAGCTGCAAGTGGTAGCGATTTTTTCTAAAATCAATATACAGCGCAAACAGGAAGTGGTCAAGATCTGACTTTTAATTATATAGATTTTCAAACTTGCTTTTCAAGCCAATCACACCTCACGTGCTTTTAAACCAACCACACCTCGCTTGTTTTTCAAACCAACCACACCTCACTTTACAAACCAACCACATTTTGCTTGCTTTTCTAATCAACCACATTTTGCTTGCTTTTTTAACCAACCACATTTTCTTTTCAAACCAACCACATTTTAATTTTCAAACCATTTTCAAACTACATTTTCATTTTCAAACTTCATTTTCAAACCACATTAAGTGCTCTCACAGGTCAGTAAAATCATACTCACAGTTTAGAACATGTGTTCAGTGTTATTCACAGCTCAGACTGAGAGTTGTTACCTCTCACTCCCCCATCTTGCAGAGACTGATGCACATCCACACTTCCGGGTTTTATAGTCCCTCGCCCCTCCCACCGTAAGGGGCGTGGCCTTCATGGCGTGATTAACAGGAGAGAGAATCTCAAGATTTTTAAAACATTAATGTCTTTTATTTTTCATTGATGGGAAAAATCATCTTGTCCTGCGCAGAGGAGGGGGACCACGAGTAAGATGGCCAAAAATCACAGTCATAAGTGGTAACATATTTTCTAAAATCAATATGCAGTGCAAACAGGAAGTGGTCAAGATCAGACTTTTAATTATATAAATGAACAATGAACAAATGAAGATATACAAAAAAGTTACAATGATAAAGGAAGCTTATTATTAGCTGTGGGCTAGGTGAAGATGTGTTATTCAATGAAATTCAGCAGGACAACAGTGAAACTAGTACAACAACAAGTGTGGGGGATGGACGGTGAGAAGGGATGAAGCGGTTACGTGAAGTTAAGAGAAATGAATATTCATATCGCTGGGACACAAGCTGCCCAAGTGCTGTTCCTCCAATTTATGTTTGGCCTCACTCAGACAATAGAGGAACCCCATGACAGAAAGGTCAGTGTGGGAATGGGAAGGGGAGTTAAAGTGTTTGGCAACCGGGAGATCACGGAGGCCCAGGCGAATGTGTTTGGAAACGATCGCCGAGTCTACGTTTGGTCTCGTCGATGTATAAGATTCCACATCTTGAATAATGGATATAGTAGATGAGGTTGGAGGAGGTGCAAATGAACCTCTGCCTCACCTGAATGGACTGTGCGGGTCCCTGGACAGAGTCGAGGGAGGAGGTACAGGGACAGGTGTTGCATCTCCTGTGGCTGCAGATGAAAGTACCTGGGGAGGAGGTGGTTTGGATGGGGCCGAGTTAACCAGGAAGTTGTGCAGGGAACGATCTCTGCAGAAGGCAGAAAGGGATGGAGATGGGAGGATGCGGCTCATAGTGGGATTGCGTTGGAAGTGGCGACAATGTTGGAAGATTATGTGGCGGGTGCAGGAGACTGCCTCTGTTGTGATTAGGGGAGGGGTAAGAGCAGAGCTGCGGGATAATGAGGAGACACGTGTGAGGGCCTCATCTATGATGGAAGAGGGGAACCCCTGTTCCCTAAAGAACGAGGACATCTTGGATATCCTGATATGGAAAACCTCATCTTGGGCACAGACGGAGGGTGTGAAGAGGTGTAATCTAGATAGATGGGGCCTCTGTGGTCCAGCGCTGAGGACACTTGCGCTGTGTAACATTTTCTTTGATATCTTCCATGAGCAAAGGAAGATTAAAAAAAACGGTGTCCTAAAGTAAGAGCACTTTGAAGGAGAAACACAAAGGAATATAAAACTACAAAGCTGTTGGAACCGTCCAGTAGTACCGAGTACAGACGAATGGTCTGCAGCACAACGAACAGATCTGATGCAAATAACCAACAACGGAATATTCTTGTTTTATCTCAGGTTGTACCGACCAAAGATCTCTGCTCTAAGATCTTTGGTACCGACCATATCCCGTCGCTCGATGGCGCCGCACTGAGGCAACCAAAGAGCTTATAGCGAAGCAAGATGGGTTACTCTCACGCAAACGTGTAGTACGCTCATGGGCAGATTCATGGGTGATTATATGACTCATTTTAGCAACCAGCCTCCGCCATCTTGTTCCGCCATCTTGTTCCACCACCTTGCTCCGCCATCTTGCTCCGCCATCTTGCTTCCGGCCAAAGATTGGATCCGCAGTGGGGAGAGGGAGTGTGGGGTCCGGGGCAGCGCGAGAGGGAGTGCGCGGTCCGGGGCAGCGAGGAGAGGGAGTGTGGCGTCCGGGGCAGCGGAAGAGGGAGTGCGCGGCCCGGGGCAGCGAGGAGAGGGAGGGAGCGGGGAGAGGGATTGCGCGGCCCGGGGCAGCGAGGAGAGGGATTGTGGGGTCCGGGGCAGCGAGGAGAGGGATTGTGGGGTCCGGGACAGCGGGAGAGGGAGTATGGGGCAGCGGGGAGAGGGGCATAGGAGGGGGGGGGAGACAATGTGAGGGAGGGGGCAGGCGAGGGGGTGCGGGGGGGGGGGGGGGGGGGGGGGATATAAGGCCTAGTGTGTGTGAAGTTGCAGGGAGGTTTACAATGTTTCGTATTTACAATGTTTCTTATTTAATGTCCCTTGTCTAGTCTGAAATAAAGTTAATTATTGGATCAGAAGAAATATAATTGTGTGTGTTATATGATTATATACATTTATATAATTTTCATGTATGTGTGTTTATAAACATTTTATTCTTTAACAAGAATGAACAGAATTATGAATCTAACCCTATATCACACACAAAAAGTTCCCCCGCAATGTCAATGACCCTGCGAGTCGGGTCGGTTCCGGTTACTACAAAATCAACTCAAACACTGCTTGTGAACCATTTAAAAAGAAATGATTTAAAAAACATTAAAAAAGACAATTACCAGAGTCAAATTTTATTCTTGACAAGAAGTATGAACTGACAGATTTATGAATCTAACCCACACAAACTGTTGCCCCGCAACATTGATTACACTGCGAGTCGGGTCGGGTAGGCTCAGGTTACTAAAATGGGCGTGGAAAAATGCCCAGGATCCCCTCCATAGCTACTACACGTCAGTCCATTGCATTTAGCAGGAGTAGCCTATCTTGCTCCGCTATAAGATCTTTGGAGGCGACTGCTGGAGGACCGCGCGGTACCCTGGGATATTAGAGGACCCGCTGGTGGGAAACCGCTCTGCGCCCTGGAGGACTCCCCTTCCGCCGCGCTGCGCCCTGGGATGCTGGAGGACCGTCTGGGAGGAGGCTGTTGATGCGGAGACGTACGACGGAGCCGCTGGTGAGAAACTGTCAACGGCGGCGGGGGTGAGCGGCGACAGGAAAACAGGCAGGGAAGGAGGGCTGGTGTGGGGAGAGAGAGAGGCGCCGGGTCCCGGGGAGAGGCGGGGAGTGGGGGAGACAAACGGGAGGTCCCGGGGAGAGGCGGTGGCGGGGGATGGGGACGCGGCAGGTGTTCATCTCCCTCCACAGACGCTGCCCGACCGCCGAGTGCCAATCATCATGAATACATTAACATTTCAGAATCTCCCCATGTCAAGGTTTGCCACCTTTGTGACTCAATGTATTTTTCCTTGTGACAGGACTATGGAACTTTGAACTGATTTGAAAACTGTGTTCCAGTTACATGTTGGTAGTCACAATCCAGTCATAATAAGCATTTATAGTTTCGTACTGCAATGATATAGCCTCAAGTTAAAGTGACCAAAGCCAGATCCTTCCTCCAGAATATAAATCTGTTTGTTGTTCCGGCTCCTAGCACCTGCAGTCTCCGGCGTATCCCCGGGTTGTAGTGGTAGGGCTGGGTCCGATGTTGGAGCTGACGGCCGGAGTGTGCATCTCCCTGTCATGGATAGAAACAAGGAACTGCACATGCTGGTTTATAACAAAGATAGATACAGTGCGGGAGTTACTCAGCGGATTAGACAGTATCTCTGGAGAAAAACGAATAGGTAAAGTTTTGGGTCGAAACCCTTCTTCACACTGACCGGTTTCGCCGCCCATCGTTTTTTCTCCAGAGATGTTGCCTGACCAGTTGAGCTATTTCAGAAATTTGTATCTATCCCTGTTATAGGCATTGAGGTGACGACTTGCACCACTGACTGCATCAAGGGGGACTTGACATCGAGCTGCGTCTGGAGCAGAGATCTGGCCGACCCTGTCATACAAATAATGTTTCATTTACACACTTGCATCTCACTGGAAATTCACCCCAAGATGTGTTACCTTTCGCCCAAAAGCAGCTTGACGTCAGATATTGCTTCCACAAGCTCCTGGATGGCTCTCAGTAAAGGGCTTAAAACATACCTTGTCAATCTAACTTTGTGTTTAAGGAGTTAAAATTTTATCACTATAGTCTTCTCTGAAAATGACTTAAAAAAAACAATACTGACCTCAGATTTTAATCTTAGAACCGTGTAAAAGTACAGGGTTCACTGTGTAAAATTTTAGGAGGTGCTGCACTGTTTCAGTTCTCATTGAATGAACCCCTCCGAGTCTAGCCACTTTTTTTACTTTATCTCTAAAATTGAAATGGCATGAGGTGTTTTGTCAAACCAGTATAGTTTGCAACCAGTAGGGCCATGCAGTGTTCAGCATTTATTTAATAGGAGCCATTTGTTGTTGAGTTATTTTATCTTAGTAGGGTAAATATCACAGGAAGCTTCCATGACATAAAAGTGAAGTATAAATTTGGACAGGAAGAAGATTGCTGTAGTCAGGCAGTCATAGAGTGATATAAGTGGAGACAGGCCCTTGGGCTCAATTTGCCCACATTGGCCAACATGTCCCACCTGCCTGCGTTTGGTCCATATCCCATCAAACTTGGCCTATCCATGTACCTGTCTAACTGTTTCTTAAATGTTGGGATTGTCCCAGCCTCAACTACCTCCTCATGCAGCTTGTTCCATACATCCACCACCCTTTGTGTGTAAAAGTTATCGCTCAGATTCCTATTAAATCTTTTCTGCTTAAAGTCCAACACTTGGAAAGCTTCTAGACAGTCTGTTTATAGCAACAGGCCAAACATTTTCAGAGCTGCTGACTATTGGACGACAGAGGGAAAATACAAATGTTTTTCATTTTAAAAAAAGGTGTACATTAGGCCCCTAAGGGTTGGTGTTAATTGCTGATCATGATTAATGACGAGTTAGTTAGTTTTTAATCGCTCTTCTTGGGATACCATTTTTTATTTAAAATTATTTCAAAAACTTGATCCATCAGTTGATATGGGAATTAATATTTATGGACCAACTTATTTGAGTTTTATGTCCATATGACCTGCAATACCAGGATAAAACCAATTTGAATTTTACTGAGGTTTATAATGCCCTGTCACTGCAAAGTATTAAATAAGCACAAAACTGCAGATTTAGATGATTAAAAAGTACTAACTTGCCCCTTAGTACCATCAAAGTTTTTATTTAATTTTCGGTTTCTTTATTATTTAAAGGCATAAATATGATTTATTTTGATTTTTAAGATTTTTTTAAACTTCCCTTATTTTCCAGTATAAGCCAACATCCTCACTGTATTTTGAGCATGGTGTAAAAAATTTGCACATCAAGCTAGAATCTTTATTGGCCAACAGATTTTGCAACAGGCGAATTGTGGAAGATGTTAAGACAGATAAAGGTCAATCATGTGCCCATTATTCAGTGTAAGCTGGATGGGACTGCTATTGCATGTGAGTAAATTCCGCAGAAAGTAGATTTTGTAATTGGTGCCTTATAAAAAGAATAGATCGCAAATAAGGGATAAGAGAGCGGGCACTAATTGTTAGCATAAGCAATTTGTGTGAGCTAAGACTCATAAGATATCAGAACTGCTGTTAAACTCACCTGACGAATGACAGGGATACTGTCGCGAGTAACTCATAGAGTGATGCTAATGAACTGCTGTTGACAACCACAGCCATCTTCATTGTGCAAGGTGTGACTGACTATTTGTAGTGCTTTTCTGTTGATGCCCATCGACTTTATTTTACTCAGTCACCATCGGTCAAATGTTACTTTGATGTCATGGACAGTCAATCTCGCCTTGCTTTTGGATTAAGGCTATAATGAAATCCGGAGTCAAGTGGTCTTGGTGAAATTTATTCTGGGAAGTAGTATGCGAGTTATTGTTGCTTGATGTCCCTGTTGCAAGTTTGGGAAATGTTCTCATTTCTGACAAATTTGTGATGTAAGGTTTTGGACCTAAAGATTTAATCAGTTTCCCATTCTACAAATGCTGGCTGATATGAGTGTTTTCCAGCACATGGCTTTATTTCAGACTTCCAGCGCCTTCAGGTTTTTATAATGTTCAAAATGTTGGGAAGATGCCAGTGTTGGAATGCCAGTGTTGGAATATGTTACCTGGAGATGTGGGTGCTTCTGGAGCTCAAGTCTTCGATACTGCAGTTCTCTCTGCCATTTCTCAACATCACACTGTGAATAGAACAGGGGATAGACGGGTTCTGTCATAAGTTGGAATCTCAAGAAGAGGTCGATGAAACATTCAGTTGGTAATCTGGCTAGAAATGATCATGAATACTTCAGCATTTCAGAATTTCCCCGTGTCAAGGTTTGCCATCTTTGTGACGATGTGCTGTGACTCGATGTCTTTTGCCTTGTGAGAGGACTATGCACTTTGAACTGATTTGGAAACTGGTTGCTTAGCTCTGTTCTGTTACATGTAGTCACAATCCAGTCATAATAGGCATTTAAAGATTCATACTGTAATGAAATTACCTCAAGTTAAAGTGACCAAAGCCTGATCCTTCCTCCAGAATATAAATCTGTAAAGATGCCATGTATAGAAATGCCAAATTGTAACTCATTTGACTATCATAGGCCAACCAAGTTTCTTCACTATTTGACCTAGTTTACTGAAAAACTATGTTAAGGATGATGGGGATCAATACTATATAAAATGGCCAGTCAAATATTACTAGCCCGAGGAAAACAAAATGTGGAATTACCCATTTGAATTAATGGCAACAATTGCTTTTACTTATTTTGTGAAATACTCCATAATGATGCTTGGAGATAAGGTTGCAGCCCAAATATAAACTTGCTTTTAAATTGATGGGAAGATGTCCATGCTGAGTCCTGACATTTTAGTTGTTGTGGTACTTTTGTATTCACTTGTTACTTGTATAAGTCTTGTATATATGGAATCAGTGGAATGAGTGCGCCTCTCAGGCCATTATTAATATCTGAAATGTTGGAGTATGTTTTCAGTAATGAAATAATTTGGCATGTATCTTGATTTAGACAGTATTTTTGAAGATATTTCTGAAGCAACACAGGTAGATAGTGGTAAAGAAGACATATGGTTTGTTTCCTTACATAGGTGGTCAGTATAAGCATCAGGAAGTCATGATGCAGCTTTATAGGGCTTTTGTTTGACCGTATTTGGAGTATTGCATGCAGATTATACTATAAAGATGGTATCGTGGTCAGTGAAGATGGTTATCAAGATTTGCATTGGGATCTTGATCAGCTGGGCAGGTGGGCTGGGGAATGGGTAAAAGAGTTTAATTTGCATAAGTTTGAGATGTTGCGTTTTGGGAAGTCGAACAAGAGCGGGACCATCACAGTGAATGGTAGGGTCTAGGGGTATGTTGTAGAGCAGCGGGTTCTAGAATTACAGATCCAATGTTCCCTGAGAGTAGCGCCGAGAAGGCTTTAGTAATGTTGGCTTTAATCAGTCAGAAAAATTAGTATAGCAGTTGGGACATTATGTTACAGCTACAAAACATGAGTGAGGCTGCATTTGGAGTATTGTGTTTTGGTCACCCTGTTGTAGTAAAGCCTCGTTAAGCCGGGAAGAGTGCAGAGATTTACCTATATGTTATCAGAACTTGAGGGCCTGTGCTATATGGAGAGGTTGTGCAGTCTAGGACATTATTCATTGGAGTGCAGGAGGCTGAGTGGTGATCTTATATAGGTATGTAAAATAATGAGGGGTATAGATAGAATGAATACACAGAGGCTTTAGGGAATCAAGAACTAGAAGGCATATATTTAGGGTGAAAGTGGAAAGATTTAATATGAACCTGACGGACAACTTTGGTGAAGCGTATATAAAATGAGTTGCTAGAGGAAGTAGTTGAGGCAGGAACAATAACATTTAAAACACACTTTTACAGGTATGTGGATAGCAAAGGTTTTGAAGGATGTGGGCAAAATGCGTATAAATGGAACTAGCTTAGATGTGGCATCTTGGTCTGCTGGGACCATGGACGAGTTGGGCTGAAGCGCCTGTTTTCATGTTGTATCCCTCTATGACTATGGTCATTAACACACTTTCATTAGAACAGCTTTATGAAGGATTAAGATTTGATATTTTTGATGATGGCTTTTCTGATGCTAGTTCTAAAAACTTTTTAACCCAGAGAGTTGTAAATTTGTGGAATTCCCTGTCATAGAGGGTAGTGGAGGCCAAATCACTGGATGGATTTAAGAGGGAGTTAGATAGAGCTCTAGGGGCTAGTGGAATCGAGGGATATGGGGAGAAAGCAGGCACGGGTTGTTATTGATTGGGGACGATCAGCCATGATCACAATGAATGGCGGTGCTGGCTCAAAGGGCCAAATGGCCTCCTCCTGCACCTATTTTCTATGTTTCTATGTTTTTAGTTAAAATATTACGTATCTCAAATATGCATTCTGAAAGAGTTATGACTGTGCCTAATCACACTTTGCCCTTTTAACTAAATATACATTTTGTGGCACACCTTCAAAAAATATTGTGTTGGAATTTGCTGCCTAAAGAATAATGAGGACAAAGGCAATTAATGTTTAATATGCACAGCATTTGAAGACAAGGGAGAGGTGGGGTTTAATGCAAAGAGTAAAAGTTGCAGTTTGTGTGCTGTCAGTCTGCCCTCCTGGTGTTTAAAGCATAATTAATGGCATCAAATATAGTGAAGTTCCTATATGTGTCGATACAAAATAAACAATCCGTAGATATTTATAGTGTTAATTCGTAGCGAATGTGCAATGTATTGATTTTAATTTGTTAATTTACTATTATTAATGATATTTGAAATTTACTATTTTATATGTGAGATCCTATACCTGCAGTTTTTGAATCAAAAATAAACTCTGTGGTCAATCTGCATTTCTCAAGGGATCAGTCCTGATACACGGTCTCAATCAGAGGTGTCTACAAGTCTCCACTCCCATAGATGCTGCTTGACCCACCGAGTTCCTCCAGCAATTTGTTTCTTCAGCTTCTTCTTGTTCCAGCAGTTCTTGAATGTTTTAAAGATTTCAAAACATTGAAATGTGTTTTAGGTTTAAGTTTTATTATTGTCATGTGTACTGAGATACAGTGAAAAGTTTTGTTTTACATGCTGTCTGATGAGATCAGATATACCCTAAGTAAATACAATGAAGTTGAACTCAAGTACAAAGGGGAATGTACAGAGTGCAGAATACAATTCTCAGCATTGTAGTGTAGTCCAATGTCCGTAATTGAGTAGAGGTGAATTGGACTGTACCCTAGCTTATGGAAGGACCATTCAGAAGCCTGTTAACAGAGGGAAATAAGCTGTTTTTTGAGTCTGGCAGTGCTCATCTTCAATCTTATATTGGCTGCTTTTCCAAGGAAGCCATGGTGGGGAGTTTATTGTTTCTTCCTTCTCTTTTCACATCCCGAATTTAGTCTTTATTTCCCCTTCACAAATTTTATTTCCCAATTTAAAGTTTTTGCTTAAAGAGATGCATGTTAGTTTACTTGTTAGCTTAGGTTCTGAATGTGATGTTGTCCTTGCTCTTCTGTTAACTGTTAGAATTTCAAGTTTATGGCTGAATTGTTTTCAGCTGAAGGATGCTGAAGTATAAATTAATGTAGATTCTTGCCAAGTCTCTTGCATTCTTTCAGTCTTTCGTAGTGATTCACCAGCTACTTTTTAGAATGGTCTAGACTCGAAACGTCACCCATTCCATCTCCAGAGATGCTGCCTAGTCCTCCAGCATTTTATGTCTATCTTTGGTTTTAACCCGCATCTGCAGTTCCTTCAACACACAGAAATAACTGAATTTACTTGATGCCGGGTAAATCGATCGGTGAAGCACATTGCTTTTGTAGGTATTCGCATAGGCTGATTTATGTCATTTTGCTCTTGAATTCTATCAGTGACTAATTTCTTTTTGTAGGTTGTAATATAGGGTCATTCTGTGTCAATGGTGAAAAAACATTGTGACCAAATTGTTATTTGTGCCAATAGAAAACTACATTTTTAAAATGCTGCTTCTATCCACCCTTCAAATATACATTTTTGCATTTGCCAGACAGCGCACACAGTTGTTTACATGTATTTGAACACAGCTTAACAAGATTGTATTTATGTGTAACCTTTCATGACCTCGGGTCATTCAAAAATGCTGTACACCAAGTAACTTAAGTTGAGACTGTTGAAAATGCAGCAACTGATTGGCACATGGTAAGCTTGTAGGATATATGTCCATATTTTGTAGAGAAATACTTGAGGTTGACTGAATGAGCTTCATGTGAACAATTCATTGGTCCCCAGTTATGTAGAGTCATACAGCACAGAAACAGGCTATTCGGCCCAACTGATCCAACAAAGATGCTTCTCCTTTTTTTACCTGTATTTGGCCCATATCCCAATAAGCCTGATTTATCCATATACCTATTCAAATGTCTTTTTAAATGTTGTTATTGTACCTACCTCAACTACTTCCTCTGTACATGACTAAAAACACACCTGACAAGATTCAGGTTAATCACATAGATTCAGTCTTTCTATATTGACTGAGCTCGATGGGTTCAAAACATATTTTAGACACAACATTTCTGGTCAGTTTCTAGTACAGTGGAGCACAATCTGTCTCTTGCTGTTCAGCTGCTCAGCCCTGTTAAAGAAGATATTAACTGTTCTTCTTGCACGTATTGCGCCATTTGGTGTTCCAAATTTTGATTACTTAATCACTGATGGGAAAAACAGGCGTGAAGCAATTGTCCAACTTGTAGGCTGATTTGTAATCAAAAGCGACTACCAATGACGAAAGATACAAAATTCCCCGTTTAGGTAACATCAACAAACAGCCTCCTTCCCAATCCCCTCCCCCAAACCTTGCACTGGTTTTTCCCTTCTCTCCCCCCCCCCCCCCCCCCCCCCCCCCCCCCTTACCTGCATCCATTCCAATTGGTAAACAATTCACAACTTTTCTACACTAATTTCAAAAATCAACCTCCTTAAAGCTCTTTTTAAATTGTGTATGGAGACATTTAGATAGGTACATTAATAGAAAAGGTATTGGGGGACATGGGCCAAATGAGGGCAGGTGACATCTTGGTCGACATTAGCAAGTTGGGTCAAATAACCTGTTTCCATGTTTTATTACTTTATGACATGGAGACTTAAAAGACGGGAAGGAAATTATTGCATGGAGTATTAGTATTGCAATATTAGTGTTGCATGGGTTATTGATTGGGGATGATCAGCCATGATCACAATGAATGGGGGGTGCTGGCTCGAAGGGCCGAATGGCCACCTCCTGCACCTATTTTTTATGTTTCTATGAAAGTGTTAATCTGGAATGATGTTGGCATATATGAACCATGATATGTGCAAGGTTAATGGATCTTGCAGATCTACAATTATAAATCAACCAGTGTTCATGATTTGACCACAAAGGTACTGCAGGCTAGCATTCTGGTTATTTTTAAAAATATTTCCTGATCTAGAGATGATGAAGTCAGTGATAGTACCCACAATGGCACGGACTGGTTCAGCTATTAAACTTGAGAGCTTGCAGGCTGTGTTAAAATGCTACACCATACATTTCTTTCATCTGTTCATCGTACAACCAAATCTACCTTTATCAAGTGCAGTCCTAATTGCACAAAAGTTTAGACTGGCAAGTTTCCAGGATTATTTTCTGTAAATCGTGGTATGACGATGATCCAGTCATTGGAGACTGGAAGCTGGTAGATTTATGGATGGGAAGGGAATGGAGGGTTATGGTCTGAGCGCAGGTATATGGGACTAGGGGAGATTATGTGTTCGGCACGGACTAGAAGGGTCGAGATGGCCTGTTTCCGTGCTGTAATTGTTATATGGTTATATAGTTATATTTAGTTTTTTTTAGTTTAGTTTAGAAATACAGCGCGGAAACGAGCCCTTTTGGCCCACCAGGTCCACGCCAACCAACAATCCCTGCACATTAACACTATCCTGGATCCACTAAGGCCAATTTTTACATTTACCAAGCCAATTAACCTACATACCTGTACGTCTTTGGATTGTGGGAGGAAACCGAAGATCTTGGAGAAAACCCACGCAGGTCACTGGGAGAACGTACAGACAGCACCAGTAGTCAGGATTGATCCCGGGTCTCCGGCGCTGCATTCGCTGTAAAGCAGCAACTCTACCGCTGCGCCACCGTAATGCCCATGCAAGAGGTAGATGCAAAAGTCACCACAATAAGCAAGCATTCTTATGAGGACCCTTTTAACATAGTCTACTTGATCTCAAAGTACATTATTTTTATATTCTTAAGAACAAGGATCATATGAGATGATGTAATACAATGACACTGTTTACTTGGTTCCATTGAATTACATATTTACAATAGGATCACACTATAACTGCCAAGACACCTCTGTCACATGGTTGGTGTAAATCTATTGAGCATTGAGAACCAGGCCCTGCAAATTGGTGGTGCGGGGGCTTCTCTGGGTATACAATATCTAATTAGTGATAGGGCAAATATGCTTATGACCATGATTGTGGTGCTAAATGATGAAATAAGTCTGCTCTGGAAACTTTTTTGATCTCACTCACAATGGTGCAAAATACAATGTGCAGGAAGGAACTGCGGATGCTGGTTTAAACCGAAGCAAGACACAAAAATCTGCAGTAACTCAGTGGGTCAGGTAGCATCTCTGGAAAAACGGAATAGGTAATGTTTCAGGTCGAGACCCGTCTCAAGAAGGATCTTGACC
This sequence comes from Leucoraja erinaceus, assembly GCF_028641065.1. NCBI lineage: Eukaryota > Metazoa > Chordata > Chondrichthyes > Rajiformes > Rajidae > Leucoraja > Leucoraja erinaceus. The sequence goes on from NC_073403.1 coordinate 31,275,267, forward strand.
TGATACGTCACCTATTGCTTTTCTCCAGAGATACTTCATGACCTGCTGAGTTACTCCAGTTTTTGTGTCTATCGTTGAAAACATCATCAAAGCAGGGTTGATGATTTCTGACAGGCACGGTGACTGACGTGCCACACATCTCTGTCCTCCATGCAGCTAGCAAGCTCCTCTTTTGTCTCTACACATGCGCCTTCCATCAACATCTTCAGCATCGTCTTGATAAGTGCAAAACAACTTGGCTAAACATATCTCATGTCTGTTTGATGTACCAAATGATAAATCTAATATTCTTGCATTTGGCCAATGCATAGGAGAAGAAGCTCATGGTCTTGTCAGTTTACAAACCATATCTCTTGAGCAGTCAGCCTGCTGGAGTGAGCCGGTAGCCTGTGCTCTGAAGACCGTACTGTTTATTTATTACTGTTTTACAGGGCCCTCCATAATGTTTGGGATAAAGACCCACCATATATTTATTTGCCTGTGTACTCCACAATTTGAGATTTGTAATAGAAAAAATCATATGTGGTTAAAGGCTTCATAGGTGTTTTTAAGTGCTGTAGCAATGAGAACTTTCAGCTTTCCTCTAGTCTTTCCATCACCTCTGGAAACTTTTATTGCTGTTTATCAACATGAGGACCAAAGTTGTGGCACTGAAAGTCAAATAAGCCATTATGAGACTGAGAAACAAGAATAGAACTGTTAGAGACATCAGCCAAACCTTAGGCTTAGCAAAACATCATTAAGAAAGTGAGCACTGGTGAGCTTACTGGCAGACCAAGGAAGACCTCCACAACTGATGACAGAATTCTCTATAATAGAGAAAACTGCCAAAAAACAGTTGTTCGACAGATCAGAAACACTCTTCAGGAGTCAGGTGTGGATTTGTCAAGGACCACCGTCCACAGAAGACTTCATGAATAGAAATACAGAGGCTACACTACAAGATGCAAATACTGAGATGAAGATTAGTTTATGTCAGAGTGATGGCAAGAGCAAAGTATGGAGGGGAGAAGGAACTACCCAAGATCCAAAGCATACTACCTCATCTGTGAAACACGATGGTGGGGGTGTTATGGTCTGGGCATGTTTGGCTGCTGAAGGTACTGGCTCACTTATCTTCACTGATGGTACAACTGCTGATGGTAGTAGCATAATTAATTCTGAAGTGTATAGACACATCCTATCTGCTCAAGTTCCGACAAATGCCCCAAAACCCATTGGCTGGCAGTTCATTCTATAGCAAGACAATTATCCCAAACACACTGCTAAAGCAACAAAGGAGTTTTCAAACCTAAAAAATGGTAAATTCTTGAGTGGCCAAGTCAATCACCTGATCTGAACCTAATTGAGCATGCCTTTTGTCTGCTGAAGAGAAAACTGAAGGGGACTAGCCCCCAAAACAAGCATAAGCTAAAGATGGCTGCAATACAGGCTTGGCAGAGCATCACCAGAGAAAACACCCAGCAACAGATGATGCCCATGAATCGCAGACTTCAAGTATTCATTGCATGCTGAGGAAATGCAACAAAATACTACATGGCTACTTTTCATTTACATGACTTTGCCGAGTCCCAAACATTATGGTGCTCTGAAATGGGGGGACTATGTATAAACACTGCTGTAATTTCTTCATGGTGAAACCAAAATGTATCACAATGGCCTTTATTAAAATCTGACATTGTGCAGTTTAACCACATGTGATTTTTTTTTCTATTACAAATCTCGAATTGTGGAGTACAGAGGCAAATAAATAAATGATGGGTCTTTGTCCCAAACATTATGCAGGGCACTATATTTCAAAACTGATTCCTGCTTGCATATCTTAGCTTTTCTTTGAAGATTGGTTTTCATTTGTATTAATTTCTACTATCCAAATTATTCCATAACTCCTGAATACTCCTGAATAATCCCTAACATGTTTATTGTTTTTATTGCTTTGTAACGTAATTGAAAAAATATTTATATGACAATGTAAAGATACAAAAGTATTTCTGTTCAGTTTCAAGGCAGATTCATCGCAGCACAATAGCTTGAGTAAAGCTGTTCACAGCGAATTAGAGCGAGAGAGGGAGGCTCACACTGACTCAAATTCTATTATTATTTGACCATGTACAGCATCATACACAGTTAGTATTGACTGTAGCTTTTTATATCTTCATTGACCCATCATCACAGTAGAAACTTGCTTTTCTTTTCATTTCCAGTTGGCTTATTATCATGGCAGAAGGTAAAATTCTCAATGGCTTGAAAGGTATATCTTACTTTGTATTGGGAAATACTAAGAGAACTGTTCAAAGTGCATTGTAGGTCAGATGCAGAAATCTTTATCTGACTACAAAGTGATTTCTGTTTTCTTCAAATAGAGGACAATATCATTTAAAATTATATATTTTCAATATAAATGTTGTAGCTTCATGCAGAGTGCCTGTATTTTCATCACAATACAATTCAAATAGTTTGATTTTGCTATCTTGATCACTTTTGCTGGCTTCTTGATAGTTTGAAAGTTTGGCATTGTATTGAAATGGGTAAGCTGAGGTGAAATTGACAGTGAAAACCTAATGTTTCTTAATTACGCCACAAATAGATAAACTCGGTTGTTAGTTATTTCTATCCTTAATTCTTTTTTATAATCCAAAACATGTCTTTCTTTGTTTAAAGGTGTCATGTAAATGAATCTGTATACAATGATTTCTACACACTCGTCCGAAAACTCAGCTGCACCCAGAGACGTCAAACAGGTAAAAGGAAGTAAATTGGTAATGAAACAGGAACACACTTCTGTTTTCAATTGTCTATTTAGTGTAATGCATACAATAGTCTAATTCAGTTTATGACAATTGGTGAAGAGAGGTCATCAGACAAATTTGTACTTTATGTTGAAAGAAGGCTGAAGGAATAGAACAGAGAACATAGAACAATACAGGAATAGGCCATTCGGCCCTCATATTTGTGCTGAACATAATGCCGTTAAACTGATCTTATCTGTCTGTACATGATGCATATCCCTCTATTTCTTGCACATCCATGTTTCAAAGAAAGCAATAAAAGTTTATCTCCTTGCACCTGAAAACCTCTAATCCTGGCAGCATTCTGGTAAACCTCCTCACCACCATCTCCAAAGTCTGCACTTCCTTCCTGTCATGGGCTGACCAGAATGCACATAATATTCCAAATGCGACATACCCAAAGTCTTAGTTGCATCTTGACTTCCTGACTATTATACTCAATACCCCTAGCAATGAAGGCAAGCATATGACTTCTTATCAATCCTATCTACAGGTACTGCCACCTTCAGTGAGCTATGAACTTGGACTGCAAGATCACTCTGCACATCAATGCTGTTAAGAGTTGTGCCATTAACTGTATGTTCTCCCATTACATACAAGCTCCCAAAGTGCACACTTGATCAGATTAAACTCCATCTGCCATTTCTCTGCCTATTTCTGAAGTTGTTCCGTATCGCTTCGTACCTCCTGACAACCTTCTTCACTGTCAGTAACTCCTGCTCCAATTTTGGTGTTGCCAGCAAACGTACTTGCCAGCCCATCCACATTTATGTCCAAGTCATTATGTCTCAACAGTGGAGGTCCAGGCACAGATCGCTTCGTACCTTCAGCCAGAATATCTGCTTTCCACCAGCACCCTCTGAAGTGTATGAATAAGCCAGTTCTGAATCCATACGTCCAAATTACCATGGATCTCGTGATCTCAATCTCCTGGAAGCCTACCATGAGTCTTATGGGCCTGTCCCACTTAGGCGATTTTTCAACTGTCGAGTTGTTGCCAGCCGCCTGAAAATCTGTGAAGTGGAAAGGCGACTGTCAGAGGAACACACACACACACACACACACACACACACACACACACACACACACACACACACACACACACACACACACACACACACACACACACACACACCACACACACACACACACACACACACACACACACACACCACCCAAAGACTGAAAGAAGGTCCATCTGTCTCCTCAGATCCTGGTGAACTTCCACCGCTGCACCATCGAGAGCATCCTTACCAACTGCATCACAGTATGGTATGGCAACTGCTCTGTCTCCGACCGGAAGGCACTGCAGAGGGTGGTGAAAATTGCCCAACGCATCACCGGTTCCATGCTCCCCTCCATTGAGTCTGTCCAAAGCAAGCGCTGTCTGCGGAGGGCGCTCAGCATCGCCAAGGACTGCTCTCACCCCAACCATGGACTGTTTACCCTCCTACCATCCGGGAGGTGCTACAGGTCTCTCCGTTGCCGAACCAGCAGGTCGAGGAACAGCTTCTTTCCGGCGGCTGTCACTCTACTAAACAACGTACCTCGGTGACTGCCAATCACCCCCCCCCCCGGACACTTATTATTTTTTTTTTATTCAAATCGTTTGCTATGTCGCTCTTCAAGGGAGATGCTAAATGCATTTCGTTGTCTCTGTACTGTACACTGACAATGACAATTAAAATTGAATCTGAATCTGAAAGGCGGGGGTCAGGGCAAGTGGGGGAGCAATGTCCAAAGAATAAATTCCCACGGTGCAAAGCCAAGGTGATACTGACACAGACCGCGATGAACAGGAAGGTTGGCACTGTAATTGAGACAACTAAAGCACAGTGTATGGTACATCCTTTAAGTGAGGGGGAAGAAGGAGTAGAGACAATGTTTACGAAGCCAGAGATACACGGCTGTGAAGTTCGGTGGACATTTAACATTACCGGTCAGTTCCTTAATTCTGAAAACTACTGCTTACCTTTTTGTTCCCCCAATGAGCCAATGAAATACACCAGTCAGCACCGACTCCAACCGACGTGAACCTCAGAGAACCTTCGACCTCCTGGCAACCCACTAGGACCTCCTTGTGACCCACCTACGGCTTGAGAATTCTTGCTAATCTCCATAGCGAATACATTCCAGTCGCCGCTAATTTTTCAACATGTTCCCAAATTGTGGGAACTCCTCACGACCATGAAGGTGACTCCCCGGCAACCACTTGCGAACATGTGGTGACTGCAAAGTCTCCTACAGTCACCTAAAAAGTCTCCTAAGTGGGACAGGCCCATTACTAAAATCCATATGCATGACATCCATATTGCCTTCATCAAACTCCTTTGCCTCCTCTGCAAAATACTTGATAAGATATAATCTGCTGCTTTGGAAGCCATGCTGGCTATTCCAGTTTAAATAATTCTTCTCCAAATGGGGGTAAATCCTAGCTTGAAGAATTTTCCTGCCACTGATGTGAGGCTGACAGGCCTATAGTTTCCTGGATTCTCTCTACTTCTTAAACAAAGGACAACATTGGCCACTCTCCAGTTCTCCAGGACCTTGCCTGTGGCTAGAGAATGTTATGATGATAATATTCGGGTAAAATTCCCACGATTGTACAGCATTTCCGTTACAGTTCCACCATAGTAGTCGGAGTTATAAAGCATGGAAATGGGTCTTTTGGCTCAATCCATCGGTGTTGACCAAGCTACCTTTCTGAGGTAGTCTCATTTGTCTGGTATTTGCCCCATATCCCTCCAAACCTTTTCTATCTGAAACTGGGCAAATGTGTATTTGTGACCAATTCTGCCACTATCTGAAAAACAAATCTCCTCTACCATGCTTTGACTCAATCCACTAAACTAATTTTGTATCCAATTAGCTAATTCACACAGGATCCCATGTTTTCTCACTTACTGGATCAGTCATTCTTGCAGGACCTTGTCAAAGGCCTGCATTGGTGATGTCTACCTTCATGCCCTTGACAATCCTTTTGGTCATCTTTAGATAAAAAAACATGATGTTGTAATACAAGTTCCCACACACAAAGCCACGCTGACTATTCTGAATCGCATCTTGTCTTTATGTGATTAAAAGTTGATCCTGCCTCTCACATTTTGCTCAAGTAACTTTTCCTCCACAGATGTTAGGCTCACTGGCCTATCCTTGTTGCTCTCTTTAAAACAGAAAGCCTCAACAGTAGCCACCCTTCGGTCGAAGGAAGATACAAAAAGGCCCGCCAGGACCCAGCAATTACTTCCTTGGCTTCCCACAACACCCTATCATTGGTCAGGCCTCAGGGAATTATGCACTTTGAGACTGCTAATACCACCTCTTTCATGATATCGATAGGTTGCAGCAGGATTTTATTCAATATCTTTCTCCATGGTAAATGCAGACAAGAAATATTCATTTAAGATCTTGCCATCTTCCTTGGCTCCACACTGAAAACTGCACTAATCCTGAAGGGAACCTGTTCTCTCCTAGGTTACAATTTTGCTCTTAATACACTTATAGAATCTCTGAGGATTCTGCCAAGAATATCTCGTGTATCCTTCTTGCCCTCCTGATTTCCTCCTTTAATGTACTTCTACAACCCTTGTACTCCTAAAGTGATTTGCTTGATTTGAGCTGCCTATATTTGAATTATTCCTCATAAGTCGTCTGCAGTTGTGTTTGGGAGGGGATGTGTAATTATTTTTTGAAAATAGTTTCACCATTTTGGGCATCATTTGTTTTTTGGATGAGCTCTGAGTTAATTGCCCATTGCTGATTATGATGTTAGATTCATGATCCTTCTTCTTTTGTTTGTGTATGATTATCTGAAATAGAAGTTTGTAAATTTAAAGTAAACAACTTTGTATTTTCAGCGGATAAAGAAAAAGCTGGCTCATTCCCTGAAGTGCTTGCAGAAGCGGTATGTAAATTCGGACAATGTTGTAACCAGCGATGACTGTGACGCAAATGTGCTGTGCTGTGTCATGGAGTCGATATTTGTACATGGATTGAAATCGAAGCACATTAAAACAAATGGAGGAAACCGAGGACAGAAAGGCAGTCGAGCTCCTCTTCCACAGCCTGTCTTTTGGACTCTGCTTAAAATGGTCACTCATCAGTAAGTTGGTGAAATTTTGTAGAATTAATTTATTTTCTAGGATGCTATTATATTACTCAAAATTGAATGTGAATTTCATGTACGTTCATCCACTGTTTTGTTTAGTTTAGAGATAGTGTGGAAACAGACCCTTCGCCCACGCCGACCAACAATCTGCCGTACACTAATTTAGACTTTACTTTACAGATACAGCGTGGAAACGGGCCCTTCGGCCCACCGAGTCCACACCGACCAGCCTGTACACTATCACTATCACAGCATGTACACTATCACTAATCTACACACTAAGGACAATTTGCAATTTACAGAAGTAAATTAACCTACAAGTTTGCACGTCTTTGTATTGTGGGTTGAAACCGGAGCACTCGGCGAAAACCCACGTGGTCACAGGGCGAACGTACAAACAGTACTGACAACATCCATGGTCAGGATCAAACCTGGGTCTCTGGCACTGTACGGTAGCAACTCTACCGTTGTGCCACCATGCTGCACCAGTCGAGTCTACCCCGCCTGTAATCTTTGACACACTAATTAAAAACCTGTCAATCTCTGCATTAAAAATACCCCAAAATTTAGCATCTTCATTATTTTTACCCGCTCCCTTTTGTAATCAGAATGAGGAAGGGTCCTGACCTGAAACGTCACCTATCCTTTTTCTCCAGAGATGCTGCCTGACCTGCTGAGTTACTCCAGCACTTTGTGTTTATCTTTGGTATAAACCAGCATCTGTAGTTCTTTGTTTCTCATTACCATGAACTTTGTTTTGGGGCATAACTCATTCTAAACAAAATAATTTCTGTTGATTAATTATTTGTAACACAGGATAAAATTATTGTGTAACATCAAAAATTGTTTCGTTTCATGCAGTGCATTAACACTTAAATATTTAAAGATCAACCCAATGCTATAGATTCATTTTCTGGCAGAAAGGAAAGTCTAGCTAAATTTTTAAGAAGGAACTGCAGATGCTGGTAAATCAAAGGTAGACAAAAATGCTGGAGAAACTCAGCGGGTGAGACAGCATCTATGGAGCGAAGGAAATAGGCATCGTTTCGAGCCAAAACCCATCTTCAGACTGATGTGAGGGTGGGGTGGGGGGGGGGGGGGGGGGGGCTGGAAGAAGAAATGAAGAGGTAGAGCCAGTGGGCTGAGGGAGAGCTGAGAAGGGGAGGATAAAGTAAGGACTACCTGAAATTAGAGGTCATTGTGCATATCGCTGGGGTGCAAACTGACCAAGCGAAATATGAGGTGCTGCTCCTCCAATTTACGGTGGTCCTCACTCTGGCCACGGAGGAGGCCGAGGACAGAAAGGTCGGATTCGGAATGGGAGGGGGAGTTGAAGTGCTGAGTCACCGGGAGATCAGGTTGGTTATTGCGAACCGAGCGGAGGTGTTCGGCGAAGCGATCGCCAAGCCTACGCTTGGTCTCGCCGATGTAGAGCAGCTGACATCTAGAGCAGCGGATGCAATAGATGAGGTTGGTGGAGGTGCAGGTGAACCTCTGCCGCACCTGGAAAGACTGCTTGGGTCCTTGTATGGAGTCAAGGGGGGAGGTAAAGCAACAAGTGTAGCATTTCGTGCCAGATTTCTTGCTTTTGGGGAATAACCTAGGCCTATTGATACATTGCATTTGTCTGGCTTTCAAGTAAGTTACTGCGATGGACTATCAATTTAAATAGTCTCTTAAATTGAACTGCTGGATCTTCTTTAGTATTTCATTTTAGAGAAGTGCCCCATTTTTTTGCTTGGTTAATAAAATGTGTTAGATGTGCAATTTAATGGTTTCCTCTTTCAACTTGTTTGATGTGTTAATATACCATCCACTAGCTTTATGGTTCATTTAATTTTATACATTAGATAACTGAAGCTAGTTAATTCAACCTTTTCAAAATTTTGTATCCATGGTTCCTAATTTTATCACAGAGAAGACAGCAGTAGTAAAGTGCTTTTCCTTGCATATTATTCATCAATGCAGAAATTGGGAATTAAATTTTGGTTTCAAAAGAGGAAGCATGGAGCTATACTTTTTAAGTTGGTGCTGCGGTTCACTTTAAACCCAAACACAAAGTCACTGATGCAGCACCTATGATGATTTTATGTGCGATGTTGCATATTTGCCGTCAATTCACCCAACAAGATTACTGTAAGCAACATTGAGGATTCACTTGAATAAGGTCAAAAAGTATGATGCAGTATTGTTCATTGTCAATGGTCGTCAGTGGTACTGCTTGAGGTATAAAGATGACACCAATATTTACAAGGGTTGGGTTGGACTGGAAGTCAATATCCTTACATTCTCCCTTGCTTAACTCTGACCTAGCCATTAGTTTACATTTAATTCCAATGGTACTTCCACAAACCACTACCTTGGAGATGCATCCCATCCCAATCCTGATAGACGAGTTTGTCAACATGCAAATTCCATCACGAGAAGGAGGTAACGCAAATTTAGTCCAGAGACATGGTGAACAAAATCAGCAACCAGTTAACTCGTACAATTTTGCTCAGTCAGCTGTTAAAGTTAAATATATTTATAAAAGATGTAAATAGCTTCCTATTATCACCTCAGCTATCCTTCTCCATTTAAATGAATCAAGTTTCAAGGCTAAGTCTAAATCGATTCAACTATGTAATATAAAATTACTTGGGATTTGTTGAGTTTATGCTCCACTGGTAGAACCCATGAAGAGTTGATTATTGAAGTATAACCAACAAAAACTCCAAGAACATATAAGGAAGTTTGAGACTTCTTGAGTTGTTAACACATGCACAAGAGTCCTGAGTTTCCTGTCATTTTACAGGGAATTACCAATTTTACCCTGGAAAATCTGAGCCCTTGTTATTTAGCATTGTAATATTAGGATGTTTTTGTCCTTAAACTCAAAAGTTTGTTTGAAATTATATTTAACACACCAATTCTTTTTGTAAACATTTTTTCAGTGATGTTGTGACAGATCTGGAGAAATTGAACTTTATTAACACTGATGTGGGCCGATGTCGGGCATGGGTAAGACTTGCACTTAATGATGGCCTGATGGAGTGTTACTTATTGTCCCTACTTCGTGAAAAGGACAGTCTATGTGACTTCTACCATCCCGTGGCTTTGCTTCTTGATACAGAAGACAGTGAGGTTCTACTGAGCTATCTGCAAGGCCTGTCATCTCTTTCATTTACATTGTCTTACAAATCAGCTGTTCTAAATGAATGGACTACCACTCCCCTCGTGTTGGCTGGCTTATACTCGGGACAAGAACTGGCAGAAACATCATCGCCAAACTTATCCGAAGGAAGGAGGAAAGGTTCTTGGGATTCAGCTTCTCAGTCCTCTGGTTCTGATATCATTGAGGTGATTCATACCAGTTCTACAGCTCTGCAGAACAGTCAATTGGGTAAACTAAAGGCTGCATCCTCTACGTTGAGTTTGGAAACAACTGGATCATCCCAACTCTCATCCAGCTTGAGCTCTGACAGCCTCCTTCAGTCAAATGGAATGAAGAGTCCTGACCAAACGACGGAGGAATTGTGGTCGTGTGAGACCGACAAAGGCATTGCCAGTGCCGAAAGCTCCAGCCAATCTCTGCAAGTGTAAGTGTCACTTTTCTCCTTGTATCACAGTGTTGTCATTTACACCATTTCATTTTCTCTTATAAAATGAGTTTGAATGTCAGTCAAGAATACGACAGGTGCTGGAAGTCCAAAACAAAAACAGGAAATGCTGGAAATACTCCACGGGTCAGGTGCAGTTGTGAGAGGAAAAACAAAATGAACGTTTCAGGAAAGAGATCGTTCCAGCATTGAACTGTCCAGTAAATACCAACCTTTCCAGCATTTTCAGTTTTTATTTTGGGTAGATTGTCATACTTGTCTTTTTTTTTTTTTTAAATCAATTTCTTCATTGTATTCTATAAAACTTTCACTTTTCATGGATACTAATGCATCTTTGTGTCCTCTCTGTGTGGAGCGTCAGGACATATGCAAGGTCCTCTGAATATTTCTCCTCTGTTTTTACCATGGGGGAAAAAGACATGAGGGCTGGGGAAAGTGGGACAATTAATGGAGATGACTTGTGGACAGTCCGTAATAAGGTGGAGAAGGTGCTGGATGTCATAAAGCATGTGAAGATGCATACATTTCACGGGCCTGATCAGATATATCGGAGAACACTGTGGGAATCTGGAGAAGAAATTGTTGGCACTCTGGCAAAGATATATAATTCATCTTCAGACATGGGTGAGGTGCCGGAAGTGGGTGGCTAATTTTGGTTCTCTAATTAGTGAAAGTTAATAGAGAGGATTCTGTGCGATAAGATATATATTGTACTTGGGAGATTGTGTCTTATGATTCTGATGGATTTTTTGAAGTAACCAAAAAGGTGGTTGAGGGCAATGCTGCAGACGTTTTCTATATGGATGCTTGATGGAAGGCATTTGGTAAGGTTCCAGCTGCTCTGGAAGGTTACATCACTTGGGTTCCAGGCAGAACTAGTTGTCTAGATGGAAAATTGGCCTGTTCCTCAGGAATTGGTGCTGTGCTCTTTGCTGTTTGTAGTTTATATCAATGATTTTTATGGTAATTGTACAGAGCATGATTAATAAATTTGCATATGACACTAAAGTGGGTAGTCTCGTAGATAGTAAAGATGGTTCTCAAAAATCATAGAAGGATCTTGATCAGTTGGGCAAGTAGGCTGAGGAAGATGCTGTTAATTCCTTCAAAGAAGACCTATCGAAACAAGATTGGAACAAAGTTTATGTAAAAGATGTAAATGTAGCCTACAAATCATTTCTGTCAATTGTATCAGGACTGTACGAAAAAAATTGACCTCTAGTAAAGAAAATAGTGAAAATAAAATATGCTGATAAACCATGGATAACTAAAGGAATATTAAATGCATGTAAGGAAAAAAAATTATTGTACAAAATTTTTTAAAAGAAAAGAACAGAAGCTAAAGAAAAATATAAGACATATAAAACAAACTAACAAAAATCATGAGATGCAGCAAAATCGATCACTATAGTAAGTTACTGGAGAACAACAAAAACAATATTAAAAATACATGGAATGTATTAAATGCCACAATTAAAAAAGGAAATGGAAAGGCACAATACCCAAACCATTTCCTGTCTAAAAACAACACAATAATCACTGATATGGCCTCAGCTGCAAACAAATTCAACGAATTCTTTGTTGGTGTTGGTCCTGATTTGGCCGGAAAAATTGCAAAGACTGGTAGCAGCGATGCTGTAGAAAGTAAAGAGATATATGTAAAGGATACAATATTTATAAGAGGGACTGAAGAAAAAGAAATTATTGACACTGTAAAAAAACACAAGAGTAAGAAATCCACAGACTGTCATGATATTGACATGTTTACAGTTAAAAACATTATAGAATGCATAGCAAGACCTCTGACTCACATTTGTAATCAGTCCCTTCAAACCGGTGTATTTCCCAACAAAATGAAAACAGCTAAAGTCATACCAATATATAAAACTGGAGACAAACATGTACTTTCAAATTACAGACCCATTTCATTGCTTCCACAGTTCTCCAAAATACTGGAAAAAATATTTTACACAAGACTGGACGAATTTATCACCAAACATAACATACTGTACGAACAACAATATGGTTTTAGAGCTAACAGAACAACTTCATTTGCAATTAATTGAATTTATAGAAAAAATTACTAAGGCAATAGAAAATAAAGAGTATGCAGTAGGGATTTTTTTGGACTTAAAAAAAGCATTTGACACCGTAGACCACGAGTTATTAATAAAGAAACTACAAAGATATGGCATTAGAGGCATCGCACTATCATGGCTATCCAGCTACCTACAGAACCGGGAACAATATGTCGAAATACAAAACCATAAATCACAATTACTGCAGGTTACGTGTGGGGTGCCCCAGGGCTCAGTGTTAGGGCCATTATTATTCATTTTGTATATCAATAATATATGTGAAGTGTCAAAAACTCTTGAAACTATTCTCTTCGCTGATGATACTAACTTACTCTGCTGTGGAGACAACTTGGAACAGCTCCTGGATAGTATGGAAAAGGAATCGAGCAGGATGAAGATCTGGTTTGACGAAAATAAACTCACATTGAATTTAAGTAAAACAAAATTCATAATATTTGGAAATCGATCAACCAACACAGAAAAAGCTCATGATAAATGGCACAGAAATAGAAAGAGTATCTGAAATAAAATTTCTTGGAGTATTAATTGAAAACAAATTAACTTGGAAACCTCACATAAATTATATTAAAGCCAAAATATCCAAATCAATTGCAATACTGAATAAAGCCAGAGACCTACTAAATCAAGCCTCCCTGTATATGTTGTACTGCTCCCTCGTACTCCCATACATGATCTACTGTGTGGAGGTATGGGGGAACACATACAAAACAAATACACATCCAATCTTCATCCTCCAAAAAAGAGCAATACGAATTGTGCATAAAACCACCTACAGACAATCAACAAAACCATTATTTATCAGACTAAAAACATTAAAATTTCAAGATCTGACATTATAAAACTATCCAAATTATGTTTAAAGCAGCTAATCAGCAATTGCCTTGTAATATCCAGGGGTTGTTCCAACGGAGAGAAAGCAAACACAACCTGAGATGGACCTACATATTCGAAAAACTGGCAATAAGAACTAATGCAAAACTCCATTGTGTTACAGCAAAGGTTATTAGTCTCTGGAATAACTGCCATGATGAGCTGAAAAAATGTAAGACTCTATTCAAACTAAAAACACTCTTCAGAAACAAAAGATTGAATGGTTATGAGCTGGACCAGTGATTTTCTTTTCTGTTTGGTTATTTCTTGTTTGTGGACTGTTCAACAGATTTTGGGTCCATTTGTTCCCATTATTTTGTTTTTCAAACAATCAATCAATCAATCAATCAACCTTTATTGTCATCTTGCAAGCAACAGTTGTACAGTGCAAAATGAAAAGACGTTTCCCAGGGAATAGCGGAGCATCGCACATGAAATTTAAAACATTTCACACATAATAACACTAAAAGCAATCCAGTCCCTGATGGAACAGTATAAATAGTTAAAAGCAGGTAAAACACAACGTTAAAATACAATAAGCCAATCATAAAAATGTCCGGGGCAGCTGATTTGAATGGCCAGTGCCAGTTATTAAACTGTCCGTGCCAGCCGCAGAATCAAGTGACTGTGAGTACAGAGTGAATGTTTAGCAGCCTCACAGCCTGTGGTAGGAAGCTGTTTAGCAGTCTTGTAGTCTGGGCTTTGATGCTTCGATATCTCTTGCCTAATGGCAGGAGATCCAGGTGTATGTGGAGGGGGTGCAGTTTGTCCTTAGCAATTCTCTGAACTTTTTTCAGACAGCGGCTCTGGAACAGTTCTTGTACCGAGGGTAGGGAGACGCCAATGACCCTCTCTGCTCCCCTCACTACCCTCTGCAGAGCTTTCCTGTCCGAGCAGTTGCAGGTGCAGTACCACGTATTTATGCAGTACGTGAGTACAGACTCCACCGTACCCCTGTAGAAGGTCCTGAGGATGTTGGTGGGGAGTGAGGCCTGTTTTAGTTTCCTCAGGAAGTGCAGTCGCTGATGGGCCCGCTTGACGGTCCCAGTGGTGTTCCTGGACCAGGTGAGGCTGTCTGTAATTTGCACACCGAGGAACTTCATGCTCTCCACTCTCTCCACTGTAGTGCCACTGATGTTGAGGGGTGTATGCTTTGGCTGTGCCCTCCTGAAGTCGACAACCATCTCCTTCGTTTTGTCGACATTTAATTCTAGATTATTTTTGCCGCACCAGTCCACTAGTTGTTTGACTTCCTCTCTGTACATTGATTCGTCATCTCCGCTGATGAGTCCCACCACTGTTGTGTCATCCGCGAATTTTATGATCTTATTGTCCCTGAATCTGGCAGCACAGTCATGTGTGAGCAGTGTGAACAACAGCGGGCTGAGCACACAGCCTTGAGGGGAGCCGGTGCTCAGCGTGATCGAGCCTGAAGTGTTCTTGCCAACACGGGCTGACTGCGGTCTCTCTGTCAGAAAGTCCAAGATCCAGTGACACAGGGTGGTGTTGAGGCCCAGCAGGGTTAGTTTCTCCACAAGTCTCTGTGGGATGATGGTGTTAAACGCTGAGCTGAAGTCGGTGTACAAGATTCTGGCGTATGTGTTTTTGTTTTCCAGATGCGTGAGTACTGTGTGCAGCGTGGTAGAGATGGCATCCTCTGTAGAACGGTTGGGGCGATAGGCAAACTGGAGGGGGTCTAGCGATGAGGGGAGGCTGGCAGTAATGTGGGGTTTCACCAGGCTTTCAAAACACTTCATTATTATTGGGGTCAGGGCGACAGGGCGGTAGTCATTTAGGCAGGCAACCACTGGTTTCTTCGCTATGGGGATTATCGTGGAAGTTTTGAGGCATGTGGGGACAATGGCTTGACTAAGGTAGATGTTAAAGATGTTTGTTAGCACATCTGCTAACTCCTCAGCACATTCCTTGAGCACACGTCCTGGGATGTTGTCGGGTCCGACTGCTTTCCACGGGTTGACCTTAGACAGGATTCTCCGTGAAAATGTATAGAAAATAAGAGGGGGTAGGGCCAGAAAAGTTTTCGAACTTCTTCTTACCCCTTTTGAACATGAACGATATTATTTGTATTATTTGAGTTACTTATTTGTTTGTTTTCCTTTGTGTTTTTTCTTTTTTTTATTGCTTACAAGTTTATTTGTGTTTGTATTTTTTTAACATGTTCAATAAATTAATAAAGAGAAAGAGAAGAGAGGAATGGTTATTGGAGTTTGATGCAGATGTGCAAGGTGTTGTATTTTGAGAAGTTAAAGCAGGGCTGACTTTCGCAGTGAATGGCAGGACCCTTGAGAGTGTGGTAGAGGAGAGGGATCCAGGATTGCAGGAAAATGACTTCTTGACAGTGGCGTCAAGGTACTATAAGTTGGTCAAGAAAGCTTTCAGCACATTTGCCTTCATCAGTCAGGAAATTTAATGTAGAAGTTGGGATATCATGCTAAAGTTGTACAATACATTGGTGAGGCTGCATTTGGAGTATTGTGTTCAGTTTTGGTCACCCTGCTATAAGAAGCATGTTGTTAAGCTAGAAAAAGTGTGGAGAAGATTAACAAGGATGTTGCCAGGACTTGAGGTCGGACCAGGGAGGTTGGTCGGACCAAGACTATTCCTTGGAGTGCAAGAAGCAGAGTAGTGAACTTATAATGATGTATAAAATCATGAGGGGAATAGATCAGGTCAATGCACTTTTTTTACCCAGTAGGAGAATCAAGAACAAGATGATAGGTGTAAGGTGAGAGGGGGAAGACTTAATAGGAACTTGAGGGGCAACCTTTTCATACGAAAGGGGGTGGGATATATGGAATGAACTGCCAGAGGAAGAAGCTGAAGCAAGTGCCATAATAACATTTAAAAGACATTTGGACAGGTTCATTGGTAGGAAAGGTTTAGAGGATACTAGACCAAGTGCAGACCCGTTGGGTCTGTTCCCCAAACATGCAGTTGAGGGGGGTGGGGGGGGGCATTGGGTGTCACACACATTAACCACCCCCACACCAGCCATTATGGTCACTGGCCAGCAGGAGGCAACAAAATGAGGGGGGGGGGGGGGGGGGGGGGGAGGGAGAAGGATTGTATTTAAAATGTGTACATAAACACGACAAAATTTATTGTGGAGTGGATACTTGGAATGAAAAGTGAAATCTATCGAAATGGATAAAATCTCGGCGTTTCTGGGTCTGGTGTTGGCATAGCAATGAATCAAAGGCTGGCACCCACAAGTCAGGCAGAAACACACACAGCCAGTCAGCCAGCCACAATATTTAATATTATATAGATAGATAGATAGATAGATAGATAGATAGATAGATAGATGGGCAAAATGCAGGGAGGTGGGACTAGTGTAGATGGGGCATCATGGTCCGCGTAGGCAAGTTGGGCTGAAGGGCCTGTTTTTGTCTTGTATAACTCTACCTTTTAAAATAGTAAATTTGTGTCTATATGAAATTCATTTATGGCAGTTACGTTTATTGTGCCCCGTATGGGTTTGGTTTTGGAGCTATGACAGTTGATCTTGGGTCGTGGCTATGTTAACAATTCAAAAAACATCCAATTCAGGTCTTTCATCAGTATATTTCCCATAAGGACATAAAAATAGAAGCCAAAGTAGAGCATAACATCCCGTCAGATATGCTCCAACATTCAGTTGTTTAATTCTGTCTTGCCGACTTTGCTTTCAAATTCCCCATATTCTCTGATTCCCTTGCTGTCTAAACCAGCCGTATATCTCTGGCTTCTTAAAAGTTGTCTCCACTCCTTCCCCCCCCCCCCGCTCCCCCACTCTTTTTAAAAGACTTATGGGACCCTTCCCATACACTGTGTTTTTACCGTCTTAATTAGAGCCAACCTTCCTGTGTGTCTGGCTTTACACCGTGTGAATTTCACTCGGGCAGCGCTCCCCCGCTTGCCCTGTCCCCTGCCTGCATAAGGCGCTGGTGAAGAAAACTGTGTGTGCGCGTTCCACTCTGACAGTCGCCGTTCCAGTTGCCAGTTTTTCAGGCGTCGCCTGAAAAATTGCCTAAGTGGAACATCGCTACCTTTTAACATTTACTTAAGAATTATGTATACTTTGAGCAAATTACATATACTTTGTTTGAGATGCCATTATTTAGAGATTCCATTAGTGACACTGTAAAGCTTTCAATTGTTGAAGCATATGGATAAGAATTGTGTAATTGTGGGTGACATAACTTTTGCTCAGTATTTTAAAATAAAAATATACCAGATGGGGATTCATTATGTGTAGGAAAGAACTGTAGCTGCTGGTTTAAATCGAAGGTAGACACAACATGCTGGAGTAACTCAGCGGGCCAGGCAGCATCTCTGGAGGGAAGGAATGGGTGACGTTTCGGGTCTAGACCCTTCTTCATACTGATGTCAACGGTGCTTTATTCTTCTTGGTGTAAGCATATAGGAAGTAACTGAAGTCTAACCTGGAAGTTTAAGCTTTACTATATATGCATTGGAGTTCATTCCTTGGTTCTGGCTTAGTTCCAGATTTTGTCATTTCTCAAATAAAGCTGACAGCACATAGAACAGTGGCAACCTCTGAATGTGGTGAACCCCATTTATAAATTCTATTGTTAAAAAAATAATTTCATTTACGTTAAATTATAAGTATAACTTTTTCTTGTGTTTTCATTCTCTAGAACACAGGATTATCGTAAATTGATAGATTTGGCCTATTTTTTTGGACTTTAGCAGAATGAAAGCACCCTAATTTGAGGAATGACATCCTTGTGATTGACGCAGTGCAGCGTAGGTTCACGAGATTGATCCCTGGGATGGCAGGACTGTCATATGAGGAAAGATTGAAAAGACTAGGCTTGTATTCACTGGAGTTTAGAAGGATGAGGGGGATCTTATAGAAACATATCAAATTATAAAAGGACTGGACAAGCTAGATGCAGGAAAAATGTGTGGCGAGTCCAGAACCAGTTGTTTGCTTGCCAGTTTGCTTTACAATCCAGAAGGGTTTATTATCGTTGGTGGCACTATTTAAAATGTCAAAAATAATTCATTTTGGCTTGTTTCATAAATGCACTGTGTAGTCTGGAAATAGTCTTAGTTAAGACCATTTTGGCTTGTTTCAGGGACAGAATATTTTTTGTGTTACAACTGGGTTAAACAAAGGATTATTTGGTTTCTTTTTCTTAAAACAAGTCTTAACATAATACACACCGAGGCAGAGCGTAGGAAAGATAATATAACGTTACAGAAGCTTTGTTTATTGCACCATTCAATATCGATTTTTCATTAGCAATGTCCAAATTCACGTTAAGACCAGTTAAACTTGTCTTGGTGTTTATTTGATTTCAATCTGATTCTAAGACCGAAGCCTAGAAAATGGACTGATTGTTGCATTTTTAATGCAAATTGCATATTAATGCTGTTTGGCACATGTGATATGAAAGCACCCATTCGTGATGGAAGTCGTACCTGTTGGAAAGCTGGACTTGGATGACGGTATAAAAAGAAATAGAAAATGCTGGAAAAACCCAACTAGTCATGCAACACCTTGAAAAGACAGTCAATGTTTCCGGTCTGTTGCCCATCATCAGAATTTCAGTGTGCAATACACCTCGGATAAGCTGCCGTTTATCCAGCATCAAGTTAAGAGTATTGTTGTCTCCCGTGTGTGCTATGCTTCTCTGACAAATTGGAGCAATGATTTACAATCTGGAAACTTAATTTACAATTGACAGAAACATAGAAAATACGTGCATTCGGTCCTTCGAGCCAGCACCGCCATTCAATGTGATCATGGCTGATCATCCAAAATCAGTAACCCGTTCCTGCTTTCTCCCCATATTCCTTGATTCCGTTAGCCCTATGAGCTATATCTAACTCTCTCTTGAAAACATCCCGTGAATTAGCCTCCACTGCCTTCTTTGACAGAGAATTCCACAGATTCACAACTCTCTGGGTGAAACGGTTTTTCCTCATCTCAGTCCAAATGGCCTACCCCTTATTCTTAAATGGTGACCCCTGGTTCTGGACTCCCCCAACATTGGGAACATTTTTCCTGCATCTAGCCTGTGCAAACCCTTAAGAACTGTATATGTTTCGATAAGATCTCCTCTCATCTTTCTAAATTCCAATTAATATAAGCCCAGTCGATCCATTCTTTCATCATGTCAGTCCTGCCATCCTGGGAATTAAACTAGTGAACTTATGCTGCACTCCCTCAATAGCAAGGATGTCCTTCCTCAAATTAGGAGATCAAAACTGCACACAATACTCCAGGTGCAGTCTCACCATGGCCCTGTACAACAGCTGTAGGGCCTCCTTGCTCCAATACTCAAATCCTGTTACAGTTAAACAAGGAACAAATGCCACATGATATCAGCAACAAATTGCAAATTGAAAGATTTCCAATGGAACTTGGAAGGTTTATCCATAAATTGCCACACACATTTTTGTGCCCTGTACTTTGATAAATGGGATTCACTAACAAAGGCCATTACATCCCTATTTTTCAATGATTCAATGACACTTTATTATCGCATGTACTTAGTTACAGTGAGATTCTTTGTTTACGTACCTCTGTGCATGATGTGTAATTGCTGGCTTCTTACTGTCTGTACCTTGATTTGGTTAGGTCTGTTCACAGCATGGAGGCTGGTTGCACCAATCCATGTATGTGGTTGTCCATATCTATGATGGAACACAATTTCTTGCTTTCACCTCTGTGTTCTGCACCAGTGTTCTGCTAATCCAAGCTGCAGTGCCGAGGCTGGTTTTAGTTTTATGTTTAGCTGGTCTGGCTTATCTCCCTGCAGTGAGCACAGGACTGCCTCACTATCTGCAAGATCTGGAGATGGCTACATCCATAAAAAGTTTTCACCTTTATACATTTCAAAACCTCAACTGTTTTCCAGCTGTTTTTTCCCCAGTTATCCTGTTTATCTTTATGCAGGTTAGGCAATAGTGCCACATTTATTTGTCTGTTTTCTACTGCAGAAAATCAGCAGAATTTTATAGGCAAAGACATTATTTCCTCCATTATTTACATATGTAGAAGTGCCCCACCCACTCTTTTCTCCTCGTAATCAAATATTTAGGTTATCATTGTACAGGTAAACCTATTGCAGCAAGCTGACCAACACTTGTCTTTCGGACATTGTCGGATTTCCTTTTTTAGCTGCATTTAGGTATCTGCTTGAAAAGTGAGATGCCTCCTCCCCGGACATCTTGCAAAATGGTAGTACAGGGATTTTATGCCCTTTGGAGTTAAGCATTAATTTTTAGTCCCTTCTAGATCTCTGCGGAGGGCTGTTGCCTCGGCGCCGGTAGCTTCTACCCCTCAAATTCCAACGCAATGTTGCGGCGCGGCCACATTTTTGCCGCACGGCGAACCGGTTAAGGCAGTCCCCGTGGTACAGTGAACGCCACCGACTAAATTAGAAAAGCTCAGCTATGATCTTAGCTGAGTGGTAGCTACAACCGTTGGCAGCCCCAGGCTGCGGAGCTTACTGCTATTGACCGTCCCCGCCTCTGAGTTTTTTTTTAAAAGCTCCAGTAACCCTATGCATGGCACAGATAGCCTCCCGGTCTCCGGGGAGGAGGCAGCCGCTTAGTACAGACCTGGGTTGACCGTGGGTCTTTGGATCAAGTTGAGATTTGGTGCAATTGAAAAAATGGCTTTGCTTCAAATTGCCAGTGTTGAACTATGAAAGTTCTAGTCGCATTTCCTTTTTGTTGCATTTTATCTGCTTAGCCTTACATCCAACACAAGTCGCTGCATCGGATCCCTTCCTTTTATCAAATTGTTTATTTTTAACATTTTTCCATTAAGGAGTGTACTAAAGTAAATTAGAAAATCAGTATGATCTTACTGAGTTTCATGTTGGGAGTGTTTATTAGTTCTGAGAATCCACACTTGATGCAATGCATTTCGTTGTCTCTGTACTGTACACTGACAACGACAATTAAAATTGAATCTGAATCTGAATCTGGATTCGCCAAGTATGTTTTGCAACATACGAGGAATTTCATTGGCCAGGTCAGTCATACAATTAAAAGCAACAGATCACTCAAAACACATTTTAACATGAACATCCACCACAGTGACTCCTACACATTCCTCACTGTGATGGAAGGCGAAATAAAGTTCAAGTCCTTTCCCTTAGTTCTTCCTCGGTCGTGAGCCTTGAGCCCCCGTTGACAGGACGGTCTTACTCCCGTAGCCGGCCGCATTTCGGGCCCTCCGCGTCGAGGCGATCCGCTCCTGCCTCGGGGGGGATGTTAGCTGCCCCGTGCTGGACGATCGAACCTCGCATCGGGGCTGGTCAAACCTTCTGCGGCGTTGGAGCTCCCGACTCGGCCTCTCTCGAAGACTGCGAGCTCTTGATGGTAAAATCTGCGGTGGTAGGAGCGATCGCAGGCAAAGGATCAGCTCCGAAGTTAAGTCCGCGCTGCGCGGTGGGGCTCAAGACAGTCCGAGGAGGCCTACAGTTCCATCGATGGAAGGCCGCGGAGCGTGCTGGAGAATGTGATCCACGGGAGAATAAAGAGGGAAGAAGATTACTGGTAGACTTTAGTGCTTTCCATCACAGTGAGGAATGTGGGGAATCTGCTGTGGTGGATGTTTATGTTAACTTTTATGTAGTTGTGTGTCTTGTTGCTTTTTAGTATGGCTGTATGGTAATTCGAATATTACTGTACATTAATTGGTACATGTGACAATAAAAGACCTTTGAACCTTTGAAACCTTTGATGTGTGAAGGATTGTAATACTAATGATGCAGTTCTTGCACAAGAAAAGGAGCATTGTGATTTAAGGTATTGAGAGAGACTGGTATGAAATATTCCTTCTTGAGTTACTTAGCCTTTCAACTTTTCAGCCACTTCAGCCTCAGTGCTCTGGAATGTCAATATCGAATCCTCCAGTTTACTATTTTAGGCCTCAACCTATTTTATATCAATATTTTCTAATATTTGTTTTTTTGTTTAAAGTTTCATAATTCAGTGACAAGTTTCCTTTTTGAGTAGGCCCTGGCATGCAAGTTATGATGCTGACTGAGCCCAAAGCACAGCTAATCTTTGAACATCATTATCAAACACAACTAATTAATTGCCCCAACCCATTTTTCAATCTTTTGCATTACAATGATGCAATTAGTCACCAACTATATATATTTGCTGGGTTTGAACTAATTTGCAATTTAACATACACTACCAACATTCCTCACTGTGATGGAAGGCAAAATCGAGACAAGAGACGAGACACATTTATTGGGGGCGAGGACGCGACTCGGAGAATAATCGCAACCTCACCAGGAAGTGACTGGGAAACGGTTTCTCCTTTACCCTACCCACCTCCCCCACATAGAAATACTAAAGAAACCTCCATAGAAACATAGAAAATAGGTGCAGGAGTAGGCCATTCGGCATTGACCACTCTCTGTGTAAAAAATGATTTTCTCATCTCGGTCCTAAAAGATTTCCCCCTTATCCTTAAACTGTGACCCCTTGTTCTGGACTTCCCCAACATCGGGAATAATCTTCATGCATCTAGCCTGTCCAACCCCTTAAGAATTTTGTACGTTTTTATAAGATCCCCCGTCAATCTTCTAAATTCTAGCGAGTACAAGCCGAGGCTATCCAGTCTTTCTTCATATGAAAGTCCTGACATCCCAGGAATCAGTCTGGTGAACCTTCTCTGTACTCCCTCTTACTATTCACAACATACTTTTCACAACATACTCCACAACATACTTTTTAAACAGACTAAAAATTAAAAAAAGATGGAAAAACAGACAGACTGGTACTTGGTACTTTATTGTCACATATGCCTAGGTGCAATAAAATAGCTTTTTTGCATACAATTCAGTAAAAATCTTATTACAGATAAGGAATAGTAGAATTAGGCCATTCGGCCCATTAATCTACTCTGCCATTCAATCATGGCTGATCTATCTCACTCTCCCAACCCCATTCTCCTGCCTTATCCCCAAAGCCTTTGACACCTGTACTAATCAGAACCTATCTATCTCTGCCTTAACCATATCCACTGACTTGGCCTCCACAGCATTCCATGGCAAAGAATTCCACAGATTCACCACCCTCTGACCAAATAAATGTCTCCTCATCTCCTTCCTAAAAGAACGTCATTTAATTCTGAGGCTATGATCTCTAGTCCTAGACTCTTCCACTAGTGGAAACATCCTCTCCACATCTACTCCATCCAAGGCTTTCACTATTCTGTATGTTTCAATTATTTCTATTTGAATCCAATTGCTAAAAATTTGACTGATTCGAGTCTTTACAATTATATATTCAATTCTATAAGAATCCAGGCTTTCTTAATTTATCCTTAGGCAATGTTAGTTTCTGCTTCTGCTCAACTGCTGATTTCAGGGTATCTAGCGATTTAAATTATTCTTGTACCCCTCATTCTTCTAAACTCCAGCGAGAACAGGCCCAGTGCTGACAATTGCTCATCATATGTTAACCTACTCATTTCTGCTGTCATTCTTGTAAACCTCCTCTGGACCCTCTCCAGAGCCAGCACATCCTACCTCAGATATGGTGCCCAAAATTGCCTACAATGTTCCAAATGTGGCCTAACCAGAGCTTCATAG
Organism: Leucoraja erinaceus; assembly: GCF_028641065.1. NCBI lineage: Eukaryota > Metazoa > Chordata > Chondrichthyes > Rajiformes > Rajidae > Leucoraja > Leucoraja erinaceus. The sequence continues at coordinate 31,299,330 of NC_073403.1, forward strand.
AGCCTCAACATTACATCCCTGTTTTTGTGCACAAGCCCACTTGACATTGGCATAATAATACTTAATTATAAGTGTAAGAATAGTAGATGGTACTGAGGAAGTACACAAGATTTGCTACGTTTCTGGTGCCATCTTGTACCCTTCAAGATTCAACGTTCTTATAAATGTTGAGTAATACGACCTTAAAGGCCCTTTATTCTGGCAGTAGCACTGGATTGGCAGTGGCTGGCCTTGCCAGGTGATATCCTACACCCAGGGGCGGAAAACCCGGGGGGGGGGGGGGGTGGCAGAGGGGACACGTCCCCCCCCATGTTTTGAAAGGTGGGGGACATCCCCCCAAGTTTTTGTGATCTGTATTTTAAAATCTCCGCTTTCCGCGAGACAGTGGGGGTGGGACTGATGATCGAGGGCGCGATGATTGGAGGAGGGAGGGGTGGGGGTGGTGGGGACTGAGGATAGAGTGCGGCGATTGGAGGGAGGGAGACGTGGCACAGACCTGTGCCTCATCTGCAGGCAGGATCGGTCACCGCCGGGCCTCCGGCGCTGTCCCGAGTGACCCCCCCACCTACGGGTGGCCAGAGAGGTTGGAAGTCAGACGCGAGTTGTGCCCCCAGGCCCATAGCCAGCGCAGAGAAACAGTACTAAACACAGGCCAACTCTGCCTGTCCCTGCGGGAAATATGGCCAGTGCGGAGAAGTAGCGCTGGTATCCGGTCAGTCCAGACAGGGCTGCAGTTAACTCGGTGAGACAGGCAGAGTTGAGCTGCATTTAGCGCTGGATTGAGCCTCCGAAGCCTCGCGCGCGCATGTGTGAGTGTCCGCATGTGCGCGTGGCCGCCAAAAAATTGTGTCCCATGTCCCCTCCATGTTTTGATGGCGAGTTCTGCTCTTGCCTACACCGCTGCTTTGCTGCTCAGTATGGTATACAGGGATGTTTAGATGTTAAGCTGCAAGTCATCCAACTTGTTCTGCTATTTTGAGGAATTTGTAAACACACCCTTTGTTTCTTTGCATTTCTATATTTTGGTATGCGTGCTATCACTTTACTCATACTTCCCAAGTATAATACCTCCAAGGTGAATTGCATTTGCAATTTTGATGTCGTTCTGTCAATTGATACCTTTCTGTGCTTAAATATTTTTTTCTTTCTATCAATTTTGCAGCCAATGTTGATATAATTTGCAGTCATTAATCATGCTTCTGAAATCAGAAGAAAGGTCTCGACCTGAAATGTCACTCACTCCTTCTATCCAGAGATGCTGCCTGTCCCACTGAGTTACTCCAGCATTTTTTGTATCTATCTTAGAAGATTAGATTATAATGGTTATATCCTATTTAGGTGGCATGATTGTAGTTGCTGCTTTCTGCTAAATTAAGGTTATGTTTATTGTACCTTAATTTGCATGGTGTTATTTTAATATGGCTCTGCTGGAATTTCCTAACTTTTGTCCCATATTGTATGTGTCCTCTGGTTCTTGGTCATTGGCTGAAAATGCTTTTATATTTACGTCCAAGTCTATCTTGATCATGCAGAGCTGCATCAAATGTCCTTGGCCACCTTTACTCTTCCAGTAACAACCCATCTCTCATCTAACTTTATAGGTTAAATATTACACTCGATCTTTTCTGCATCTCTAGGACCTACGCATATTTCCTCTTGTGTGTTGGTCAGAATCGAACACCGTACTCTCCACTGTAGTTCAACGTAACTTGCTCGTCAATAAATTTTAATGTGTTTTTTGCAGTTGAATCTATTTTATAGAAGTCATTTATGAGTGCATCAGATGATAATGTATTGAGTTCACAGATGCCTGTGCTTTCTGAATGCAGCGTTAGTTAATGATATTGGAGAATAGATTCAGAACCTGATCTGCCAAATTGATATCGACCCATCCATGCTACGGCGTTGTGTAAGGCTGTTTGTGTGGCTCCTTTAGATTGATTATTGATTTAACAGATTTTTTTCCTTTTTAAAGGACACCGGATGAACTTGGAGAAGACCAAATACCAGTTTCCCTGGATTGCAATGTTTCAATTACTATATCACAGCCTGAATTATCCTCAATGCTTCCAGCAGTTGATATTACATTGAATGCTCAGTCGGGTAAATTGGTTGACCGACATATATGCAATGAGGAAACAAATGCAAGGACAATAGAAAGCCATTCACAAATTGAAAGCCCATCCTCTACCTATGTTTCAGCCTTTCACCATCCAGAAACTGCTCATGGATCACATCTTGAAAATGGCAGGAAAACTGTTGCTTCTCACAGTGAAAAGATGCTAAATCCTATCAATTCTGAAAGGTTATCCAATTACAACTCCCGGAGAATTTTGCAATCTGCAGCATGCCAGAAACAGGAAGTAGAAGCTGCAGATCAAGTTTCTGTTCAGAGCGGAATTGCTCATGTGATAGACCAAAAGAATGCATTGAGTGTTCACAGCACTCACTTGACTGAACCAGGAGAGAATCATGTGAGTTAATTTATTTACCATATGCTGTAGTTCTGGCCTTTGTTCGATTTCATAATTGCACCGAAGCAAGAGAAAATGATCTGCATAACTCTTCCGAATGTGTTATTATCGATTTTCAAATACTGAAATGTTGGACTGTAGCTGTTGAGACTGCTGTAAAGCTATTGCATAGTATTTTCTATCATTTCTTCAGAGCATCTATTTAGTTGTGATTTCTTTCAAATTTAATGTTCATGGTGAGCGTCCTAAATACAATCAGTTTGAGGATGAACTACGGTGAAAGGACAAATTAATTTGAAGCGGGATCATTTTAATGTTTGTATTGTCATGCTTGTTTTATCTTTTAGTAAATAGCCCTTTCTTCCCCAATTTCCCAATTCTTACAAACATAAAATTGACTATTTCAGAAACGAAGTAGCTGGATATCAGATGATGACATCTGCAAACCATCTCCTCAAGAAGCACTTCCGCGAAGCACAGGGGAAAGTTCAACTGATCATTCTATTGACACAACACCAATGAATGAAAATAGCACTGGGGCTACTAAAAATAGACAACCAGCTTCCGAGCTCTTGCAGAGTACGTTTCGTCAAGAGGAGGCATCATTTGAAGTGACCCATCGTCGAAAGATTGGTAGGAAAGATTTGCATGAAAGACTGCAACCAAATAATATTAGAAATGACATTTACATCACTAAATTCAGTATTTGTATTGTACATACATGGGCAAAAGTAGTACATTCCTTACAATATCTGAGCAAGCAGAAATATTTTGTTCAAATTCTATGAGTGGATTAGCTAAGTCAGATAATACTATTGCATTAAAGCAGAAATATTTTAGTCATAGTGCTAGCTTGCATTAACATTTTGAGGGTTAATTGTAATATCTGGCCATATTGTTCATCTTGACTTCTTTGCTCAATGTTGGCAGAATGAACTCTAGATTCCAACAACAAGTAAGAAGGGGTTAGCTTGAAAGTGTGTTGTGGCCTCAATGTATCTAGTGATTTTAGATTTCTTGAGTTTTGAGGAGCCAATGTGCCACACCGCTGCCAAAACAGTTTTCTTTAGACAAGATAGACACAAAAAGCTGGAGTAACTCAGTGGAATAGGCAACATCTCTGGAGAGAAGGAATGGGTGACGTTTTGGGTCGAGACCCTTCTTCAGATAGTAGTGACACCTGTAAGGTAAATTTACAGGACTTTCCAATGGCTTTTGTGATCTCTAGCTCAAAATCGTCAACATTATAGGAAGCTGCAAAGATTAATCTTCATACGATCAGATCTCCTTCCCTTCAGATTTCTATCCTAGGTAATGCCTTCTGGGCTTATGGTTCCTATTGTATGAGGAAGGAAAGCTAAAATTGATGCATCATTTTTTGATATCCTGGAATTTGTTATATGAGATTGGCTAAGGGTTGACTGGTAGTGAGAAGCTCGGCGTATGTTGTTCTATCTTTTCATGGAAGTATATACAAATGAATGTCCAATTGAGTGATAACAGAAGATTGACGACATATTTAGTTTAGAATACAGCATTATAATCTGATAAGGAGTCAGTGTAATCACAAAGAAAACTAGATTATTTTTAATTTAGAATTTAGATATTACAAATATTGTTACATTAAGTTCTCTTTAAACAAAATATCTAAACCCAGATATAAAATGGTACAACAGGATATCTGTTGTTTTCTGACAATAGTCATAGTGATAGAGCATATTGCAAGGAAATCAATAAACTTGTTAAGGCAGCTTGCTTTCTTTGCATTAAAATGGTATAATGCTGAAGAAATGTAATTTGCAGAAAAACTGCATCCAGCAATGAAGATTATGTCTGTGAGATGCAGTTGTGAAATTAGGCTGCTAGCGTTAAATAGGCTGCTCTTGCTACTGTTAAATGAGGTAAAGTATTAAATATCTGTGACTGCATATTAGCCACTAATAAACACAAAAATAAAAAAAAATCTAATTTTCAAGAAACTTGCTTCTCAACAGTTGATGCCAGAGCGAAGTGAAAAGGAATCCCTGAATGTGATTTAGGTGTACATGTGAATGGGCACTTCTTCCCTTCCCCTCCCCTTCCACCTATATTCCTTCCACTGACTTAACAATTTGAATATCTTATGTCCTTGACTCACACTTTTTATCTTTACCAGGCTTTGTGATGCCCCCTTCTTCCTCTCTTCTAGCTTTCTCCCCCCCCCCCCCCCCCCCCCCCCCACCCCCCCACTACAATCAGTTTGAAGAAGGGTCTTGAACTGAAACATCACCCATCCATGCTCTCGAGAGATGCTCCACGACTCGCTGAGTGACTCCAGCATTTTGTCTCTTTTTGACACTCTTCATATTGGTTAATCAAAAGGTTATACCTAGGTAGAATAACCACAAGAACCTTCTCAGGCTTTTAAAATAGAACTTAATTGTTAATATTTTGGCTGATGAATGATACTATGCATGCAGTTTTTTTTTTCCTTAATTTTAGACTGCTTTGTCTTTTTATTTAATATAATGTAATATAATAAAGGTCACAGCTTAAGGATAAGGGGGAAATCCTTTAAAACCGAGATGAGAATAACTTTTTTCACACAGAGAGTGGTGAATCTCTGGAAATCTCTGCCACAGAGGGGAGTCGAGGCCAGTTCATTGGCTATATTTAAGAGGGAGTTAGATGTGGCCCTTGTGGCTAAGGGGATCAGAGGGTATGGAGAGAAGGCAGGTACGGGATACTGAGTTGGATGATCAGCCATGATCATATTGAATGGCTCGAAGGGCCGAATGGCCTACTCCTGCACCTAATTTCTATGTTTCTATGTTGTACTTATACACTTTAATCCTATTGAATAAACAAACCATCAACCAATTTACACACACAGAAGTAACTTTTTTACACCAAGGGGCATGTGTTACAGAAAATTAGTCAAGTCTTTTAACAATGATTTTTTTTAAATATGGCTAATGCTGTAACAAATTTGCCATTTCTGATTGATCAAGCTTCAAGGGTGGTAGTAAGAATAATTTTAGAGAATGCATTGCTGCTCACTGTTGATCTATTTGCAATTTCTGCTCATTAATGATTTCCAATGAATCATTTTAATGTGGAAATCCAAATTCTTCCAATTTTAACGGCTTTTATGAAAAACAGAGTTCCATGAGGTCTTGACTTCCTCAGGTGTTATGTACCATATGATCTCACTTGTAAGATAATGTGTATTCACAGAGTCAGATCTCTGAACCAACTACATGATGACAACCATGTAATCTGTTCTTGAGCAGTTGGTTGAGGAATAAATATAAGCCAGAAAGCCATAGAGATTCTCTCTGCTCTTTGCTTCGAGGCATGGAATGTTTTACAGCCCTAAGTGATGGACAGGTCTTAGCTTCATCCGATATGAAAGACTCCAACGCCATTGGAGTGCAATTTTACATTATCTGGTCAAGCCTCTAGTCTTTAATCCTTAACATCATATTCAAAGGTGAGAATTTCCATGCTTTCTTGCTGGGCTATTTGCAACACTAGCCCAACAATATATTTTCCATGAGCAAACATTGCAGGATACTGTAAGTCACAGCAACCCCCAGTCCAGACCGCTTACCACACGACACCAATATACAGACCCAGGTTGATCCCAAGGTCTATCCTGATCTTTATTCTTAAAAACATCCAAGATGTGAATATATTCACTGTATCCTTGGCAAAGTTAAGATGGATTACTCTGGTTCCGAGACAACTCGTAGCATAATAGTTTTGATTGTACTGTCTTTATCTGTTACAGAATTTGGAAAATTTATTTAATTGACATGTATTTTAACAGGTATTTCAAACCCGTTTCGTGGACTTCTGAAGTTGGGCAATTTAGAGAGGAGAGGTCATGTTGGTATTTGGAAAGAGTATTACTGTGAGTTATCACCTTTCGAGTTTCATCTGTACCAGAGTGACGATGACCGCAATTGTTATGAGAACTGCTCTTTACTAAGATGTGAACTACTGGGACGTGCACACAGTGATGGAAGGTTTCATGTGGTTTTTGCTGGCAAGAAGTTGTACCTCCGAGCACCCTCTCGAGATGAAGCAGAGGACTGGATTGATCGAATTCGGGAAGCATTAGAACAATGTCGACCTCACCGAACTTCAAAACAAGAATCATCTCATGTAGAGGCCTCAATGAATGAGAAACCTGATTCAGTTTCTGAGCCACATGTCCTTCACTCTGCTCACCAGTTAAATCACAAGGAAGAGAATGGCTTCCAACGAGATTTTAATTGGGTTTCTGAGGCAGAATCGCAGTTAGATGCAATTAAAGAGACTGTACTATACTTGTTAACAGGCAAAACGTGGACTCGTTACATCTTCTCTTTGACATTGGACGCACTGAAATATTTCAAATTTCAGGAACAGCAAAAGGTACTATGCAGCATCTGCAAAACTGAAACTTTTAAGGATGTCATACCTGACACTGCATTGGGCGGTCCAGCTAACTTTAAATTAATTACATCTGAGGTTACTCTGAGACTTCAGGCAGAAAGTGGTGCAGAAGCAAGATCGTGGCGTGAACTGATTCGAGCAGTTCTATCATCCTTCTTAGAAGCAGAAGAAGATACCTTGGCAGCAAACACAGGCTTCGAGAAGAATGAAAAAAGACTTGTGGAGCTGGGCTTGGGGGAACACAAGAGCCTTCTACAGCATTTGACTGTTGTACCCATAGAAAAAGGGTTGGATTTGCAGAAATTTCAATGTGCAGGTATGGCAAGATAAAAACAAAGATGCAAGCATAAATCATACAGCTTGTTGTCATGCTGTACCACTGAATACGATCATGGTTGATTTCTACTTGTATTTTCATTTTCCAACAATCCAACTTTTGTTAGTGTCAGAAAATATGAATGTTGGCTTTAAATGTACTCAATGCTTAAGCATTCACTGCCTCTCTGTAACAATGCCAAAGATGTACAAATCTCTGAACAAAGAGATTTGTTCTTGTTAATCCAAGACGACTGAAGCCAAATCCTGTTTCAGTTCCCTAGCTCTAGATTATGCCTGAGCTAACAACCCTTTTCATTCTGTCATGTAAATTCTTGTTGGAATTATGTATGTTCCAGTGAGAGAAACTGACAAGGGTGAGTTGAAAGGCAGTTTCTTCCAGCGTGTGAAGATAACACTTCATGACCCAGTTCGGGTTCAATCTCGTGAATCAGTACTCCATTGCTACCAAACCAATTATATCTTCCCTTGAAAATGGTGATTAAAAGTGTAGACATTCAGAAAAACCCAAGAAACTGCATTTGCTGGAATCTTAAGCAAGATTCTTTCAGCACTTTGTGTTTTGCTATAGAATTTGTGATAGTTCATCAAAACTCTATTTAATTAGACCACAGACTTTCTCACTCTGTTACTCCCAATTTCTTGGATCCATGCTTCCTAATTGTTTTCAGTGTAAATAGATGCACATTTACTCTCCATGTTCCACGAACTGGCATCATGATCCTTCCATATAGTAAAACTTGACTTCACAGTTTAAAAGCATAAGCACTCATTTATTTGTGTTGCACTCTGTTAGCTCCAACTAGCCGACTTGCTTAACCTGCCACTCACCGTTAATTTTGTCACCAGCTTTGTTTCTTCAACAGCCTTTACACTTTCTAGATAATATAAATTCTGCATAGTTTGGGACCAACTTTTTACTAATTCTCATAATAACAGCATTGATCTGCAATTCCAATTTTGAAGGAAATAGACAGTCGAAAGATGAACCTCCCATATCCAGGATAGTAGTTCAAGCAAATGTGACGAATGATGGATTGTTTTTCCTATTTATTAAGTATACGATTTCATGTGAAATGGGTTTAGAGAATCTGAATCTAAAGGCTAATTATCATGAAGCATTCATTCTAATCATTAATGTCACTCAGGGCACATGATCATTAGTAAAGGAAATGAAAAATTGTCATTTGGGTACAAGATGATGATAATTCAATTAGGGAATTACAGTAGAAAGAATTCTGTGCTCCATCCACCTGCCTTTATTAATAACTCTGGGATTGGAATGCAATTTTATTTTCTACAGTATTTACATTCCTTTACTTGATGAGCAGAGTGTTTCAATAGACAATAGGTGCAGGAGTAGGTCACTCGGCCCTTTGAACCAGCACCGCAATTCAATGTGATCATCCCCAATCAGTACCCCGTTCCTGACTTTTCACCATACCCCCTGACTCCGCTATCTTTGAGAGCTCTATCTAGCTCTCTCATGACAGTATCCAGAGAACTGGCCTCCACCGCCCTCTGAGGCAGAGAATTCCACAGACTCACAACACTCTGTGAGAAAAATTGTTTCCTCGTCTCCGTTCTAAATGGCTTACGCATTATTCTTAAACTGGGGCTCTGGTTCTGGACTCCCCCAACATCGGGAACATGTTTCCTTTCATACGTGTCCAAACCCTTAATAATCTTGCATGTTTCAATAAGATCCCCTCTCACCCTTCTAATCTCCAAAGTATACAAGCACAGCCGCTCCATTCTCTCAGCATATAACAGTCCTGGGAATTAACCTTGTAAACCTATGCTGCACTCCCGCAATAGCAAGAATGTCTTTCCTCAAATTAGTGGACCAAAACTGCACACAATACTCCACAAACTGGCATCCCAAAGATCCACAGTGTTTATAGATTCAACAGGCACTATAAGTTTCCTCTGGTGCTGTGAGTGTTAGTATCTGGGAGTTAATGGGAATGTGGGGAGTTTAAAACAAATATAGTAGTATGGTGTAATGCAAATAAGTGTTTGATGGCATAGACATGATGGGCCTAAAGGCTTGATTCCATGCTGTATTACTCAATGCATTTAACCTAATTGGGAAAGAGAATTCACAACCACAGCTTAATTGTACCTTGTATATGCATCAGACTTATCTCTGCTCATACAGACAAATTGCAAACGCTGAAAGGTTCTAAATTATGTCTGCCAGAGAGCAACCCCATATGCTGTGAAATCAGGCAGGCTCCAATAGAAGCACATGTTCCCGTTTTTTCTCATCTCAAATTACATATGGATAAGTGATCAGAATGCCGAAACCTGGAAACGGGTACAACCTGTTCCTGTGCACATCACATCTACAGCCCAGCAAAAGGCAATTTGGACTAACTAGCCCACGAAGATAATATTCTACACAGCTGTTCTTTTTATCTATTTAACCCTATCAGCACAACATTCTAGTCATTTCTTCCTCGCATTTATTTATGTATTCAAAATGCATATATAATTCACTTCAACTGCTCAATGTGGTACTTACATCCACATTCTTTACAACTTTGAGTAAGAAGGTTGGTGTATTAGTACATTTTGTGTATTTATGGTCACTTAGTTGTATTCATACAGTGGAAATATCTTTATCAATTCTGCCAAAGCCCTTCAGAATTTTAATAAAAATAGATTAACTTGCCATTAACTTTTCTCCCTTCAAACCTGTTTATTGTTTCTTGATATCTTTTTTCTTTGTAGTTATTTACTTTCACCATTTCAATATCAACATCAGAATTGCACACAAATTTAAATTTTCATTCAGGCCCTTAAATGTTATAGAATTGTAATCTACTCTTTTTTAACTTTAAACAATTAAAACAAAAACATTTTTATTGGTGGAAAATATTAACTTAATCTTTTTCTGTGTTTATAAGGATGCTCTCAGAAAATAGGATTTTCATTTGGTAAAGCCAAGGTTTGTGCTTATTCTGGCCTCTACTATTGTGAAATGTGTCATCAGGATACAGAGACTATTATTCCATCCAGAATGATGCATAACTGGGATCTGACTAAACGAGGGGTGAGTGTGTTCACTGCACATTGTGTTAATGTTTTAAAATATTACTGAAGAGCACATGTTGCCCCATTTCTATATCAGCATGGATTTCATGTGAACACTCGTATGTTAAGTTCTCATTATCCAGTGATTTATCTGTGAAATGCACTTTAAATTAGAAGCACACAAATATGAAGCAGGAAAATAGAGAGACAAATCCATTTGCCATGTTTTGTAGCAGCCAAGAGTTTGCAGCAACTGAGATGCTGTTTATTACCCACCCTACCTGCCCATATGATATAATGAAAGGATATTCAAGTAAGGCAACTCTTTCACGGTTCAGGTACAAGGAATAATAATATTTACAATTCCACTCAGGAAAAATATCAGCAATGTTTTTGCTGTAAGCAGAAAATCTTGGTGTGTGCTCCAATTCAAAATTACTCGCAGTAGCACTAATGTGGTGTTGCACAAATTCTCTCAGAGCGATTGTTATTGTCAAGGAAATTACTGTTTTGGAATAATAAGCAGTAGTTAACAATATCTTTCTCTATTCAAGTTGATGTTTCTGCATTTTCAAACAAAGGTTTCCAATGTGGCAGCAAGGTTCCTGCAACAGATCAAAAATGAGCCATTCATTGATCTTGATGTGATAAATGGAAGTCTCTATCAGTACGTTGAACATATGGCTCGGGCTCGTAAGAGTAGAGATCAGTTGAAGATATTGGAAGACTATCTCTTCACGTGTCGGAGCGGTGCAGTCCAGGATCTCTATAAAAGGTGAGCTATCACGGCATGTAATTTCAAAGGTTTCAAAGATCTTTTATTATCATAAACCAATGAAGGTACAGTAATATGCGAATTACCATACAACCATACGAAAAAAAAGCAACAAGACACACAATTACATAAAAGTTAACATAAACATCCACCACAGTGGATTCCCCACATTCCTCACTGTGATGGAAGGCAATAAAGTCCAATCATCTTCCTCTTTATTCTCTCGCGGTCGGGGCAGTCGAACATCCATCGGGGCGATTGAAGCTCCCGCATTGGGGCGGTCAAAGCTCCCGCGTCGGGGCGATCGAAGCTCCCGCGTCGGGGCGATCGAAGCTCGTGTCGGGGCGATTGAAGCTCCCGCATTGGGGTGGTCAAACTCTCGTGTCGGGGCGATCGAAGCTCTCGTGTCGGGGCGATCGTAGCTCCCGCATTGGGGCGGGTCGAGATCTCTTGTGTCGGGGCGATCGAAGCTCTCGTGTCGGGGAATTACGATCGAAGCTCCCGCGTCGGGGCAACATCGAACACAACTGTCGGGGCGATCGAAGCTCTCGTGTCGGGTGGATCGAAGCTCCCGCGTCGGGGAAGGCAAGCTCGTCCAATCATCTCGGGCGATCTTTATTCTCTCGCGGTCGGGGCGATCGAAGCTCCCGCCATCGGGGCGATCGAAGCTCCCGCGTCGGGGCGATCGAAGCTCTCGTGTCGGGGGCGATCGAAGCTCTCGTGTCGGGGCGGGCGGTCGAAGCTCTCGTGTCGGGGCGATTGAAGCTCTCGTGTCGGGGCGATTCTCGAAGGGGCGATCGAATCTGGGGGCGGTCGAAGCTCTTGTGTCGGGGCGGTCGAAGCTCTCGCGTCGGGGCGATCGAAGCTCTCTCGTGTCGGGGCGATCGAAGCTCTCGTGTCGGGGCGATCGAAGCTCTCGTGTCGGGGCGATCGAAGCTCTCGCGTCGGGGCGGTCGAAGCTCCCGCGTCGGGGCGATCGAAGCTCCCGCGTCGGGGCGATCGAAGCTCTCGTGTCGGGGCGATCGAAGCTCTCGTGTCGGGGCGATCGAAGCTCTCGTGTCGGGGCGATCGAAGCTCTCGCGTCGGGGCGATCGAAGCTCTCGCGTCGGGGCGGTCGAAGCTCCCGCGTCGGGGCGATCGAAGCTCTCGCGTCGGGGCGGTCGAAGCTCTCGCGTCGGGGCGGTCGAAGCTCTCGCGCCTTGGGGGTCAAAGCTCTCGCGTCGGGGCGGTCGAAGCTCTCGCGTCGGGGCGATCGAAGCTCCCGCGTCGGGGCGATCGAAGCTCTCGTGTCGGGGCGATCGAAGCTCCCGCGTCGGGGCGATCGAAGCTCTCGCGTCGGGGCGATCGAAGCTCTCGTGTCCGGGCGATCGAAGCTCCTGCGGCTTGGAGCTCCCGAAGTCAGTCTCTAAACTGAGACCGCGAGTTCCAAGATGTTAAAGTCCCCAGGCTCACGCGGTTGGAGCTCCTGAAGTCGGTCCCCAGCAAAGGTCACCAACTGCTCGATGTTAGGCCGCAGTGTCACTTTGGGAGACGCACACCGTACAAGTTTAATTGTATTCCTTTGCTCATTTAAAATTAGCTTGTATGTCATGTAATTTGTCCTTTAATATAGCATTTACTCCTGCACTTGGTCAGCCAAGGCCTAATGGATCTTCCAGTTGCAAATTATTTTAACTCCCCTTCCCATTCCTACGCTGGTCTTTCTGTCCTGGGTAGCCTCCATTGCCAAAGTGAGGCTACACGCAATCTGGAAGAACCGCGCCACACATTCTCCTTGGGTAGCTTACAATGTAGACTTTGAATTCTACAATCTTGTGTAACCTAGATGAGGCTGTCACCAGGGTCTCTTCTATACCCGGTGACTCTGCTCTCACTCCCCATCTAGTAACAAGGGCAGAGTCCCCTTTGTCCTCACCTTCCACCCTACCAGCCATCACATGCAACAAATAATCCTCCGACATTTTCGCCACCTCCAAAGTGATCCCAGCACTTGCCACATCTTTTCATCTCCTCCCTGTCTGCTTTCCGCAGAGACCGCTCCCTCCGTAACTCCCTGGTCAATTTGTCCCTTCCCACCCCCTCTCCGGGCACCTTCCCTTGCAACTGCAGGAAATGCCACGCTTGTCGCTTTACCTCCCCCCTTGATTCCATTCAAGGACCCAAGCAGTCTTTACAGGTGTGGCAGAGGTTCACCTGCATCTCCTCCAACCTCATCTATTGCATCCGCTGCGCAAGATATCAGCTGCTGTACATCGGTGAGACCAAGCGTAGGCTTGGCGACCGATTTGCCGAACACCTCCGCTGGGTTCGCAATAACCAACCTGTTCTCCCGGTGGCTCAACACTTCAGCTCCCCCTCCCATTCAGAATCCGACCTTTCTGTCCTGGGCCTCCACCATGGCCAGAGTGAGGACCACCTTGAATTGAAGGAGCAGTGCCTCATATTTTGCTTGGGCAGTTTGCACCCCAGTGGCATGAACATTGACTTCTCTAATTTCAGGTAGTCCCTACTTTCTCCTCCTCTTCTCAGCTTTCCCTCAACCCACTGGCTCCACTCTTCCTTTCTTCTCCCCGCACCAGCCCCCCTCCCCCACCCTCCCATCAGTCTGAAGAAGGGTTTCGACCCGAAACGTGGCCTATTTCCTTCGCTCCATAGATGCTGCCTCAACCTCATCCATCTTGTAGTGATCTCCCCATTCATCTTTTACTGATCCCCTCATGCTTCCTGTAGTGATCCCCCATCCATCCTGTAGTGATCCCCTCATTCAACACCGCTGACATCCCCATGCTCTCCCCTCATAATTTTACATACTGCAACCAACACGTACTAATTCACCTGCCTTAATCCATCCATTTCGCACCAATTGCCTTCTCAACAACCCCCCCCCCCCCCCCCCCCCCCCCTATCTATCCACCCCGCACTGATTCACACACCCCCTGACCCTATTGTGCTTCATGGTCTTCAGAGCGAACATTGACTATGTTTGATAGCAGAAAGCAATCAAATGTGTTTTAATTCCCAATGTTATTTGTTTTGATACCTTTAAACATATTACCAAAATAACATTTGCTGCAGTTATGTCCTTTGGCCATCTCTTGTCAGTTAGTGTAATGTTTAACCTGTCAGATGGGTATAGTCGGTTTTAACAGCTATTATCATGAAATACCTTTAAAATTTTCCTCGCAACCTGTATATTTTGTTGTGGATAAATTATGTGGGAAGCCAGAATGTTTCTGTGCCAATAGCAATAACGACCCATGCTATGGCCATGTCATGGTAATTTTAGGTCCTTCACAGAAAACATGCTTGCATTAATCTGTAGTGTGTATGGTTAAGCATATATGTTACCATAGTCCAGGATTTATTGAAACCGGTTGATCATACGCTGAATAATCCAACCACATTTTTGTTTGGAAGTGGAAAGAACTAATAGAAATTGCATTCATTGCAATGTGTAAAAAGAGTTGAGGTACTGTATTATAATTTTGCTGCATGTCATTGTGGTATATATCATGTCTTGATTGGTGAATGTGTTTAGTTTGTGAGTTATTTAAAAGAGCTGGAGAAACTCAGCGGATGCGGCAGCATCTATGGAGCGAAGGAAATAGGCAACGTTTCAGGCCGAAACCCATTTCCTTCCCTCCATAGATGCTGCTGCACCTGCTGAGTTTCTCCAGCACTTTTGTCTACCTTCGATTTTCCAGCATCTGCAGTATCTTCCTAAGCATAATATGTGAATGCTTCATTGAGCATAATTCCGACTGGTAACTACGCACTTCGTCCGAGCACATTATCGCAAACCGTTTTAAATGACCACCTAAACTGTAATTTGGCAACCTAAAAAGCTGCCAAGGTTGCCCGGCTGGCAACAGGGAAAAAAAGTTAAGCGAGAGCCCTGCAATTAACCTATAAACCTGTACGATTTTGGAGTGGGGGGAGAAACTGGAGCAGCCAGAGAAAACAAAAGCGGTCTCAGGAAGAAAGTACAAACTCCATATAGACAGCACCCATAGTCAGGATCGAACCTGGGTCTTTGGCGCTGTACCTCAACCGCAGCGCCACCGTGGTGTCCCATCTGTTATTCCATCTGTTTTTCATTTATTCATTCATGGGAATTGGGCATTGCATGCATTGCCTTTGGAAAAATGGTGAGACTGCTTTTATGAACCTACACAGTCCCACTGGTGAGGCAACTCCCATATTGCTATTGGGGAGGAAGTTCCACTGTGGGTTATTTGCTCCATTGACTAGCTTTTTCTACTGCCAGGGAACTGGCCTCATTCTTCTCGAAAACAAGCCTTATCCATCATTGGCTGGCGTTCCATATTTGTTTAAAGAAATAAGCTGTTTAACGTGAATGAAAAACGATACTTCCCTTTAGCAGTGTGGAACATTTAGCATTGGTTATCTGTTTCAGGTTGGATCAGAAGAAGTATCTCTTGGAATCAGCCCATCTATACAGTGTCTCTGATCTTCGACAGGTCAATGATTTTTAACTCCCTTATTTATGTTCTACAATGTAAAATATGTGATTTTTTAAATTATAATCATTCATTTTAATAAATATGTTACTTCAGCCTAAATTAATTCTCAGATCTTACCAATTTGGAATTTTGCAGCATATTTTCCAAATATCGTGATGAAATTAAAAGCCTGAAGGCATTTGAGAATCTGCATTACTGCCTGATATATGTCCCACATAGTTTATGCTGCATCCCATAGCCAAAAGATTAACGTGATTCAGTCACATCTGGATGTCCTAATGTTGTGCTTCTGTCACTGGACATGGATTGTAAAGAAAAACAAGGAACTATAGACCAGTGAGCCTAACCTCTGTGCTAGGAAAGTTAATGGAGTGGATTCTGGAGGATAAGATAACATGCAAATAGATAGACAGGGGTTGATTAGGGATCATCAGCATGGTTTTGTTTGTGGGAGCTCGTGTCTCACTCATTTTTAGTTTTTTAAAGAAATAACTAAGAAGGTTGTCGAGGACATGAAGTAGACATAGTCTGTGTGGACTTCAGCAAGACCTTTGAAGGTAGGCTGCTCTATAAGTTGATTTTGCATGAGCACCAGAGAGAGTTAGCGAACTGGTTACAGAATTGGCTTCATGAGAGGAAGCAGAGGGTGGTGGTGCAACGTTGTTTTTCAGACTCGAGGCCTATGACTGGCGATGCGCCTTGTAGGTCGGTGCTGAGCCCATTGCTACTGTAGTTTATATCAATGATTTGGATGAAATTGTACTTTGGCAGGATCAGTATGTTTGTATTTGATACTAAAATAGATAGTATCACAGTCAATGCAGATGGTTATCCAGATTTACAATGGGATCGTGATCAGCTGGGCAAATGGACTGAGGAATTGCTAATGGAGTTTAATTTGGATAAGCCTGAGGTGTTGCATCTTGGGAAGTCCACTCGGGGCAGGGATTTCACAGTAGAGCCCTGGTGAGTGTTGTGGAGTGGAGGGATCTAGGAATATGTAATAGTTTCCTGAAAGTAGTGTCATAGGTAGATGGGGTGCTGAAGGAGGATTTTGGTACATTCAATTAGAGTGACTTTGAGAATTCTCAGTAAGGGAATTGAGCATATATGTTGAGATGTTATGTTACAGTTGTACAAGATATTTGTGAGGCTGCACTTGGAGTATATGTTCAATTTTAATCACCCTGCTTTTGGAAAAAGTACACAGACAATTTATGAGGATGATACCAGGGAATCAGGGACCGAACTATAGGGGGAGATTAACCTGGCCTGCATAGAAACATAGAAAATAGGTGCAGGAGGAGGCCATTTAGCCCTTCGAGCCTGCACCGCCATTCATTGTGATCATGGCTGATCATCCACAATCAGTAACCCGTGCTTGCTTTCTCTCCATATCCCTTGATTCCACTAGCCCCTAGAGCTCTATCTAACTCTCTTTTAATTTCATTCAGTGAATTGGTCTCTACTGCCTTCTGTGGCAGAGGATTCCACAAATTCACCACTCTGGGTGAAAAATGGTTTTCTCATCTCAGTTTTAAATGGCTTCCCCTTTATTCATAGACTGTGGCCATTGGTTCTGGACTCCCCCAACATTGGAAACATTTTTCCTGAAACTAGCTTGTCCAGTCCTTTTATAATTTTATATGTGTCTATAAGATTTCCCCCTCATCCTTCTAAACTCCAGTGAATACAAGCCCAGTCTATCCAATCTTTCATATGACAGTCCCGCCGTCCCGGGGATTATCCTCGTGGACCATACGCTGTACTGTCTCAATAGCAAGGATGTCCTTCCTCAAATTAGGAGACCAAAACTGCACACAATAATCCAGCTGTGGTCTCAACAGGGCCGTATACAACTGCAGAAGGACCTCTTTACTCCAATACTCAAATCCTCTCGTTATGAAGGCCAACATGCCATTAGCTTTCTTCACTGCCTGCTGTACCTGCCTGTTTACTTTTAGTGACTGGTGTACAAGGACACCCAGGTCTTGTTGTACTTCCCTTTTTCATAATCTGACACCATTGAGATAATAATCTGCCTCGTTGTTCTTGCAGCCAAAGTGGATAACCTCACAGTTATCAACATTATACTGCATCAGCCATGCATCTGCCCACCCACTCAACCTGTCCAAGTCACCCTGCAATCTCCTAGCATCCTCTTCTCAGATCACACTGCCACCCAGCTTTGTGTCATCTGCAAATACTTTTAATCCCATCATCTAAATCATAAATATTGTAAACAGTTGCGGCCCCAACACCGAGTCTTGCGGCACTCCACTAGCCACTGCCTGCCATTCTGAAAGAGACCCGTTTATTCCTACTCTTTGTTTCCTGTCTGCCAGCCTATTCTCTATCCATGTAAATACCCCACCCATAATACCATGTGCTATAATTTTGCCCACTAATCTCGTGTGGGACTTTATCAAAGGCTATCTGAAAGTCCAGATACACTACATCCACTGGCTCTCCTTCATCCATCCATTTTACTTGTCACATCCTAAATAAATTCCAGAAGATTAGTCAAGCAGGATTTCCGCTTCATAAATCCATGCTGACTTGGACTAATCCTTTTACTGCTATCCAAATGCGCAATTATTACTTCTTTAATAATTGACTATAGCATCCTCCCCACCACCGATGTCAGGCTAACTGATCGGTAATTCCTTGTTTTCTATCTTGCTTATTTATTGAAAAGTGGGATAACATTAGCTATCCTCCAATCCACAGGAACTCATCCTGAATCTGTAGAACATTGGAAAATGATCACCAATGCATCTACAATTTCCAGAGCCACCTCCTTGAGTACCCTGGGAATCTGACCATCAGGCCCTGGGGATTTATCAGCCTTCAGTCCCATCAGTCTACCCAATACTATTGCTCGCCAAATGCAAATTTCTTTCAGTTCCTCTGACTCCCTAGATCCTCTGTCCTCTAGTATATCTGGGAGATTGTCTGTCTCTTCCTTAGTGAAGACAGAACCAAAGTACCTGTTCAACATTTCTGCCATTTCATTGTTCCCCGTAATAATTTCACCTGTTTCTGCCCTCAAGGGACCCACATTTGTCTTTGCTACTCGTTTTCTCTTAAATAGCTAAAGAAGCTTTTACTGTCCTTCTTTATATTTTTTGCCAGCTTACCCTTGTACTTCATCTTTTCACCCCATATTGCCCTTTTTGTTAACTTCTGTTGTCCTTTGAAAATTTCCCAATTGTGGCTTCCTGCTACTCTTTGCTGTGTTAAACACCTTTTCTTTCCATCCCTAACTTCCCTTGCCAGTCATGGTTACCTCTTACTCCTTTTAGAACCTTTCTTCCTCTTTGGAATGAAATTATCCTACATATTCTGGATTATGCCCAGAAATTCCTACCATTACTGTTCCATCGTCATTGCTGCTTGGATCCTTCTCCAGTCGACCGTGGCCAGCTCATTTCTCATGCCTTCATAATCCCTTTTGTTCAACTGCAGCACTGACTCGTCTGATTTAACCTTCTCCCTCTCAAATTGCAGATTAAAACTTATATTATGGCCACTACCTCCTAGCATTTCCTTTACCTTGAGTTCCCTTTATTAAATCTGGTTCTTTAAACAACACTAAATCCGGAATTGCCTTCTCTCTGGTAGGCTCCAGTACACCCACCACCCTTTATGTGAAAAGGTTACCCCTCAGATTCCTATGAAATCTTTTCCCCTTCATCTTAAACCTTTGTCCTCTGGTCCTCGATTCACCTACTCAGGGCAAGAGACTCTGTGCGTCTACCCGATCTATTCCTCTCATGTTTTTATACTCCTCTATAATATCACCCCTCATTCTCCTGCTCTCCAAGGAATAGAGTTCCACCCTACTCAGGACAGAGATAGAATGTAGTCGGAGACAGTAAGACTGGTGGGAGAACTGGGTAGGAGGAAGGGATGGGGAGAGAGAGGGAAAGTAAGGGCTATTTGAAGTTAGAGAAGTCAATGTTCATACCGTTGGGGTGTAAGTTACCCAAGTGAAATATGAGGTGCTGTTCCTCCAATTTGCACTGGGCTTCACTCTGACAATGGATGAGGTCCAGGACAGAAATGTCAGATTGGGAATGGGAGGGGGGGTTAAAGTGCTAAGCAACCAGGAGGACTGAGCGGAGGTGTTCAGTGAAACGATCGCCGAGCCTGCGCTTGTTCTTGCTGATGTACAGGAGTTGACATCTGGAACAGCGGATACAGTAGATGAGGTTGGAGGAGGTGCAAGTGAACCTCTGCCTCACCTGAAAAGACTGTCGGGGTCCTTGGATGGAGTCGAGGGGGGAGGTAAAGGGACAGGTGTTGAATCTCCTGCGGTTGCAGGGAAAAGTACCTGGGGAGGGGGTGGTTTGAGTGGGAAGGGACGAGTTGACCTAGGAGTTGCGAGTGAATGGTCTCTGCAGAAAACAGAAAGGGGTGGAGTTGTGAAGATGTGGCCAGTTGTGGGATCCCGTTGGAGGTGGCGAAAGTGTTGGAGGAGTATATGCTGTATGCGACGGCTGATGGGTGGAAGGTGAGGACAAAGGGGACAAAGGGGACTCTGTCCTTGTGAATGGGGGGAGGGGGAACAAGAGCGGAGTTATCAAGGAGACCCTAGTGAGAGCCTTATCTATAATGGAAGAGCGTTTCCTAAAGAATGAGGACATCTCTGATCTAGTATAGAAAACCTCATCCTGAGCGCAGATGCGGAGATGGAGGAATTGGGAGTAGGGGATAGAGTCTTTACAGGAGCAGGGTGGGAAGAAGAGTGCCTAGACAGCTATGTGAGTCAGTAGGTTTGCACCTATGCAGAACTCACTGAACTCTACCTCTGCTACATTGACGACTGCATCGGTGCTACCTCTTGCACCCATGCAAAACTCACTGACTTCATCAACATCACCACTAATTTCCATCCGGCACTCAAATTCACTTGGATCATCTCTGACATCTCCCTACCGTTTTTGGATCTCACTGTCTCAATCACAGGAGACAGACTATTGAACGACATCTACTACAAATCTACTGACTCCCACAGCTATCTAGACTACACTTCTTCCCACCCTGATCAGAAAAGCTTATGTAAAACTTAAGAAACCTGACAAAGTATTGAAGTATGCTGAAAGAAGCATTACAGAATGGATTCACCTGATCTTGAGCAAGAGAAAAAATGATTCATTGATTATCTTTTGCATGATTTTCAAACCATGTTTGAAGCACAGAAATCTCAGTGTATTTCACCATGCATCAACTCTGAAATTCATATTTTGCACACCAGTGTTTCTGTGGTATTTTTGAATTTGGACATGCCCTGACGAAAACTTGCTGATAGTTAATGTGTCTATATGAAAAAAACATGTTATTTAGTGTACTAATTAAGCTGTATGCCAACGTCATTCGTTCATCTTGCAGATAGCCCATGGAATGTTTGAAGCATTCATACAGCAGGCTATCCATTATGCCACCAATCACGTCTATATGTGTGACCTTTGTACTCAACGAGGCTTCATCTGCCAGATCTGCAGCAGTGACGACATCATCTTCCCTTTTGAATTTGAATCAACTACAAGGTATGCAGTTCAACTCTCAACTAGCAACTACAGTTCTTATCAGACTATGTACAAAGCCGGTGAACTACAGGAAAAATTCAACAAGAAGACGTAGCATACATTGGCAATTAGAGTATTTGAAGAATCTGCACACACAGCTTCCAATTAGAAAAACAAGTTGATACATTTGCAAATGGAGATTAACCTTCATCCTAACGTCTAATATGTTATAGATATTTCATGTACTGCTGACATTTTTGTAGTAATTTGAAGAATATTGTCAAGCTTATAAGGGTTCAGAAAAGATTTACGAGGATGTTGCCAGAACTAGAGGGTGTGATCTATAGGGAGAGGTTGAGTTGGGTCTATTCCATGGCGAGCAGGAGGATGGGGGGAGATCTTATAGAGGCATATAAAATCATGAGAGGAATAGGTCGGGTAGATGCACAGAGTCTCTTGCCTAGAGTAGGGGAATCGAGGACCAGAGGACATAGGATCAAGGTGAAGTGGAAAAGATTTAATAGGAATCCAAGGGATAACTTTTTCAGTCAAAGGGTGGTGGGTGTATCGAACAAGCTGCCAGAGGAAAGATTGAAAAGACTAGGCTTGTATTCACTGGAGTTTAGAAGGATGAGGGGAATCTTATAGAAACATATAAAAGGACTAGACTAGCTAGGATGCAGGAAAAATGTTCCCAATGTTGGGCAAGTCCAGAACCAGGGGCCACAGTCATAGAATAAAGGGGAGACCATTTAAGACTGAGGTGATAAAAAACGTTTTCACCCAGAGAGTTGTGAATTTGTGGAATTCCCTGCCACAGAGGGCAGTGGAGGCCAAATCACTGGATGGATTTAAGAGAGAGTTAGATCTAGGGCCTAGTGGAATCAAAGGAGACGGGGAGAAGGCAGTTTTCACCAACCA
Source organism: Leucoraja erinaceus (assembly GCF_028641065.1). NCBI lineage: Eukaryota > Metazoa > Chordata > Chondrichthyes > Rajiformes > Rajidae > Leucoraja > Leucoraja erinaceus. The sequence continues at coordinate 31,321,312 of NC_073403.1, forward strand.
TGAGAGTTGTGATTTTGGGGAATTCCAGGCCACAGAGGGCACAGCTTAAGGATGGAGGGGAAATTTAAAACTGAGATGAGAAGAACTTTTTTCACACAGAGAGTGGTGAATAACTCTCTGCCACTAGTAGAGGCCAGTCCATTGGAATATTTAAGAGGGAGTTAGATGGGCCCTTGTGGCTAAGGGGATCAGAGGGTATGGAGAGAAGGCAGGTACGGGATACTGAGTTGGATGATCAGCCATGATCATATTGAATGGCGGTGCAGGCTCAAAGGGCCGAATGGCCTACTCCTGCACATAATTTCTATGTTTCTATGTTTCTATGATCACAATGAATGGCGGTGCTGGTTCGAAGGGCCGAATGGCCTCCTCCTGCACCCATTTCTATGTTTCTATGTCTATGTTTCTAGGAGGTAGTTGAGGCTGGGACTATCCCATTGTTTAAGAAACAGTTAGACAGGAACATGGATAGGACAGTTTTGGAGTGATATGGACCAAGCGCAGCCAAGTGGGACTAGTGTAGCTGGGACATTGTTGGCTGGTGTGGGCAAGTTGGGCCGAAGGGCCTGTTTCCACACTGTGTCACTCTATGACTAATAGTGTATGGTTTTTATTGTATTTGAATGTGAAGTGCTGGTGCTCTATCCCAGCCACTTTGATGTTGCTGCTCATTGACTCAGCTGATTGTAGCCAGAAAAGGACATACAATGCTGGAGTAACTCAGCGGGGCAGGCAGCATCTCTGTAGGACATCGATAGGTAACGTTTCGGGTCAGGACCCTTCTGCAGACTGTAGACATGGTGTTGTTTTCCATAATGCTGTTGGGGGTTTGGTGTTTTTCATTGGACGTGGCAGACTTTTCTTTGTTAAACACGGAAAACATTGTGGACAACTTTACATGATTAAATGTTTAAAAAAAGTATTCTGGAAACACGTAGCAGGCATGGCAGCAACTGTGATTAAACAATAGTTAATGAATCGGATCAAAGACTTTATTAAAACTAGTAAGCAGATTAATTTTAAATTTCGAAGAGAATGATGAAAGATGGATAGGACAAGGGAACATCCATTGATAGGGAGACTCTGACATTGTAATGGTGATGCACTCTTTATGAAGCTCTCTGCTGAATAGTTTAGTTTAGAGATACAGTGCGGAAACAGGTCCTTCGGCCCACCGAGTCCACGCCAACCAGTGATCCCTGCACTACCTACACTCATTAGGGACAATTTTTTACAATTAACCTACAAATATGTACGCCTTTGGAGTGTGAATCTCAGAGAAAACCCAGGTGGTCACGGGGAGAACGTACAGACTGCGTACGGTCAGAACCCGTAGTCTGGATTGAACCCGTGTCTCTGGCGCTGTAATGCAGCAACTCAAAAGTCAATAGTTACTGATGGCCCTATGGATCACCTGAGGCAGTTATTCAGAGTAAACTAAAAATCACATAAAAGCTAAGTTTATAAAAAGCTGGCTATTGACAATTTTTCGAAACCTTAACATTTCCCTCTCCTCTACATTGGTAAAATGGATTGAAATTTGCCCATCAGGTTTATATGGGAATCCTTTAATCTCAGTCGAATGTGCCTGATTCGAACAAGATTGAAATCTGAGGAAGAGACTGCGATGGTAATTCAAAGAATCTACTGTATTTCACTCTAACGGAGATATTCCACCAGGGTGGTGAATCTGTTGTATTCTTTGCCACAGAAGGCTGTTGTGGCAAAATCAGTGGATATATTTAAGGCAGAGATAGATAGATTTGTACGTGTGTCAGAGATTATGGGGAGAAGGGTTCTTCCTCCTGCACCTATTTTCTATGTTTCTATCAAGGGATATGGTGAGAAGGCAGGCACGGGTTATTGATTGGGGACGATCAGCCATGATCAGAATGAGCTTCCAGTGAAGGTGGTGGAGGCAGGTTCGTTTTTATCATTTAAAAATAAATTGGATAGTTACATGGATGGGAAGGGAATGGAGGGTTATGGTCTGAGCGCAGGTATATGGGACTAGGGGAGATTATGTGTTCGGCACGGACTAGAAGGGTCGAGATGGCCTGTTTCCGTGCTGTAATTGTTATATGGTTATATGGTTATATGATCACAATGAATGGCGGTGCTGGCTCGAAGGGCCAAATGGCCTCCTCCTGCACCTATTTACTATGTTTCTAAGGCAGGAGAATGGGGTTAGGAGGGAGAGACAGATCAGCCATGATTGAATGGTGGAGTAGACTTGTCAGGCCAACTGGCCTAATTCTACTCTATCGCATGATCTCATGAGTCATAGAATCCCACAGCACTGAAATGGGCCCTTTGGACCACCACATCCATGTTGTCCTTTCTGCCCATCTACTCTAATCCCAGTTGTTCACATTAGGACCATATCCTCTTATGCCTTGCATATTAAAGTGTCAGGCTAAATGGATTTTGCCCACATTTTGGTGCTACTCATACTTTTCTAAAGAAGGCTCCCTACCCGAAACATCGCTATCAAGTTCTCCAGAGATGCTGCCTGACCCGCTGAGTTACTCCGGCATTTTGTCATTTCTATGTAAATCACCACCTGCAGTTCCTTGTGTCTAAATTGTTTCTATCTTTCTCAGGTCTGATTTAAGGTCTTCTCCCTGAAACATTAATTGTTTCTCTTTCCATTATTGTTGTCTGACCTGTTTAGTTTTTCCAGCATTTACCATTTTCTGTTTTCTTGTCTTATTTACGTAATTGCAGCTTTCTGGGCAAGTTCTGCAATCTTGCTATCAACACAAGCCTAGTAGCTTAATGTGTTGATAACTGTTTCCATGAAGCCATTTTGGCTTGTCCTACCACATCCATACTCTTTGTTCCAAACATTCCTCCCCAACTTCCCTTCCAAGGAAAACAGACGAGAATTATCTTTTTCCCAGACCTGGCAGAGTCACAGACCCAAATTGTTGACTGTTTTTCATTTCACAGATGCTGGGCAGCATTTTCTATTTTTGTTTCAGATTTTCAGCAGCTGCAGTTATTGTTTATCTACTATTCTTCCTGTTTTAAAAGAGCTCTTTGAAATTGCATTTTCAGTGCTGATGATCTGTGCTCACCAGCACTGGAACTAGCACAGTGAAGTCTGGGACAGAGTAGCGATGATCATATTGAATGACGAACTGGCTTGAGGAACGGAATTGCCTATACTTTTGACTTAGTTTTGTGTTCTCATGGCTGTGGCCCATTGTATTACAGTGACGTTTGGGGGTCGGTCTGTTGGGGGCCCTGCCAGCAGCGTGTTCATTATTTTGACTTTTTTTGTTTTTTTTAGTATGTCCAAATGTTTGTTTTAGTTTCTCTCGGTGTGTCTTATGTGGGGGGTGGTGGGGGGGAAAGGAGAAAACTGCTTTTCAGTCACTTTCATGATGGAGAGGCGACTTTTTCATGTCGCTTCTCCGCCTGCCCCCTCGCGGCCTAACAGCTTGGATTGGAGCGGCCTTTCCCGGAGTCGGGCCCAGAGCTTCAGCAGCAGGCGCAGCGTGGACTTTTCCATCGTGGAGCGGGGCAAACCCTTGCCGGGGGTCGCCAGAAAAGAGTGCTCCGATCGCTGGCCTGGTGACTTTGGCATCATGGGGCTGTGGTCTGTGGAGCTTCTAGCAGCGGGCGTGGCGTGGACTTACCATCCGGAGCCTGGGATCCCTTGCCGGATTCGACCTGTACATCCAGGCAACCGTAGCAGTGACTATGGAGTGTTTATGGCCCCGACCACGGTTGAATAAAGGAGGAGGATTAACTGAACTTTGTTGCATTCCACCTCCGTGAAGAATGCTGTGGTGGATGTTTATGTTAAATCTATTGTGTATTGTGTGTTCTTTGTTTAATTGTATCGCTGCTGGCAAATTCATTTCACTGTGCCTTAGTTGGTGCAAGTGACGAATAACTTTGACTTTGACAGTCCTGTGCCTGCTGCTACTGGATCCACTTTGTACCTCCGGTATTACTTTTCCATGAATACATAGAAACATACAAAATAGGTGCAGGAGTAGGCCATTTGGCCCTTCAAGCCAGCACCGCCATTCAATATGATCATGGCTGATCTTCCAAAACTGTCCCCCCATTCCTGCTTTCTCCCCATATCCTTTGATTCCATTAGCCCTAAGAGCTATATCTAACTCTCTCTCGAATACATCCAGTGAAATTGCCTCCAATGCCTTCTGTGACAAAGAATTACACAGATTCACAACTCTCTTGGTGAAAAAGTTTTTCTTCACCTTAGTCTTAAACGGTCACCTCAGTCCCTGGTTCTAGACTCCCCCAACATCAGGAACATTTTTCCTGCATCTAGCCTGTCCAATTGCTTAAGAATTTTATGTTTCCATAAGATCCCCTCTGATCATTCTAAATCCCCGTGAATATAAGCCTAGTCTATCCATTCTTCCATCATATGTCTGTCCAGCCATCCTGGGAATTAACCTGGTGAACTTACGCTGCACTACCATAAATAGCAAGAATGTCCTTCCTCAAATTAGGGGACCAAAACTGCATATAATACTCCAGGTGTGGTCTCAACAGGGCCATGTACAACTGCAGTAGGACCACCTTGCTCCCATACTCAAATCCTCTTGCTCTAAACGCCAACATGCCATTTGCTTTCTTCACTGCCAACTGTACCTGCATGCTTACTTTCAGTGACTGATGTACAAAGACACACAGGTCTCGTTGCACCTCCCCTTTTCCTCTGGCCAATTTATATACATCTTCCTTGGATTTAACATTATCTCTAATTTCCCTCATGAGCCACGGTTGAACCGCCTTCCCTGTTTTATGTTTACGTCAGACAGGGATGATTATAATTCATCCATGCAATCTTTAAATCTTTGTCATTGCATATCTACCGTCAATGCTTATGTATCGTTTGCCAGTCTATCCCAGCCAATTCCCGTCTCATACCATGAAAATTACCTATGTTTAAGTTCAGGACCCTTGTCTCCGAATTACCTCTGGTGCTCTCCATCTTAATGCAGAATTCAACCATATTATGGTCACTGTTGCCCAGGGGCCTTTGCACAACAAGATTGCTAACTAATCCTTCCTCATTGCACTATATCCAGTCTAGGATGACCTGCCCTCTGGTTGGTTCTGCTTAAAAAAACAGGAAATCCTCCTCCTCTGTGTTGTTACCAATTTGGTTAGCCCAATCTAGATGTTGATTCTAGTCACCCATGATAACTGCTGAACCTTTGCTACACACATCCCTAATTTCCTGTTTGATGCTATCCCCAACCTCACTACTGCTGTTTGGTGGTCTGTATACAACTCCAACAAGTGTTTTCTGCCCTTGGCTATTTTGCAGATGTACTCATACAGATTCTACAGCATCCAAGTTAATATCTCTCCTTACTATTCCATTAATCTATTTAACCAGCAATCTACACTCTTTATCTTTTCCTTCTTTACCTATTGTACTTGTGTTTGGTTTGTTTGTATTTATGTACAGTATTATTTGATTTGATTGGGTAGCATGCAAAACAGCTTTTCATCGTGTCTCAGTACACATAACAATAATATTGGGAGTACCTTCCATTATATCAACTCGGGTTGGTGGCTCATCACTACCTCCTTCAAGTCAATTAGTGAGCAATAATGTGGATGGGAAAGGTTTAAAAGGATATATGGACCAAACATGGGCAGGTAGGGCTATCATAGATGGAACATCTTGGACGGCACGGGTAAGTTGTGCCAGAGGACCTACCGTACCTGTGTTCTATGGGTGTCTATTTATAGTGCAGTTATTATTATTTATTCTTTGATGGTGAAAAAAATTGTCATGCACATTTTAAGATACGAGCTTGTCATTCAAAAGTACAAAATTTGTGATTTGTTGTATATATTTTTTCCTTTACTTTGTACATTCTGTTGAATATCAATTCCACTTCCATCGCGAAAAGGGACAAAATGTTGGAGTAACTCAACAGTTCTCGCAGCATCTCATTGATAGATCATATTTCAGGACCCTTCTTCAGACATGTTCTCTCGGAATGTGGCTTGACCTACTGAGTTACTCCAGCACTTTGTGTCTTTTATTTATAAATAAACAGTTGCAGTTCCTTCTTTCTCCACTTTAATCAAACTTTTTTTGTTTATTTAATTTTAACCTTCTTTAGTAAACTTCATTTTCCGGAGAACTGTCCAAAATGGACCTCCCCCAACTTCACTCAACAAAAAAATATTCACATCCCTTTTCCCTGCCTTACCACCTGGTTACTGATGACAGTGACACTGTAATTCCCCCCCCCCCCCCCCCCCCCCCCTACTGTTGTTCTCCACCACCACTCCAAAACTATCCAGCCTTTCTTGGCAAGTATTGTAACTTCCTGACTGACTGCCTCTACTACATGTCTGAATGTTTCTTGGCACTTTCAAAGGGCAGAAAACAAATTATAGCCAGACCATCTCTTATTGAACAATAATCTTTTATATTGTGCATACAACAGTTAGCTTAGATGGTATTTGTCAAATATTGGAACTTTTTTGCATGTGAGAAATAGAAGTCAACACAACGCAAACAAAGGTATCTTGGAGAATAACTATCTCATAGAAACATATAAATTTATAAAAGGACTGGACAACCTAGATGCAGGAAAAATGTTCCCAATGTTGGGCGAGTCCAGAACCAGGGGCTACAGTCTTAGAATAAAGGGGAGGCCATTTAAGATTGAGGTGAGAAAAAACTTTTTCACCCAGAGAGTTGCGAATTTGTGGAATTCCTTGCCACAGAGGGAAGTGGGGGCCAAATCACTGGATGGATTTAAGAGAGTTAGATAGAGCTCTAGGGACAAGTGGAATCAAGGGATATGGGGAGAAGGCAGGCACGGGTTATTGATTTGGGACAATCAGCCATGATCACAATGAATGGCGGTGCTGGCTCGATGGGTCGAATGGCCTCCTCCTGCACCTACTTTCTATGTTTCTAAGCCGGAGTGGTCCATACATTTGCTCAAATCTGTACTGATGTTCAAATCATTCATGTGGCTAGTCCAATTTCCTGCTCTCACAGATTTGTGTCCAAATGCCTTTCCATCTCAGCCTCCAATTTCCTCAACAGTTGGACATCCACTGCATTTTAAGGCAAATAACTTTTCAGATGTGTAACCCTCTGCATAAAAACAAGTTTCTTTATTTAAAAACGAAATAACTGGCCTTGGAGATCACTGAGCTCATTTTTCCAAAATGTCAGTATATACTGGCAAACTTTCTTGGATGTCACCTCAAAACAATTTACAATATCTCAATTCCTTCCACAATTTTATTTAAGAAAGAGATTGATCTTCCAAAATAATGATGGCCATTAAAATGCATTTCATTTCTGTGAAATGCTAGCCTCACAAATAATCCAGTTTTCGTTTTTTTTTTTCCTATTTAGGTGCAAAAAGTGCAGGACTGTTTTCCATAAGGTTTGCAAGGCTGGTGTCCAATCGTGTCCACGCTGTGTACGCAAACAAAGGTACCAGGATTACAAAATGGGACATTAGCTGTGGTCTGCATCCAGGATCATGCACAAGGGAGTGAGAATGCGAGTTGTCCACCGTGTGCAGACCGTTTCCCGAGTTCTTGCAATTTACAGCAAATATAAACCGAGATGATACAAAATGAATCATTTCACTATGATCGCACAGCCACAAGTTCCTTGCCACTTCATTTTGAAAACAGTAACTCCAAAAGGAACATAAAGATGTTCCTTTCCTTGATGTGGGTTCAAGATTTGATACAGACCTACTAGTGTTACCACGAAGACCGTCTGCAGCCAGATTGCACTCACTCTCACTGGCACTGGTAAACACGTTCATCTTCTGGATTATCAACTTTTTAAAGTCTTAACTCATTTTAAAATTCAGATATACATTCTCCTTTATTCAAACATGCAAACTATATCAGTAGTTTGTGAGAGTGTAAAATGTACAGTAGAGTTACTATATTCAACAGTGAAATTAACTAAAGATTTGCTAGACCTTGCTGCTTTAATTGCACTTTGAAAACTAATCTTTGTAAATACGCAGAATATTTAAATTTTCACCCATACTGCAGACTATCCATTACATTTTAACACTCAATCCAAAAGGGTGCAAGCACTTTCTTACTTGTCTAATACTGATAAGGTTTCTTTTTTTTGTTGTTTTGAGATTAACAGTGATATATAATCAATTTGTAAAGCAATTGAATTGATCATTAATATATCATTCAGTAACTATATTTTATTAAACACCATCTTATAAAATCAGTACAACTGATAACTGTTCATGAAATTATGCTATTTTCCAGTGGGAGTTTTGGCCAATTTAGATAGGAAATTGTTAAGGTGCTAAACTTTGCTCAAATAACCAATACCAAATGCATCCAAATGTAAAAATGAGAATTTACAGAACTTAACATTTATATTCATGCATTTTGTGTGCAACAATGCAAATTATTCCTTCCCAATTACAAACTTATCATCACTCATAAGTGTCATTAATTCCAACATTTAGTAACCATACTCTGCATATGTTCATTCAAAAAAACATTCTGGAAATAAACTTCTGCGGAGCTGCAGTATTTAAGTGCACAGATTCAAAAGTACAACAAAATTGTGGATGCCTTGATACTTTGTTGGATTTATTACAGTTCATGGCACATACCTATAAAGGATTACTTGCTATTTGTGGTCTTCCAATAATACCAAGGTTTAACTGTCATGTGATAACTTGTTTTTTTTTTGTACTTCAGCTTTTTTATTGCATTATATACCTTGACTTACTTTGGAATCAAATCATGGCAACATTTTCTAAACACTGGCTCTATAGTCATTTCTATTTTCTTAAAAACTGATTGTGTCAAAAGATTTGATTTTTAAATGTGCAAATAAAGTTTGAGGGCCTGATTTAAATTCCTTCGTGTGTGACTACCTCACCAGTAAAAGATTTACTGAATGCTACCCATGTCAATTTTGGGGGTAAGTGAAAACGGATGGAATTACTGCTTTAGTAATCTCAAAGTTTGGATGCAAATACATGACATTAACTCTCCTGGATAAAATTAATGAATGATAAAGATTTGAGTGGGTAGTCTGCGCCTTGGAAAAAACAAGCATTCACATGGTAAATGTGCAAACTCTACACAGGCAATACTGGCAGACAGGATTGAACCTGTGGTGCTGGAGCCTAGAATCAGCAGCTTCACTTGCTGCACCACTTTTTCCTTGGAAATTGGAAATTATTTTCTGACTATTGTGGGAAAACCTAAGTTGGAGGAAATATTCTTTAACTTTGTTTGTCTTCACTTGCTTCCTCTATGATTGAGGTTGTGCCATATCTCTGTTCACTTCCTTCACTCCTGATCTTCAGTGCCATTCTTCCCAGATTCCACTGCTGAATAGGAGTGAAGATATGGTGTGGCAAATCTCCTGAGCCCAATGTTAGGATAAAGGCCGCTACATATTTGTGCACAATGCGTATCTCTCAGTTGGTTATGACAAAAGTATTTCAACCATGCCACTGAACACCTTCATACTATTCTCATGAAGTACTCTGTTGGCCATTTTCTGCCAATTGAAATTCCCAGTTGTGTAAGAAATTATCCTCCTAAACTGTTCAAATTAAGTTTAGTCTATTTTGATTTGGCATAATCGAAGCTTCCAAACTTGAGACCATCATTGCTCCAATGTGTTTTCAGGCAGCAGATGTCGGTAATGAAACTGCTGTTATCACCGCTATAATTATTTTAAAATATTCTGTACATGCCAATATCATTCTCTTTTTCTGTGTGTTTATTTACTCTTTATATCACACCTGCCTTTCATCCTCTGATAGACCTCTCCTTTGTTTTTCTTTAATCTCTCTTTTTCCTGACTTTGTACTTGTCTGGGCCAAGTTATGTTGATTTTGAAGAAAGTTCATCTCACGGAAAAGTTTATCGCCGGTTACTCAATAGGCACCAATATATTGAGATATATTTTCTAATATTTTGAGCATCCACGGTATTTTACACAGAATAGGCTTGAGACCTTCCTGGTGGGATTTGGAGGTATAAAGGCACTGGTTGTCCATGATAAAGATGAGACAATGGGTTCTAGCAATTAAATTGTTGAAGGGTAGCGAGGTGTCTTGGATGTTGGTCGAACGGGAATGGACAATGGGGGATAGGATGGAATCATGGTATTTGGAGATGAGTTCTGTGGGGCAGGAGCAGGCAGAAACAATGAGTCTGCCAGGGCAGCCCCGTTTGTGTGAAGGAGACAAAACTCTGCAGTGGGAGGCTGGGGAACGATAGGGTTGCAGGCTGGGGAGTGGCAATTGCTACAGGTGATGAGATTGGTGAGTCTGGTAGATGATGGCCTGGTGATTGTCTGTGGGGGGGGGTCATGGTCAAGGGGTAGATATGAGGAGGTATTTGAGAGCTGGTGCCTGGTCTCAGCACGGTAGAGTTCAGCCCGTCAGACTACAATGGCACCTCCCTTGTCAGCGTGTTTGATAATAATGTTGGAATTATTGCTGAGTGAGCATAGAGCTGTGGGTTTAGAGGGGCCAAGACTGGAGTGGGAAGTGGAGAAGTCAACGGTCTAGAGAGGCTGGCATGAAAAGTCCATGAGGAGGAGGAAGAAAAATAATGTTGGGGATGGAAGAATGGGTCAGTTATCATCAGGAGGCGAGGACATCTTGCTGGAGAAGAAGACTCGCAGGTGATGCAAGAAGTGTTCAACGCATGACTGACTCGGAACTCGAGGCATGGGCGTCGGAGGACAAAGGTAAGGCCTCTGCTGAGGACTGACCGTTCTGCATTGGAATGGGGGATGTCGGGGGGGGGGGGGGGGGGACGATGAAAAAACCTAACAGGGTAAGTATGGGGTCCACTGCGGAGGGGTGGAGAAAGGCTCGGGGATGTACTGTGGGGAATGAAGAGAGCTCAGAAGTGAGAGGAGAGTGAGGGGTGGTGTGGAGGTTACATCAAATATTACATCAGTTTTATGTCGGTGCTAACTAATGGCTGGTACATCCAGTATTGTATCAAAATCAGAGAGGGAGAAAGTTAAATCGGAGGCGTCAGTATTACAGTTAAATAAAAGGGACTATGGAGCCATAAGGGAGGAGCTGGCCAAAGTTGACTGGAAAGATACCCTAGCATGGATGACGGTGGAACAACAATGGCAAGTATTTCTGGGAATAATACGAACAATGCAGGATCAGTTCATTCCAAAGAGGAAGAAAGATTCCAAGGGGAGTAAGAGGTGATCGTGGCTGACAAGGGAAGTCAGGGACAGTATAACAATAAATGACAAGAATTACAACATAGCAAAGATGAGCGGGAAGCCAGAGGATTGGGTAACGTTTAAAGAGCAACAGAAGATAACTAAAAAGGCAATACGGGGAGAAAAGATGAGGTACGAATGTAAGCTAGCCAAGAATATAAAGGAGGATAGTAAAAGCTATTTTAGGTATGTGAAGAGGAAAAAATTAGTTGTAACCAAAGTTGGATTCTTGAAGACTGAAAAGGGTGAATTTATTATGGCGCGCAAAGAAATGGCAGATGAGTTCAACAGGTACTTTGGATCTGTTTTCACTAAGGAGGACACAAACAATCTTCCTGATATAGTAGTGGCCAGAGGATCTGGGGTGACGGAGGAACTGACGTAAATCCACATGAGGCAGGAAATGGTGTTGGATAGACTGATGGGACTGAAAGCAGATAAATCCCCAGGGCCTGATGGTCCTCATCCTAGGGTACTTAAGGAAGTGGCTCTAGAAATCGTGGACGCATTAGTGATGATTTTCCAATGTTTTATGGACTCGGGATCAGTTCCTGTTGATTGGAGGGTAGCTAATGTTATCCCACTTTTTAAGAAAGGCGGGAGAGTGAAAACTGAATTATAGACCAATTAACCTGACAATGGTGTTGGGGAAGATGCTCGAGTCAATCATAAATGATGAAATAGCAGCACATTTGGATAGCAGTAACAGGATCGGTCCGAGTCAGCAAGGATTTACGAAGGGGAAATCATGCTTGACTAATCTTCTGGAATTTTTTGAGGATGTAACTAGGAAAATGGACAAGGGAGAGCCAGTGGATGTAGTGTACCTGGACTATCAGAAAGCATTTGAGAAGGTCCCATACAGAAGATTAGTGGGCAAAATTAGAGAACATGGTATTGGGGGTAGAGTGCTGACATGGGTAGAAAATTGGTTGGCAGACAGGAAACAAAGAGTAGGGATTAATGGGTCCCTTACAGAATGGCAGGCAGTGACAGTTGAGGTACTGCAAGGCTCGGTGCTGGGACCGCAGCGATTTACAATATATATTAATGATTTAGATGAAGGGTTTCAAAGTAACATCAGCAAATTTGCAGATGACACAAAGCTGGGTGGCAGTGTGAACTGTGAGGAGGATGCTATGAGAATGCAGGGCGACTTGGACAGATTGGGTGAGTGGGCAGATGCATGGCAGATGCAGTTTAATGTGGATAAATGTGAGGTTATCCATTTTGGTAGCAAAAACAGGAAGGAAGATTATTATCTAAATGGTGTCGTTGGGGAAAAGGGGAAGTACAACGGAATCTGGGGGTCCTTGTTCATCAGTCAATGAAAGTAAGCATACAGTTACAGCAGGTAGCGAAGAAAATGAATGACATGTTGGCCTTCATAAAAAGAGAAGTTGAGTATAGGAACAAAGAGGGCCCTAGTGAGACCACACCTGGAGCAGTTTTTGTCTCCAGATTTGAGGAAAACATTCTTGCTATTGAGGGAGTGCAGTGTAGGTTTACAAGGTTAATACCCACATGGCAGGACTGTCATGCTGAGAGAATGGAGCGGCTGGGCTTATATCCTCTGGAGTTTAGAAGGATGAGAGGGTATCTTATTGAAACATATAAGATTATTATGGGTTTGGACGCTCTAGATACAGGAAACATGTTCCCGATGTTGGGGGAGTCTAGAACCAGGGGCCACAGTTTAAGAATAAGGGGTAAGCCATTTAGAACGGAGATGAGGAAACACTTTTTCACAGAGAGTTGTGAGTGTGGAATTATCTGCCTCAGAGGGCGGTGGAGGCCAGTTCTCTGGATACTTTCAAAAGAGAGGTAGATAGGGTTCTTGAAGATAGCGGAGTCAGGGGATATGGGGAGAAGGCAGGAATGGGCTACTGATTGTGGATGATCAGCCATGATCACATTATATGGTGGTGTTGGCTTGAAGGGCCAAATGGCCTACTCCTGCACTTATTGTCTGCTGTCTATTGTCTATTCCACCGAGGCCCAGCTTTGCCGACTTCCAATGGAAAGTCAAGGAGTCACAGACATAAAGCATGGATACAAACCCTACGACCCATCAAGTTCCTAACAATTATTAACCACCTATTACACTCATCCTGCATTAATCTGTTTTATATTATCTTCATATTCACATCAACTTCTCCCAGATTTTACCACTCACCTACTGACAGTGGCCAGTTAACGTAACAACTTACAGTAAGTAGTCAATTAACTTACCAACCCACCCATTTTTGTGATATGGGAGGAAACAAGCACCTAGAGGATATGCACGCATCCACAGTGCATGTTCCACACACATGCATGCTTCTGCAGTGCAAGCTCCACACAAATGCACCCAAGATCAGAATTAACCCCAAATCTCTAGCACTGTGAAGTAATGGCTCTAGCAGCTGCACTATTGTGCCTCTCAGAATATCAATTGTAAAGTCCTTCAATATGAAGGAGTGGTTTGTTGTTTGAGAACAGTGTGTTCCACATACACTTTACCTGGGAGTTACACCCAATGCAATATGTAGTAAAGTCTCAAAGCAAAGTTAAAATTAGCCAGGAGCTGATTGTGGCAAGAATCACTGTGCTTCAGTGCTCCAGCCAATGTCTTGTTTAAATCCTGTCTAAATACTGTTCATTCACAACAGCATGAAGCCATTCCCCTCATCTCTATCTTTAATTAATAATTAGTTCATTTCTTCAAATAATTAACATAATAATATACAAATAGACACAGGGATAGGTCATTTAGCCCCTTATGTCTGCTCCATTATTCAATAAGATCACGGCTGACATTTTACGCAAGTACCACTTTCCTGGACTAACTCTTTACCCTATCATTCCTTTAATATCTAAAAATACGTTATCCCTGTGATGAATGTGGTTAATGGCTGTCTCTTCAGAGGCTACTCCTTTGTAGAGAATTCCAAAGATTCACTACCTCTTGGGTGGAGAGATTTCTCTTCATCTCAGTCCTGAATGGTGGAACCCTTATCCTGAGACTGAACCCTTCATTCGTGTTAGCACAAGAGAACAGCACAAGAAGAGGCTCTTTGGCCCACCATGTCTATCCCGACCATGATGCCAAGACCATCGCTTATCTACTTGCACGGAACCAATTTCCCTTCATTCCCTGCATTTCCATATGCCTATTCAACAGAGGCAGACCTGGAAAAACATAACATTGTCTCGTATGATGAACTTAACATCCTAAGACACAACCTGGTGAACTCTAATGCCCCTGTCCCACTTAGGAAACCTGAACGGAAACCTCTGGAGACTTTGCGTCCCATCCAAGGTTTCCGTGCAGTTCCCGGAGGTTGCAGGTGGTTGCCAGAGGTTGCAGGTAGTGGAAGCAGGTAGGGAGACTGACAAAAACCTCCGGGAACCACACGGATACCTTGAGTGGGGCGCAAAGTCTCCAGAGGTTTCTGTTCAGGTTTCCTAAGTGGGACAGGGGCATTACTCTGCACTTCTATTCTAACTATATCCTTCCTTCCATGGGAACCCTAGACCTGAACACAATATTCCAAATGCAATCTCACCACTGCATTCAGTGCATTCAGAAAGTATTCAGACCCCTTCACCTTTTCCACATTTTGTTACATTACAACCTTATTTTAAAATTGTTTGCATTCTTTTTTTTCCATCAATCTACACTCAATACCCCAGAATGAAGAAGCAAAAACAGGTGTTTAGAATTTTTTGCAAAGTAATTAAAAAGAAATATCACATTTACATAAGTATTCAGACCCTTTGGTATGACACTCAAAATTGAGCTTGGGTTCATCCTGTTTCCATTGATTATCCTTGAGATGTTTCTACAAATTGATTGGAGTTCACCAGTGGTAAATTAAATTGATTGGACATGATTTGGAAAGATACACACTTGTCTATATAAGGTCCAACAGTTGACAGTGCTTGTCAGAGCAAAAATCAAGCCGTGAAGATGAAGGAATTGTCCGTAGACCTTCGAGACAGGATTGTGTCGAGACACACATCTGGGGAAGGGTATAAAACAATTTCAGCAGCATTGCAGGTCCCGAAGAGCACAATGGCCTCCTTCATTCTTAAATGGAAGAATTCTGGAACCTCCAGGACTCTTCATAGAGCTGGCCGCCCGGCCAAACGGAGCAATCGGGGGAGAAGGGCCTTGGTCAGAGAGGTGACCAAGAACCCAATCGCCACTGACAGAAATCCAGAATTCCTCTGTGGAGATGGGAGAAACTTCCAGAAGGACAACAATATATGCAGCACTCCACCAATCAGGCCTTTATGGTAGAGTGGCCAGATGGAAGCCACTCTTCAGGAAAAGGCACATGACAGCCCACTTGGAGTTTGCCAAAAAGGCATGAGAAACAAGATTCTTTGGTCTGATTAAACCAAGATTGAACTCTTTGGCCTGAATGCCAAGCATCACGTCTGGAGGGAACTGCTCATCACCTGGCCAATACCATACCTACGGTGAAGCATGGTGGTGGCAGCTTCTTGCTGTGGGGATGTTTTCAGCGGCAGGAACTGGGAGACTAGTCAGGATCGAGGGAAAGATGAACGGAGCAAAGTACAGAGAGATCCTTGATGAAAACCTGGACCTCAGATTGGGGTGGAGGTTCACCTTCCAACAGGACAATGACCCTAAGGACACTGCCAAGACAATGCAGGAGAGGCTTTGTAACAAGTCTGTCAATTTCCTTGAGTGGCCCAGCCAGAGCCAGATCAAACATCTCTGGAGGGACCTGAAAATAGCTGTACATCGATGCCCCCACATGCAACCTGACAGAGCTTAAGAGGATCTGCAGAGAAGAATGAAGTACCCAAATACATGTGCGCCAAGCTTGTAGCGTCATACCCAAGAAGACTTTAGGCTATAATCGCTGCCAAAGGTGCCTAAACAAAGTACTGAATAAAGGGTCTGAATACTTATGCAAATGTAATATTTCAGTTATTTATTTTTAATTACTTCGCAAAAATTTCTGAACACCTGTTTTTGCTTTTTTATTATGGGGTATTATGTGTGGATTGATGATTTTAAAAAAAAGAATTTAATCCAGTTTGGAATAAGGCAACAAAATGTGGAAGAAGTGAAGGGGTCTGAATAGTTTCTGAATGGACTCTAATTTAAGCAAGATGTCTCAGCTCTTGTACTCAAATTGCATTAAAGAATAATGGATTGTTTGCTGTTCTCATTGCTTGCTAAATCTGCACTTTTCACTGATTAATGAACCTTCAGATCCCTCTGAAAACACTATCTAATCTGTCTCCATCTAAATTATAGTCACTCTTTGTTCCCCAACCAAAGTTATTTCCCCACATGGTACTTCATTTGCTGATTCACTTAGCTTGTCTATATCCCCCTGAAACTTTCTGCATTTTGACAAGCTGTGCAGTCATTTTAGTTCTTCATCATCAGCAAGCTTGGATTTAAAACGCCTAATCCCTTTAAATCAAACAATTGCGTCATACAGCACAGAAATACAATTTCTATTGCTGTATGATCAATGTGTCGGTCCAAGGGTCCAATCAATGTGTCGGTCCAAGTGTCTTTTAAATGTACCTGCTTCAACTACATCCTCTGGCAGCTCATTCCTTATACCCACCACCTTCAGTGTGAAAAGGTTGCCCTTTACGTTCCTGTTAAATTATTCCACCCTCACTTTAAACCTATGTCCTCTGGCTCGCGATTCCCCTATGTTGTGCAAAAGACTCTCTGTGCATTCACCTTATTAATTCTCCCCATGATCTTATACACCTCTGTAAGATCACCCCTCATACTTCTGCACTCCATGGAATAAAGTCCTACCTTGCCCCATCTCTCCCTGTAGCTCAGTTCCTTGACCTGGGAACATCCTTGAAATCTTCTCTGCACTTTTTCCGGTACATTGACATTCTTTTTACAGCAAGGTGACCAAAACTGAACAACAATCAAGTTCTCGAACCAACCCGCACAGCCCTAATCCTATCGGCAACATACCATGACTTATTGCACTACCACGGACTTGCTTTGTAATTGTACTTGCTAATTCTAATTCTAATTGCTCAATTGTCTTATATTTGTATAGTTGGGTTTTTTTTCAATGTCTAATAGAATTTATGTCTGAGTTATGAATAATATATGTTTTTATGTGTTCTCTGAATATGTGCATGTGATGCTGCTGCAAGCATGGTTTTCATTGTACTAATGCTTGATCATACTAAACTCAACTTGACTTGGCTTGACAATGAATTTTTTTGCTCATTTTCTTCTTATAAATTATTTTGTCTCTGGTTAGATGTTACACTTTCGAGCTTGCTCGTTCGTTTCTTTTTACACACCTGTGGTCGCTTTCACTGTATTTTTATGTTTCCTCTTGTTTACTCTCATATTCTCATTTAATCCCTTTCTTCGTTGGTTTCTTGACAAGCCTTTGCCGAAAAATATAAAATATGCTCCATCAGGCCTACTGCTTTAACTGAGAACTTTATATAATTTCCTTTGATCTGATACTATCTCTAATTCTAAAACCTATGATTGGACATTTTCCCCTGTTTTGCTGTCATGCCTTAAAGGGAATTAATATTTGATGCAAATCATTGTTTAATGCTTTAAATGCTGACCACAGTCATGTCTTATATTATATTTTGCCAATTATATTATATTATATCTAATATTATAATTCACACACCCAACTGGATCCAAATGTGTTTATAATTACCCTTGTTAAAACTGAGTACCCTGGTTTCAGATTAGCTTAGAAATACAGCGCGGCCTTCGGCCCACCGGGTCCACGCCAACCAGCGATCCCCACACATTTACACTATCCTACATCCACTAGGGACAATTTTTACATTTACCAAGCCAATTAACTTACAAACCTGTACGTCTTTGGTGTGTGGGAGGAAACCGAAAATCTCAGAGAAAACCCATGCAGATCACAGGGAGAACGTACAAACTCCGTACAGACAGCGCCCGTAGTCAGGATCGAACCAGCATTCGCTGTAAGGCAGCAACTCTACCTCTGTGCCACCGCGACCGCCTACAAAGATTGAACTGTAGCATTTTCACATTCTTTCATATTTTAGCCATTCTTTCCGGGATGCCCCTTTTAAAACCCTATCTCACTCAGAGGTACTGGACGAAAAAAGCCTGTTCTCTGGCCAGAGTAAGAAAAATTACTGGAGGAACTCAGCGGAATCAGGCAGCACCTCTGCAGAACATGGATAGGTGACGTTTCGGGGCGGGATCCTTCTTCAAACTGAGAAAGGTAGACTATCAGAAGGTAGACTGAAGTTCTTGTTTAAGAAAGAACTGCAGATGCTGGAAAAATCGAAGGTAGACAAAAATGCTGGAGAAACTCAGGGGGTGAGGCAGCATCTATGGAGTCTAGCTCTTTATCATCCACTCCCTACACATTAGGGGTAATTTACAGAAGGCAAATTAACCTAGAAAACTGCATGTCTTTTGGATGTGGGAGGAAACTGGAGCACCCGGAGAAACCCACTTAACGTGCAAATTCCACACAGACAGCACCCGAGGCCAGGATTGAATCTGGGTCTCTGGTGCAGTGAGGCAACAGCACTACCAGCTGCGCCACTGTGCCGTTCATAACATGAAATGCCCTCACCACCTCCTGGACTAAGCTATGCTCACTTGCTTGATGTGTTTTCCACAAATATTGTTCCTCGTGGCAACACAAGGAGATTAGCCCGTGTTTTGCCAGGCCTAACTGTTCTTGCCACTGCTAGTTACAGATGTTAATTCACAATGCTGGACACAATTCACCAAATGAGCTTGCTGTTTGGGCCATGAGTCCTTGATCATCTGGGAAATAAGGACTGCCCAACATCCAGTTTATTGCGGCCCTTACATTTCCTGCATGACACCTGGACCTCTCACAGCATTTTTGAACTATTCTGTTGAAAGAACTGGAGGTACATAAACTCATTGATGATGCATGTTGCCTCCAAGTCATTCCTCCTGTGAAGTATGGAAGTCCTGTTCTTTGTGTCAGTCTGGGAAATTGGTGGGTTCTCAACAGAAAATGAATGCTTCCGTCTGTGCAACGTTTTCAAAGCCTCTGCAAACGAGGACACAAAAACCGACAACCACATTCGAACCAAGACTTAATCAAGCTTTGTTTGCCAAGATTCTGACACTTCAATTAATTATTTCCCTGCTTAAATTTGATTTGATTTTAAACCTTGATTGTATTTCCACTATGAGGCAGGGTAACCTTTTTCGGAATATTTATCTTGAGTCTGAAGAAGGGTTCCGATCCGAAACGTTACCCATCCTTTTTCTCCAGAGATGCTGCCTGACCCGCTGAGTTACTCCAGCACTTTGTGTGTATCTTTGGTATCTATATGTTTTAACATTTTTCTTCCTGGCTTACACATCCATCATTGATTAATTGAACACATTAACCACAACACTTTGGCACAGTTGGTAGAGCTGCTACCTCACAGTGCCAGAGACCCGAGTTCAATCCTGACCTTGGGCGTTGTCTATGTGCAGTTTGCATGTTCTCCCTGTGGATTTTCTCCAGTTTTCTCCCACATCCCAAAGACGTGTGGGTTTTTAGAATAATTGGCCTCTTTAGATTGGCCTCTTTAAATTGCCCCTATTGTGTAGGGAGTGGGGGCGAAGGTGGGATAACATAGATCTACAGTGAATGCGTGATCGATGGTCAAAGTGGACTTGGTGGGCTGAAGGGACTGTTTCCATGCTCTATCTTTCAATTTAATTCAATAACCTCAAAATTGGATGTGATTAACAGTTAAATATCCAGCCATTGTGAAGTATGCAGTACAATAAATTCTCACGGGCTGAACGAATCTATTTCCATTTTACAGAACATTGAAGAGTTAACTTTACAACTGTAATAATCCACAGCCCTGTGATCAGTGAGCGCCATCAGGTGGTTGACAGTGGAAGCCCAGCTTTGTTGTGGATATCCTTTGGAGTAACATGAAATAAATGTTGTTCAACCGTACCACTTTAAACCAGATGCTGAGCTTTGGTGAGATTAGATCTGTAAAACGCCTAATCATATATCATAGCATGTAGTTTAAGCATTGAGTAATAGTTAAGCTACATGCTATGAAATATGATTTGTTTAAGAAAGACCTGCAGATGCTGGAAAATCGAAGGTAGACAAAAATGCTGGAGAAACTCAGCGGGTGAGGCAGCTTCTATGGAGTGAAGGAATAGGCGACGTTTCGGGTCAAGACCCTTCTTCAGACAGATGTGGGGATGGGTGGGGGGGGGGTGGCCGGGACAAAGAGAGCAAGAGGCAGAGACTGTAGGCTGTGGGAGAGCTGGGAAGGGGAGGGGAAGGAGTGAGAAAGCAAGGATTACCTGAAATTGGAGAAGTCAAAGTCAAAGTAAACTTTATTGTCAATTCAATTATGCAACAGTAGTTACACAGAGGATCGAAATTACGTTTCCCCATACTCCAAATGTGCAAGTAATATTAAAAACACAGACAGACAACATACCAATAAAAATAGACAATAGACATACATTATTTAAAATATTAAAATATGCACAGTATGCCAAAATGTAGCAAAAACTTTGAGGTATTTTAAAAAGGGTGCAACAATGAAAGGTGCAATATAGAAAAAGTGCAAATTTTGTACTGGAGACATTGAGCCGAAGTTATTTTCACAGTTTGTTTGTCTTTGTTTGGGTACTGTTCATGGAATTTTCTTAAGTGTGTTGAGTAGTCTGATGGCCTGAGGGAAGAAGCTGTTTCTAAATCTGGTGGTTTTGCTCCACATGCTGCGGTAGCACTTACCGGAAAGTAGGAGGGTGAACAGTTTGTGTGCTGGGTGAGTGGTGTCTTTGATAATATTGCTTGCTCTCTTGCAATAGCAAGAAGGGTATAGGTCCTGGATTGCTGGTTGGGGTGATCTGGTGATCTTCTCCGCTGTCCTCACCACTCTCTATAGGGCCTTCTGGTCAGCAGCAGAGCAACTGCCATACCAGACTGAGAGACTGCTGGTAAGAATGCTCTCAATGGCACCCCTGTAAAAAGTCGTGAGGGCAGAAGGGGGGAGGTCAGCTCTCCTCATCCGCTGGTCATCCGCATCCTCATCCGCATGTTCATACCACTGGTGTGTAAACTACCCAAGCAAAATATGAGGTGCTGCTCCTCCAATTAGCGGTGGGACCCACTCTGACCATGGAGGAGGCCCTGGACAGAAAAGGCGGATTTGGAATGGGAGGGGGAGTTGAAGTGCTAAGCCACTGGGAGATCAGGTTGGTTATTGCAAACTGAGTGGAGGTGTTGGGTGAAGCGATCGCCAAGTCAGCATTTGGTCTCACCGATGTACACCTGTTTGACCTGCATTGCTTGGTGAGATAGAGTGATTCTCGTGTATAATGACACCATAATTAATATTGCCACACCACCTCCTCTGTTTGCATCCTCTTCTACCACACCTGAAAATTGTATAGAAACATAGGTGCAGGAGTAGGCCATTCGGCCCTACAAGCCAGCACCGCCATTCAATAAGATCATGGCTGATCATCTAAAATCAGTACCTTGTTCCTGCTTTTTCCCCATATCCCTTGATTCCTTTAGCCCTTAAGAGCTAAATCTGTCTCTTGAAAACATCCAGTGAATTGGCCTTCACTGTCTTCTGTGCCAGAGAATTCCACAGATTCACAACTGTCTGGGGAATACTCTGGAATGCAAGGTTGCCATTTCTACCCTTGTTTCAAGCACATCCACATATTAACAATAATATCTATTCCCGTGTGCTGATCGATGCTCTAACTTTATGGGACAGATTCCTTGCATTAAAATAAATGCAGTTTAGCAAGAGATTAACACCTTGGAGAACGTGGTGTTTAATCTGTAAACTAGCTCCCTAAATTCCAATTACAAGACCTCATATGTAGGAAAAGGGATAAGATCTTGCAAAGTGAAAGTTGGGAAATGAGCAGAAGATTAAAATGCAGGACCCCGAGGGTAGTAATCTCCAGATTAGTTCTGGTACCACGTGCTAGCGGGGATAGAGATGGGCAGATAGGACAGATGAATGCATGGCTCAGGAGGCAGTGCAGGTGGCAGGGATTACAAATCTTTGATCATTGGGGTTTCTTCTGGGGCAGAGATGACCTGAAAAAGAGGGACGGGTTGCATCTGAACTGGATGACGACCAATATCCTTGCAGGGCGGTTTGCTAGGGGAGGAGTTTCAGGAACTGAGGAACATCAATGCGAGCATAAAATCTCCTTGGATTGAAGGAAATCTAGCAGATAATTTCAAGGAAAAAAAATCCAAGGAGATTTTATGTACATTAGGTAGCAATGTTACTAAATTTTGAGATTTAAAAAATCGTCTTTAATTTATCCCATCAGATAAAGCATAAAAAGAAGTTTAATTTGACACCTAATTCACTTTCATATCTTCAGTATTAAAAGAGCTATGGCCATTTTCATACTTGGAAATTGGCATCTTATTCCCTATTGCTTTTTCATTGATTTAACACAAAAGTTGTGATCGAGAACATTTAAAGCCCATAACTTTCTTAAAAATCAAGAGAACCGAATGCAATTTTCAGTTATTATAAATTGAAACATTCTGAAACAAATATAAAACATCTTACTTGGATGACCTGAAATTAAAGCATATAATTAGTTAGTTACCTAATTGTAGTTAATTACAAAATTGACCGTTGTGACGGAAATAGTAATAAACACCCAGACTGCCTTGAAAATTCAAAAATGTGATATTCTCAAGATCAGAATTTTAATATTATTGTATTATATGCTGTAAGTCCGTAACAGATAGGTAAATACATTTCAATTTCCAGCAATAGACCAAGTCTTTATGGAGAAGATCAGTTGCTAGCTGGTGCATTGGCATATCATAATCAGTAGCATAATAATAATAATATCTTTTATTATTATTAGTGCAACGAGAATTGGTATGCATCTTCCAACCGATCTCAATAAATAAATAAATAAATAAATAAACTGCGACGTGACCATCTGGGGGAGACAGTCCAGGGGGCGGTGGGAGGCACTCAGCAGGGCCGGTTCAGAGCCGCTATAGCTCTGGGAATTAAGCTGTTTCTTAGTCTGGAGGTTCGGGCGTAGAAGGCCTTGTAACGTCTGCCGGAGGGAAGTAGTTCGAACAGTCCATTACAAGGGTGTGAGGAGTCTTTACGGATGCTGACGGCCTTCCTGAGGCACCGTGTGTGGTAGATGCCCTCCAAGGCTGGTAGCTGTGTCCCAATAATCCTCTGCGCTCTGTGGACGACGCGCTGAAGAGCTCTCCTCTCCGCCTCCGTGCAGCTGAGATACCACATAGAGATGTCATACGTTAATATACTCTCTGTGATGCAGCAGTTGTTGGGGCAGACCAGTCTTTTTTAATGTCCTCAGGAAGAACACTCGTTGCTGTACCTTCTAGACCAGCGCAGCGGTGTTGGTGGACCATGTGAGGTCCTTTAAAATGTGAGTGCCCAGAAACTTAAAGCTGGACACTCCACACTTTCCCCGTAGATGGAGATTGGAGCGTATTCTCCATTATGGGACCTCCTGAAGTCAATAATCAGCTCCTTGGTCTTGGAGGTGTTTAATGACAAGTTGTTACGTGCGCACCAGTCCACCAGCTTCTGCACCTCCGCTCTGTATTTTGTTTCATCATCGTTGGTGATCAGCCTAATCACTGTTGTGTCGTCTGCAAACTTCACGATGGTATAGGTGTCGAATGCAGGAACACAGGAACGCAGTCGTGAGTCACAGTAGCATCATCATACTCCTCAGATTGTAACCAATAAGCAACTCTGAACACCTTGTTTTTCCTCAACGTTTCAATTTTGGCATTGTAAACTACAAATTTTTGCTCTTCAAACCACACATGACATGACATGCCTTTCTGCCCACTATTTTCCCATTAACAATGTCCTGTAGATTCCATTTCTTAAGAAAAGGATAATTTTATAAAATAGCCTAAGTATCGAAATAACAAACTAATCCCATTCACACAAGAATTCACAATAAAACATGATTTTTAAATCTCACTGTCATGAATTTATATCCCAGATGGAATGTTTAATTCCCATAAATTAATCTAGAAACATCCACCCAAAATATAATCAAATTATTGTTTTTTGCACAATACATATGACTCAAACTGTTGTGAATATTTAGTTTAAAAATAATGATCATGGAGAGAGAGAATAAGACAAAATATAGACAATTTAGACGGCTCATCTCCAAAAAAAAGGTCATTTTAATCATCTTGCTTCTGGAACACGATCGATTGGAACGTTGCATTTGCCGTGAATTTGAACCCCTTATCGGCAGGAAAAACACTGCCGGTTCGTATAGGGGCCCAAATCAAATTTTCGCTTATAGAGGATTGATTAAAGTCATCCCTAGAAGCAAGTTTATATGTAAAATATACGACTTACACCGTGTTTTGTCCCGTACTTGAGATCCATCACGTTGTAGGTGTTGACGGCATTAGAATCGCTTTTTATTTTAATATAATTATTGAATTACCATATAACCATATAACCATATAACAATTACAGCACGGAAACAGGCCATCACGGCCCTACAAGTCCGTGCCGAACAACTTTTTTCCCTTAGTCCCACCTGCCTGCACTCATACCATAACCCTCCATTCCCTTCTCATCCATATGCCTATCCAATTTATTTTTAAATGATACCAATGAACCTGCCGACATTCTCAAAGGGAAAAGCTTGTCCACATCAACTCTGTCTATCTCTCTCATCATTTTAAAGACCTCTATCAAGTCCCCCCTTAACCTTCTGCGCTCCAGAGAATAAAGACCTAACTTATTCAACCTATCTCTGTAACTTAGTTGTTGAAACCCAGGCAACATTCTAGTAAATCTCCTCTGTACTCTCTATTTTTGTTGACATCCTTCCTATAATTGGGCGACCAAAATTGTACACCATACTCCAGATTTGGTCTCACCAATGCCTTGTACAATTTAACATTACATCCCAGCTTCTATACTCAATGCTCTGATTTATAAAGGCTAGCATGCCAAAAGCTTTCTTTACCACCCTATCTATATGAGATTCCACCTTCAAGGAACTATGCACGGTTATTCCCAGATCCCTCTGTTCAACTGTATTCTTCAATTCCCTACCATTTACCATGTACGTCCTATTTTGATTTGTCCTGCCAAGGTGGAGCATTTATCAGCATTAAACTCCATCTGCCATCTTTCAGCCCATTTTTCCAAATGGCCTAAATCACTCTGTAGACTTTGGAAATCCTCTTCATTATCCACAACACCCCCTATCTTGGTATCATCTGCATACTTACTAATCCAATTTACCACCCCTTCATCCAGATCATTGATGTACATGACAAACAACAAAGGACCCAACACAGATCCCTGAGGCACCCCACTAGTCACCTGCCTCCAATCCGACAAACAGCCATCCACCATTACCCTCTGGCTTCTCCCATTCAGGCACTGTTGAATCCATCTTGCTATTCCGGCATTTATACCCAACAGTTGAACCTTCTTAACCAACCTTCCATGAGCAACCTTGTCAAAGGCCTTACTAAAGTCCATATAGACAACATCCACTGCTTTACCCTCATCAATTTCCCTAGTAACCTCTTCAAAAAATTCAAGAAGATTAGTCAAACATGACCTTCCAGGCACAAATCCACGTTGACTGTTCCTAATCAGACCCTGTTTATCCAGATGCTTATATATATTATCTCTAAGTATCTTTTCCATTAATTTGCCCACCACTGAAGTCAAACTAACAGGTCTATAATTGCTAGGTTTACTCTTAGAACCCTTTTTAAACAATGGAACAACATGCGCAGTACGCCAATCCTCGGGGACTATTCCCGTTTCTAATGACATTTGAAATATTTCTGTCATAGCCCCGGCTATTTCTACACTAACTTCCCTCAATGTCCTAGGGAATATCCTGTCAGGACCTGGAGACTTATCCACTTTTATATTTTTCAAAAGTGTCAGTACTTCTTTTACTTTGAAACTCATAGTATCCATAGCTACTCTACTCGTTTCCCTTACCTCACATAATTCAATATCCTTCTCCTTGGTGAATACCGAAGAAAAGAAATTGTTCAATATCTCCCCCATCTCTTTTGGCTCTGCAGATAGCTTCCCACTCTGTCTCTCCAATGGACCAATTTTATCCCTCGTTATCCTTTTGCTATTAATATAGCTGTAGAAACTCTTTGGATTTACTTTCACCTTACTTGCCAAAGCAACCTCATATCTTCTTTTAGCTTTTCTAATTTCTTTCTTAAGATTCTTTTTACATTCCTTATACTCCTCAAGCACCTCATTTACTTCATGCTGCCTATAATTATTGTAGATCTCCCTCTTTTTCCGAACAAGATGTCCAATTTCCCTTGAAAACCAGGGCTCTTTCCAATTTTTACTGTTTCCTTTCAACCGAACAGGAACATAAAGATTCTGTACTCTTAAAATGTCCCCTTTAAATGTCCTCCATTTCCCTTCTACATCTTTCCCATAAAACAAAATGTCCCAGTTCACTCCTTTTAAATCATCTCGCATCTCATCAAAGTTAGCCTTTCTCCAATCAAAAATCTCAACCCTAGGTCCAGTTCTGACCTTCTCCATAATTATATTGAAACTAATGGTATTGTGATCACTGGACCCGAAGTGCTCCCCAACGCATACCTCTGCCATCCGTCCCGTCTCATTTCCTAACAGGAGGTCCAGCACTGCCCCTCCTCTAGTAGGTACCTCTATGTATTACTGCAAAAAATTATCCTGCACACATTTTACAAACTCCAAACCATCCAGTCCATTTACAGAATGTGTTTCCCAGTCTATGTGTGGAAAGTTGAAATCTCCCACAATCACCACCTTGTGCTTACTACTAATATCTGCTATCTCCTTACATATTTGCTCTTCCAATTCTCGTTCTCCACTCGGCGGTCTATAATACACCCCCATAAGTGTTGCTACACCTTTCCCACTTCTCAGTTCCACCCAAATAGCCTCCCTAGACGAGCCCTCCAATCTATCCTGCCAAAGCACTGCTGTAATATCTTCCCTGACTAGCAATGCAACACCTCCACCTCTTGCCCCTCCAATTCTATCACACCTGAAGCAACGAAATCCTGGAATATTTAGTTTCCAATCACAGCCTTCCTGCAACCATGTTTCACTGATCGCCACAAATTGTCTCACGATTTAAAAAAAAATCGGGAATGGATGCCGGACCGATTTTTCTGCATCAGCCTAGCAGGCCAAGGAAATCCGCCCCCCCCCCCCCCCCCCCCCTCAAAGGCGCCAAAGTCGCGCACACGGCCAGTGGCAGAACTGTAGCACCGCTGAAGGTAAGTTTTGTAATATCTCTACTATGACATCTGGTCCTAGACTCTCCCACTAGTAGAAACATCCTTTCCATATCCATTCTATCCAGGCCTTTCACGATTCAGTAAGTTTCAATGAGGATCCCCCTCATCCTTCTAAACTTCAGTGAGTAGAAGCCCAGTGCCGTCAAACGCTCATCGTACGTTAACCCACTCATTCCAGGGATCATTCTCATAAACTTCATCTGAGCCCTCCCTAGAGCCAGCATATCCTTCCTCGGATAGGAGGCCCAAAATTGCTTACAATACTCCAAATGCAGTCTGAACAGTGCCTAATAGCACCTCAGCATTACAGCCCTGTTTTTGTATTCTAGTTCTCTCAAAATAAATGCATTTGGCTTCGTTAAGGGCCTGTCCCACTGTACGAGGTAATTCAAGAGCTCTCCCGAGTTTAAAAAAAAAATCGAACTCGTGGTAAATACGTAGAATGTATGTAACGGGTACGTCGGAGCTCCCACACCTCAAAGACATTCAGGTTTGTAGGTTAATTGGCATGGTAACATTGTAAAATTGTCCCTAGTGTGTGTAGGATAGCATTAGTGTGCAAGGATCGCTGGTTGGTGTGGACTTGGCAGGCTGAAGGGCCGATTTCCACATTGTTTCTCTAAACTAAACCAAACTAAAGTTGGCGAGAGGACTGAGGAATGGTTAATTGAGTTTAATGCAGATAAGTGCAAAGTGTTGGGGTTTTGGGAAGTCAAACCAGGGAAAGACCTACACAATGAATGGCAGAGGCCTGGGGAAGGCTGAACAGCAGAGGCATTTAGGAATGTAGGTACATAATTCCTTGAAACTGGTGTCACAAATGGATACAATGGTCAAGAAGGCTTTCAGGACATTAGCCTTCATCAGTCAGGGTATTGAGTATAGAAGTTTGGATGTTATGTTATAGTTGTACAAGACATTGGTGATGTTTCATTTGGAGTATTGTGTTCTGTTTTGGTCTCCCTATTACAGAAAGATGTTGATAAGCTGGAAAGGGTGCAGAGAAGATTTACAAGGATCTTGCCAGGACTAAATGGCCTAAGCTATCGGGAGAGATTGACCCCCAAATAGTAGCCCGGATGTAGGGTGTAAGTAGCAGCAGGAGTTAAAACTGGCATGCAACAAAGGTAATGCCACTGTGGTGATGGGGGATTTCAATATGCAGGTAGACTGGAAAAATCAGGTTGGTTCAGGACCCCAAGAAAGAGAGTTTGTAGGGTGCCTCTGAGATGGATTCTTATAGCAGCTTGTAATGGAGCCGACCAGAGAAAAGGCAATTCTGGATTTAGTGTTGTCCAATGAACCAGATTTGATAAGAGAACTCGAGGTAAAGGAACCGCTTGAAGGTAGTGATCATAATATGATTAGTTTTAATCTGCAATTTGAGAAGGAGAATGTTAAATCGGAAGTGGTAGTGATGCAGCTGAACAAAGGGGATTATGAAGACATGAGAGGGGACCTGGCCAAGGTAGACTGGAAAGGGATCCTAGCAGGAATGACGGGGAGACAGCAATGGCAAGAATTTCTGGGCATAATCCGGAAGACGCAGGATCATTTCATTCCAAAAAGGAAGAAAGATTCTAAGGGGTGTAGGAGGCAACCGTGGCCGACAAGAGAAGTTAGGGATAGAATAAAACTAAAAGAATAGATGTTTAACACAGCAAAGAGTAGCCGGAAGCCAGAGGATTGGAAAACTTTCATTAGACAACAGAAGGAAACAAAACGACCAATACGGGCTGAGAAGCTGAAGCACGAGGGGAAACTGGCCAGGAATATAAAGCAGGACAGTAAAAGCTTCTTTAGATATGATAAGGGAAAAAGAATAGCAAAGTCAAATGTGGGTCCCTTGAAGGCAGACACGGGTGAAATTGTTATGGGGAACAAGGAAATGGCAGAAGAGTTGAACAGGTACTTTGGATCTGTCTTCACTAAGGAAGACACAAACAATCTCCCAGATGTACTGGAGGACAGAGGATATAAGAGGGTCAAGGAACTGAAAGAAATTTTCATCAGGAGAGTAATAGTATTGGGTAGGCTAATGGGACTGAAGGATGAAAACTCACCTGGGCCTGATGGTCTGCATCCCAGGGAGGTGGCTCTCGAAATAGTGTATACATTGGTGATAATTTTCCAATGTTCAATAGATTCAGGATACGTTCCTGTGGATTGGAGGATAGCTAATGTTATCCCACTTTTCAAGAAAGGAGCGAGAGAGAAAACGGGGAATTACAGACCAGTTAGCCTGATTTCGGTGGTGGAAAAGATGCTGGAGTCAATTATTAAAGAGGTCATAATGGGGCATTTGGATAGCAGTAAAAGGATTAGTCCAAGTAAGCATGGATTTATGAAAGGAAAATCATGCTTGACTAATCTTCTGGAATTTTTTGAGGATATGACAAGTAAAATGGATGAAGGGGAGCCAGTGGATGTAGTGTATCTAGACTTTCAGAAAGCCTTTGATAAGGTCCCGCACGGGAGACTGGAGACTAAAATTAGAGCACATGGTATTGGGGGTGGAGTGTTGACGTGGACAGAAAATTGGTTGGCAGACAGGAAGCAAAGAGTAGGAATGAACGGGTCCTTTTCAGAAAGGCAGGCAGTGGTGAGTGGAGTGCCGCAAGGATCGGTGTTGGGGCCGCAACTATTTACCATATATATTAATGAATTGGAAGAGGGAATTAGGAGCAACACTAGCAAGTTTGCGGATGACACAAAGCTGGGTGGCATTGTGAACTCTGAAGAGGATGTTAGGAGGTTGCAGGGTGACCTGGACAGTTTGAGTGAGTGGGCAGATGCTTGGCAGTTGCAGTATAAAATAGATAAATGTGAGGTTATCCACTTTGGTGGCAAAAACAAGGGGGCAGATTATTATCTCAATGGGGTTAGGTTAGGTAAGGGGGAGGTGCAGCGAGACCTAGGTGTCCTTGTACACCGGTCACTGAAAGTTGGCGTGCAGGTACAGCAGGCAGTGATGAAAGCTAATGGAATGTTGGCCTTCATAATAAAAGGATTTTAGTATAGGAGTACAGAGGTTCTTCTGCAGTTGTATAGGGATCTCATAAGACCACATCTGGAGTATTGTATACACTTTTGGTCTCCTAATTTGAGGAAGGACATCCTTGTGATTGAGGCAGTGCAGCGTAGGTTCACGTGATTGATCCCTGGGATGGCGGGACTGTCATATGAGGAAAGATTGAAAAGACTAGGCTTGTATTCACTGGAGTTTAGAAGGATGAAACATACAAACATTGAAAATAGGTGCAAGAGGAGGCCATTCGGCCCTTTGAGCCAGCACCGCCATTTATTGTGATCATGGCTGATCATCCCCTATCAATAACCCGTGCCTGCCTTCTCCCCACATCCCTTGACTGCACTAGCCCCTAGAGCTCTGTCTAACTCTCTCTTAAATCCATCCAGTGACTTGGCCTCCATTGCCCTCTGTGGCAGGGAATTACATAAATTCACAACTCTCTGGGTGAAAACGTTTTTTTCTCACCTCAGTCTTAAATGACCTCCCCTTTATTCTAAGACTGTGGCCCCTGGTTCTGGACTCACCCAACATTGGGAAAATTTATTCTGCATCTAGCTTGTTCAGTCCTTTTATAATTTTATATGTTTCTATAAGATATCCCCTCATCCTTCTAAACTCCAGTGAATACACGCCTAGTCTTTTCAATCTTTCCTCATATGACAGTCCCGCCATCTCATGGATCAATCTCGTGAACCTACTGCACTGCTTCAATCACAAGGATGTCCTTCCTCAAATTAGGTGACCAAAACTGTACACAATACTCCAGATGTGGTCGCACCAGAGCCCTATACAACTGCAGAAGAACCTCTTTACTCCTGTACTGAAATCCTCTTGTTATTTGATAAGATTTATTCTCATTTAAACCTACAGTTTTTTACATTACAAAACAATCCAAGACCCAACACAGTTAACACAGTTTACATAAACATCCATCACAGTGAGTCCCAACATCTCCTCACTGTGATGGAAGGCAAAGTCTTATTCTCTTCCCTTTGTTCCTTCTCCCGCGGTCCAGCACTCCAATTGCAGTGTCGAGGCGAACTGGGGCTCCGATGTTAAAGCCCCCGGCGGGTGATGGTAAGTCCTGAGGCCGTTTAAGGCACGCGGGGCGATGTTAGACCCCGGCTCCATTTCCTTTAAACCCGCGATTCCAGAGGGAGAAGTCGCCATTGCGGAGCTCGGAAAAGCGGTCTTCCACCAGGGACCTGCGAGCTCCCGATGTTCCCGTCCACCGGGTCTGCGGCCGGTGCCTCCGAACTCCAAAGTCGGGTCGCAGCCGCACGCCACCACAGCTCTTCCGCTCCGAAGTTGGCCAGCTCCGCGATGTCCGTTCCGCAGGCTCTGCAACTGGAGCCCTCAGGTTAGTCCCGGCCGGAGGTCGCCGCCGGCTCCACGATGTTAGGCCCAACGACATCCGAGACCCGACAGGGAATAGTCGGGTCCCCGCACAGGGATGAGATTTAAACGGTTTCCCCCACAGCCCCCCCACCACCCCCCACATATACACAGCTAAAAAAAATAATAAAAACGAACTCAAGACATACATTTAACAAGACAAAAATAAAAAAAGAAAGACGACTGTAGTCGAGCCGCTGCCGTTAGGCGCCGCCACTCCCATCAAGGGCCAACTTATGAAGGCCAACTTTCCATTAGCTTTCTTCACCTGAGGGTGGATCTTATAGAAACAAATAAAATAGTAAGATTAAACGAGAACTTACCAGTTTGAAGTTTGATCTGTATTTTATGAGCAGTTACAATGAGGGATTACGTGAAGAACCCGTTCAGCACGCATGCGCGGCATACTTCAAAGCAGCATACTTCAAAGTGTGGAATCACAGATAGACCCAGTTATTGAAGTAAACATAGTAAAGATAAGGAGACATCAGTTTATGAATTTGACCCATATTATTGAGGGTGGGAGCGAAAGGCACGTAATCCCTCATCGTAACTCCTTATAAAATACAGATCAAACTTCAAACTGGTAAGTTCTCGTTTAATCTTACTATTTTACGTCGGAGTCACGTGAGTGATTCCGTGAAAATTTCAAAGGTCTGTGATTTCAAACCGTGTAACAGTTATTACTACATCACTGCCGAAGTCTTTGAGGGAGGAAGTGTGTTATCGTAATCAACCAATGAATCTGTTTGTAGAAAAACACAATGGTATTTTTTAACAATAACACCAAAGAAATTAAATTGTTCCCCTGGGCTTAAATTAAATATTTGCAGTCTAAAATTTCTGAACGGTCTTTCCACCCACCATCCTGCTGTAGCCAGGATGTGGTTTATAGGCACGTCCATTCTTTTAGCCGTCGACGTGGATGCTGCCCTGGTGGAATGAACTTTGTACATGTTAGTTTTTATCCCAGCAGCTTTTAGCACCTACTTGAGCCATCTCAAAATGGCTCGTCACCCGACCATAAGGTTTTTTATGACTGACCCACAAGGCTTTTCATCTCCCTCAAATATTTTGGTTGTGTCTATGTAGGATAATAGGGTCATGGCACATAACCATCTTTCTGGCGGGTAAGCCCGGAATTCCACGACTGGATTAGGTGTTCCTGGTCTGCTCTGTTTGATCATTCCCTGGATAACGACAGAGATCTGGTCTGGAGCTGGGAGCATGGTGTCCAGTTGCAATAGGTGTAGTGACTGGACCCTCTGTGCAGCTACAAGTGCCATCAACATGAGTGTTTTGAGCTAGATGGTTTCAGGTTGAGGGATCTGGCTGGTGGGCATCACCTGAGGTATGTCAGGACCACACTGTCAACCCATATATGGGTGTACCTTGGTCTAGAGGTTAGAGTTGTAAATACCCTTCATTAGTTTGACCACCAGCTGGTGGGACCCCATGGCCTGTTGTCCTGGAGCTGGTTTTAAATAGACAGGCAGGGCAATTCTAGCTGTGTTGATGGCTCTGTAGCTGAAGTCCTTCATCGTGGTGAAGGTTAGCCAGGAATTCCAATACGTTGGTAACTGTAGCGGTTGAGTAGGTGGTCCCTGTATCCAAGCAGTACTTCTCCCATTGTTTTGATGCTGGACAAGTGCTGTTTTTTAGTGGATGTTCAGAGGGATGCTGACATGGTGTCGACGGTTTGTTATGATAATCCCAGTCCCAGAAGTGGTTTGTGCAGAATCTGCAACCCAGGAGTTTGATTTTCTCATGGCACGGGTGGCTTGTGCCCAACACTGAGTGTTACTAACTCTGGGTCACTGGGGAATACCATCGGAGTTCCAACAACCATGTCATGGAGTATTGGGAACCATAGCTGTGTAGGCCAGTCGGGTACTATCAAAATACCTGAAGCAGAGTCCATTTGTACTGTGCGTAGCTCCCGACTGATGAGGCAGAAGAGAGGAAATGAATAGAAGAAAAATTTCCCCAATCCAGCGCGAACGCATCTACCGCTGCTGCCTCAGGGTCTGGTTCCCAAGCGACATACATAGGTACCTGGTGATTTAGCCTAGATGCAAATAAATCGATATCTAGCGTGCCATATTGCTTGATAACTTTTGTGAAAAATATATATTTTTGGGGTTTTACATCCATTCGATTTTGTCATTAAATTTACGTGATCTGGTGTCTGCCACTGTATTTAGCTTACCTGGTAGGTAAGTTACTGATAGCCAAATATGTCTTTGGACACACCATTGCCAAATTGTATTGACCAACTTGTCGCATGATACCAATTTTATGCCGCCCATATGGTTAATGTAGGCCACCACCGTGGTATTATCTATTTATAACCGTACATGCAAGTGATGCATATTTATGCATATGCTTTTAAACCATAAAAAATCACCCAAACATCTCTAGATAATTAATGCCCAGTGTAAGCGGTAACAATGATTCTGGGTTAGTCCATCTACTACTTGTGCTGGATATAGAGTTAGGTGCTCCCCAGTCTTGAGCACTGGCATCTGTTTGGATAACTGACGTAGGGTTAGTGATGATAATAGGCTGAAACTATGTCAAACGTTTTTTGCCCACCACTGTAGTTCTGATATTACTTCAGTGGGTAACTTCATGAAACGATCATAATGACCTGTATGTTGTTTTTGGTACAAAGGGCCGAACTATGTAGCTGGAAATGCTGCTACCATTATCCCAATTACTCTGTCACTGGTCGAGTAGTTGGTAGTTTGTTGACCATTAAATTGTTGTACGATTGTGCCAATTCAACTATGTTGTCTCTTGGCAATGTTACAGTCACGTAGACTGAATTAATTGTGAAGCCCAAGTAGTCCATGATAGAGGATGGCTTCAAGTTAGATTTATCTGGATGTAAGACAACCCCAGGGTTTTGAATAACTGTTTGGTAGCTGAACAGCTAACATAGTCAAATTCATGGTCTTGCCTACCATTTAGGATATCATCAAGATATGCCATGACAATATGTTTTTGTCTTCTGAATATTGCCAGAGCTGGTTTTAGTGTCTGGGTGACACTCTTGGGCTGATGTGAGCCCATTGGGTAACGCTTTAAACTGCTATAGCTGCCCCATCCAGGTAAATTTCAGGTATCTGCGATGATCCTTGTGAATGGTACTACAGGTGCACAACCTTTTATCCGAAAGCCTTGGGACCAGACACTTTTCGTAATTCGGAATTTGTCGGCCTTTGGAATGGAAATTTTTTTGCGTAGATTTTAATGCCTGGCTCAGTGGTAGAGTGCTCGGCTCATATCCGCAAGGTCGCGAGTTTGCGCCTTGATCCCGGCAGTTCCTCGGTCGCGGGTTTGAGTCTTCAATGTAGTTTTTTTCTTGCAGAATAAATGTCTGTATGAAATGCAGTGTGTTCAATGACTTCCTGAATTTGTAAATGTGACCGCAGCATTGAATCACCTCGCGCACTCATGTCACCCTAGCAGGGCTACATGTCCTTAGGCGGCCTAAGGCGACATTTTCACACTCTTATATCCGTGTGCAGCAGAGGCGACGTGTGTTTGGCGCCAAACGTGAGCTTTGGTGAGCTTTGGTGTGCAGACGACATCCTGGAAAAAATGTCCGGTTTCTTCCAGGTAGGCGATATACCCTCCCGGGCAATATACCCTCCACTTCTCTTTTATGAAGGGGATTTAGTTTCCCTTTCTTCCAGGACCGACCGGAGGTTCCGCTGTCACCTCTGCGGGCCGCCCTCAGTGAACGTCCTGTCTCCCTGTCCCTGGAATAGCAGGGGGTGATTAAACAGCACAATACCCCCCTCCCCCTCCAACTCCACAGGAATCCGCTCCCCGATGGGCCGCCACGGCGACAAGTGGCAGTTCGCCCACAGCCCGAGCTGCGCCACCCCAAGAACAAGAAGTACCTTGCACACCATCAGCTTCTGCCCATACGGGGAGCGTGTTCCTCTGGAGTTGGAGTGGGGCTGGGCTGGAGTTGCTAATCTGGGATCTCCGTGCTTGCAGTGGGCCTGGGGGTCGGTGTCCCGTTGGTCCTGACGTCTCCGGTGACTGGCACTTTATGCTGGCATCGCCGACCTGAAGACAGTGCAAAGCCCCCGCGCCGGTGCAATGGGCGGGGAGCTGGAGAGGGGAGGGAAGGGGTCACACACATGGCCGGGAAGCAGAGGGGTATAGGTGGGGTGAAACTGAAGGGAGCGACAATCTGCTGCTCCCTGCCCGCTGAGTTAAAAAGTTCCCACGCAAGACTCACGATACACTGTCTATCGTGAGTCTACCGTGGGAACTTTTTAACTCAGCGGGCAGGCAGCGGCATATTGTCAATTATTAACCCTCCCGCGCAATATACCCTCGCCTTCTCTTTTATGAATGGGGATTTAGTTCCCCTTTCTTCGAGGACCGACCGGAGGTTCCGCTGTCACCTCTGCGGGCCGCCCTCGGTGAACGTTTTCAAGGACCTTTCTTCAAGGAACAAAAAAATGTCCGCTATTCGGAGGTTTTCGTTATTTGGATCTTCGGATAAAAGGTTGTGCACCTGTAAATGGTAAACATCTTTAAGATGAATGCTTGCCATGAAGTATCCTTTGGAATTTAGTTATTTGGCAGTAACAACCGGTTCAATTTTGAAATGTATATACTTAACAAACATATTTAGTGAAGTTAAGTCAATAATGATGGGACATCCACCATCTTTTTAGGGTTTAGTGAATATATTTGATACGAATTGCAAGGGTTCAGGTTTCCCCATGACACCCTTTGTAATTAGTCTCACCAGTTCAGCTTGTCCCTCTCGTTTCTTTAACGGAGAGAGGAAAAAATACCCTCTGGGGTGAATGTTGATCTGGTTGCAATTTTTCTAGTATGAATTGTATTCACTTATGCCATTGAGTATATACTGATCACTCGTGATAGACTCCCATGTGTTAGTATGCTCTATATACTGGTAGGAACCAGACCCACCTACCTCCATGGTTATGGGTATTCTTCTGTTTCCTGCCGGTCCAACGAGTGTTGCACGTCGGTTACACAAAAAAGCTGGAGAAACTCAGCGGGTGCAGCAGCATCTATGGAGCGAAGGAAATAGGCAACGTTTCGGGCCGAAACCCTTCTTCAGACTGATCGGGGGCGGGGGTGGGCGGGGACAAGAAAGGAAAAAGGAGGAGGAGCCCGAAGGCTGGGGGATGGGAGGAGAAAGCAGGGGGACTGAGGAAGGGGAGGAGACAGCAAGGACTAACAAAATTGGGAGAATTCGATGTTCATGCCCCCGGGATGCAGACTCCCCAAACGGAATATGAGGTGCTGTTCCTCCAATTTCCGGTGCTGCTCGCTGTGGCCATGGAGGAGACCCAGGACAGAGAGGTCAGAGACGGAGTGGGAGGGGGAGTTGAAGTGCTGAGCCACCGGGAGGTCAGCTTGGTTATTGCGGACCGAGCGGAGGTGTTCGGCGAAACGATCGCCCAACCTCCGCTTGGTCTCACCGATATAGATCTGCTGACATCTAGAGCAGCGGACGCAATAGATGAGGTTGGAAGAGATGCAGGTAAACCTCTGTCGCACCTGGAACGATTGCTTGGGTCCTTGAATGGAGTCGAGGGGGGAGGTAAAGGGACAAGTGTTGCATCTCTTGCAGTTGCAAGGGAAAGTGCCCGGGGAGGGGGTGGTACGAGAGGGAAGGGAAGAATTGACAAGGGAGTTATGGAGGGAGCGGTCTTTACGGAAGGCAGATATGGGGGGAGATGGGAAGATGTGGCGAGTGGTGGGGTCACGTTGGAGGTGGCGAAACTGACGGAGGATTACTTTTTGTATGTGATGGCTGGTGGGGTGAAAGGTGAGGACTAGGGGGACTCGGCCCTTGTTGCGAGTGTGGGGATGGGGAGAGAGAGCAGTGTTGCGGGGTATGGAAGAGACCCTGGTGCGAGCCTCATTTATGGTGGAGGAGGGGAACCCCCGTTCCCTGAATAATGAGGACATTTCAGATGTCCTGGTGCGGAACGCCTCATCCGTGGAGCAGATGCGGCGTAGACGGAGGAATTGGGAGTAGGGGATGGAGTCCTTACAGAAAGCAGGGTGGGAAGAAGTGTAGTCCAGATAGCCATGGGAGTCAGTGGGTTTATAGTGTATGTCGGTCAGAACCTGCAATGGAGATAGTAAGGTCAAGGAATGGTAGGGAAGTGTCGGAAATGGTCCAGGTGTATTTGAGTGCCGGATGGAAGTTAGTGGTGAAGTGGATGAAGTCTGTCATTTGTGTGCGGGTGCAGGAGGTGGCACCAAAGCAGTCGTCGATGTTCCGTGTTGCACGTCGTCTGACGTGGCGGTGACGTTGGGGGGTGGAACATTTTCCATGGGGCCTGGTCTAAATAAGACTTTCAGTGATAGATGCGGACCCCGAGCTTTCATCAGTCCGATATGGTAGACGTTGACTGATGGATGCGATGGGGTGCTGCTGCGTAGGAATCACTGTGTTTGGTTACTCGTCCCGGCCCTGCCCTCATGAGGCAAATGTTTTGTAAAACCTCTTGCATGTCGTTCATATGCTTTGTGAGGTTTTTGCCACAGAGCAGTGGGTCTGGCTCAGTGGCTGTGGTCTTATAACTTGTTTACGAAGGTTGTGGTCATCTCCGTATTTGTCCATGGAACGAGGAAAACGATGTGATGGCTGACGTCAGGCTTTTAACGGCCTCCTGCACGTGGGGTTTCCACGTAGCTGTCCACCACACCTAGCAGCTCTTCCTGTTCCTGCACCCCTTGCATACTCCCGAGATCTTCAGCCATTGCCCCTGTTCTTGACCAGCCCAGTCCTGGTCACCAAAGCTATCCTCTGGAAAGGAGGAAGCAATGGACAGTGCACAAGGCACTGTGGAGGGAGTGCCTGACCTCCCTCTGCGAGAGCGCCCCTCCTGGGGTGCACCTCGCTGGAGCTCCTGCTCCAAGAGCCGCTCCATGCGGCTCAGGCGGCTGTCTCTCCCCCGCCTGGGTGGAGAGACGTCCCCGTCCGATAAGTCGGAGCCACCGGCCGGACGCCTCCGTGGCGTTACTTCCAGCCCGCTGCTGAGGCGCTAGCGGGGCTGGGCTCGGCGCGGTGTCGGGATAGCGGAGCGCCGGGTAAGCGATCCTACCGCCTTGTTGCTGCCCCCGCGATGGAAACGCTCCTCCGTGGAGTCGAGCGGGGGACAGGTCTGTTCTGTTGCTGCCCCCCCCCCCCCCCCCAGATGGACGCTCCTCCGTGGAGTCGAGCGGGGGACAGGTTTGTTGCAGAGCCTTTCTTCTCTGCCGGACAGCAGAAGGCTCCCTGTGAAGGAAACCGACGTCAGCTTACCTGACGGTCCGTTCTTTCACCTCCATAGCGGGAGAGCCCGACTCCCGCTGTGCCGCTGTTGCTCTGCTGGACGTAATGCTGCGCATGCGTGCTGAACGGGTTCTTCACGGAATCACTCACGTGACTACGTAGTAAAATTATAAAAGGACTGCCTCCTCCCCATATCCCTTGATTCCTCTAGCCCCTAGAGCTCTATTTAATTCTCTATTAAATCCATCCATTGATTTGGTCTCCATTGCCCTCTGTGGCAGGGAATTCCACAAATTCACAACTCTCTGGGTGAAAATGTTTGAGAGGGATAGAAAGGGAATAAGATCAGTTGAAATCAAAAGAAAGACAGGCATGGAGAGATGAAGCTGGGCAAGTGGGCTGAGGAATAGCTAATGAAGTTTAATGCAGATAAATGTGAAATGTTGATTTTGGGAAGTTGAACTAGGGCAGGACGTTCGCAGAGAATGGTAGGGCTCAGGGGAGCTTTGTAGAGCAGAGAGACCTAGGAATGGAAAATGGTGTCACAAGTAGATAGGGTGCCAAGAAGGCTTTTAGTACATTGGCCTTCATCAGTCAGGGTACTGAGTATGGAAGTTGAGACATTATGTTACAGTTGTACAAGAGATTGGCGAGGCCGCATTTGGAGTATTGTGTTCAGTTTTGGTCACCCTGCCATACGAAGGATGTCATTAGGTTGGAAAAAGTCCAGAGAAGATTTAGGGGGATGTTGTCAGGACTTGAACCAGAGCTGTAGGTAAAGTTTGGGCAGGCTAGAAGTTTATTCCTTGAGCACAGAATTTGAGGGGTGATCTCATACAGCTATATACAATTATGATGGGAACAAATTGGGTGAAAGCACAGACTACCTCGACTAGGGGAATCAAGAACCGGTAGACACAGTTTTAAGGTGGGAAGAAAGATTTAATAGGTATCTTAAAGACTTATTTTTCACTCAGAGGGTGATAGGTATATGGAACAAGCTACCAGAGGAGGTAGTTGAGGCAAGCACTTTAACATTTAAAAACAATTGGATAAGAAATGCTTAAAGGGCTGTAGGTCAATGAAACACGTCGATGGGGCAAATTGCTTGGTATGGAGGAGTTGAGCCGAAATGTCTGTTTTCATGCTGTGTGATTTTATGACTCTCATTTCCATGTGCACCTGCACATTGATGTCTCAGATTGTTCCCTATAAGTAGTTGGTGCAATCCTGACAGTTCTTGCATCTGTCCCAGAATCTCTTGATTTTACAGGAAATTTGGCAATATTGTATTCGTGCCAAATTAGATTGCTCATTTCACTGTCAGGTACTCTCCAGACTTCCTGTGCAGCAAAGCTGGATGAACTGTAGTTTCCTTGAGCCAAAATTAGGAATGCATGAACCATTGTCTGGTACCTCCACCTAATTTCCTCCTGTATAGGGCGCCTCGTTAATTTCCCTCCATGCCAATTTTCTCATGCCAGACCTCTCTGCTGTAAAACCTATTTGTTCCACAATCCCTCCAACAAAAACACCCCTTATTTCTTCTCCTCCACACCTTTCCCCATCTCATCCTCCTAGCTTAGCTGCTGCTGAAAAACTTTGATGCCTTTACGCCTCCAAATTACTACGGAACCTCTCAACCTTCACCATCACAAGCCTTAGGTCTCCTTCCCACATACGGCCCTCATGTAGAACCCTGTTTATATACCATCCTGATCTTCATTATTTACAGGTATCCAGTGCTACAAATGTGATTGCTTTATTGTCTTTTTTTCTTTGTTCCTTTTGATGGGTTCTCCATCAAAAACTCTCCTTAACACCCCTGCCAGGTTTTGTTTCTTTGTCTTTGACTTCTTGTTTATGCTCCCTCTCATAGCGAAGCTTTGAAATTACCTCTATATTCTCTATCTCACCCTCTGCCTTCTTTGGGACCTTCAGTTACAATGATTGTTTAATTATTTTGCCCTTTGCCCTTTCTTTTTACTTGCATCTTCCAGCATTAGTACCTTTCCAACGTGTTATGAATGCAAAGTGTTATTGTGGAGAAGTCCCAGTGTCATCAACCTGATCCAGGAGATTAAGTCACATGAGATGCATGGTGAGATGGGATTGGATACAAAATTGCCCTGAGCATACGACAAGGTATAGCGGTGGAGAGCTGTAATTGGAGGTATTTGACCTATAGTGTTCTGCAAGGACCAATGGTGGGACCTCTATTGTTTGTAAATATATATACATTATTTGGATATAAATAGTAATTTGGCAAACCACACAAAAAATGGTGGAGTTGTGGATATCTCATTCTTGCTATGCTATTTGAAAACTTCAAGAGGGACTAGAGAAAGATGCAACAGGATATAGATCAGGTGGAAATTTTGATGGAGAAATTACACATGGAGTATAGTCTGGATGAGTGTGAGGTGATGTGTTTTGGATGGTCAAATCCAAGAGGAAATTTTAAAGTTAATGGCAGGAGCCTTCCAAGCATTGATGCACAGATAGATCTGGGAGCATGTCAATAAATCCAGGAAAGAGAACACATGCATATAGGATGGTGAAGAAGTTATTCTTTATTAGTTGGGGCATTCAAGGTGAGGTGGAAAAAAGTTTTGGCAGGCTTTTGCCTGGATTTGAGTGTGTTAGCAACAAGGAGATGTTGGATGAATTTGGATTTTTTTCTCTAGAGCGTTGGAGGCTGAGCGGTGATGTGATAAAAGTATATCATGGTCTGAGAGGCATGGACAGGATAGTTAGTCTTTTTCCCAGGAGAGAAAGGTCAAATACTAGTGGGCATATGTTTATGGTGAGAGGAGAAATGTTAAGGAAGAATTGTAGTGCACATAATTATTGGAGCAAACGGTTTGGATCCAGTGATGACAAATACAATGTTCTTAAACCAGTCTCTTTCTGACGGTTTCCCTCATGGAAGCAGATCTGACTCGCGTCACTGAGATATCTGTCACAGAGTAATTGGGAGGGTGACGCCCTGGTGGAACCATGTTGGTCAACTCAAAATGGGGGAAAAGGCATTGAGCTCATTTGGTAGAGACACACTATATTTGGGCCCTTGCACAGTCGCCTGGCATCTGTTTGATAGAATGCAGCTTCTTGCTTGTGCTGGGATTATCCTTTGGGATTCATTGTTGTCTTACAGATATCATACTTGGTGTTCTTGCACAGTACAGTTTCACCATAGGCCACAGAGCATAGTTCAGCACAGGAATGGGCCCTTCAGCCCATAATGTTGGTGATAAACGTGATCCATATCCCCCCATTCCCAGCATATCTATGGCCCCATCTAAAAATCTCTTAAATGCCAGTATCATAACTGTTTCCAGCATCATCATGCCTTTATAATGTTCAAGGCACCCACCGCTCTTTAAAACATTACCCCACAGTCTCCTTTAAACTAGGCTCCTCTCAATTGTAAAGCTATGCCCTCCAGTCATTGATATTTCCATGCTGGGAAAATAGTTCTGAATGTCTACCTTATCTATGCTGCTTGCAATTTTATACACTTCTAACACGTCTCCCCTAACCTCAGACATTCCAGAGTAAACAGTCCAAGTTTATCCAACCTCTCCCTGTAACTGAAACTCTCCAATTCAGGCAGCAATTTGGTAAACCTTCTCTGCACCCTTTCCAAAACATCATATCTTTCATGTAATGGGGTGACCAGAACTGCGTGCAATGCTCCAAATGCAGCCTAACTATAACTGCAGCATGACTTTCGGACTCTTGCACTCAATGCCCCTAGCAATGAAGGCAAGCATGCCATCTGCCATTTTTACCACTCTATCTGTTTGTACTGTCACCTTCAGTGAGCTGGGCTCCCTCCGCACATCAATGCTGTTAAGGTTCTTGCCATTAACAGTACACTACCTCCTTACATTCAATTTCCAAACTGCAACACCTCACACTTGCTTGGATTAAACTCCATCTGCCATGTCTTCTCTCATTTCTGTAGCTGCTCTTTATCCCTCTGTATTTTCTGACAGCATTTTTCATTGTCTGTAACTCCTCCAGTTTGGTGTTGTCAGCAAACTCATCTTTTTCATCTTATCATAACATAGATCCCAACACAGATCCTTGTGGAATTCTACTAATGACAGGCCTCCAGCCATCTTCCTCATACCACAACCCTCTCCCTTCTATGAATAAGCCAGTTCCAAATCCATATGACAATGAATGCCATGCATCTTGCTCTTCTGAATCAGAAATTTATTGCCGACTGTGAAAAGTTTGATTCCATTCACAACTCCATATAAACAAAAGACACAAGGCTGCAGATGGTGAAATCTTGAGCAAAATGCAGATGTCAGTAGACCCTTCGGGTGGATGAAACATCAGAAAACACCCAATAATGTACCTGGTCAAGTTCTCAATACTTGCACTGACCAGCCAGCTGGAGTTTTTGCAGACATCTTCAACCTCTCATTACCAAGGTCCAAGTTTCACACCTGCTTTAAAAGGGCATCAATAATACCGGTGCCTAAGAGGGGCATGGTGACATGCCACAACAACTACCAACTGATGGCACTAACGAACATGGTGATGTGTTTCGTAGTTTGTTATTACGCCTACATTAACTCCTACCTTAGCAAAAACCTGGGCCCATTACAATTTGACTACCATTAACATAGATCAACAGGGGATGCTAGTGTATATCTCTGGCTGTCCACTGGACCACTTCCTTAGAAGGTGGTGGAAATTCAGTATAACCTTCTAGACAATAGACAATAGTTCAGGAGTAGGCCATTCGGCCCTTCGAGCTAGCACCGCCATTCAATGTGATCATGGCTGATCATCCCCAATCAGTACCCCGTTCCTGCCTTCTCCCCATATCCCCTGACTCCACTATCTTTAAGAGCCCTATCTAGCTCTCTCTTGAAAGTATCCAGAGAACCGGCCTCCACCGCCCTCTGAGGCAGAGAATTCCACACTCACAACTCTCTGTGAGAAAAAGTGTTTCCTCGTCTCCGTTCTAAATGGCTTACCCATGGTTCAGGTCTCCCCCAACATCGGGAACATGTTTCCTGCCTC
Source organism: Leucoraja erinaceus (assembly GCF_028641065.1). NCBI lineage: Eukaryota > Metazoa > Chordata > Chondrichthyes > Rajiformes > Rajidae > Leucoraja > Leucoraja erinaceus. Next base: position 31,365,675 of record NC_073403.1, read on the forward strand.
TATCGTGTCCAAACCCTTAACAATCTTATATGTTTCAATAAGACACCCTCTCATCCTTCTAAAATCCAGTGTGTACAAGCCCAGCTGCTCCATTCTCTCAGCAAATGACAGTCCCGCCATCCCGAGAATTAAACTTGTAAACCTACGCTGCACTCCCTCAATAGTCAGAATGTCCTTCCTCAAATTAGGGGATGAAAACTGCACACAATACTCCAGGTGTGGTCTCACTAGGGCCCTGTACAACTGCATAAGGACCTCTTTGCTTCTATACTCAACTCCTCTTGTTATAAAGGCCAACATGCCATTCGCTTTCTTCACTGCCTGCTGTACCTGCATACTTACTTCTACTGGTGTATGGTAGATAGAATTTTGATTGCTTGCATCCAGGTTTGATTTAGAAACTGGAATGCAGGAGATAAAGAGTGGTGGACACTGCCTGGTGCATCATGGATGCATCACAGCTTGGTTTGGGAGCAGACCGCAAGAAATTGCAGCAAATTGTGGAAGCAGCCCAGACCATCACACAAACCAACCTCCCTTCCATTGACTCAATTTATATCTCAAGGTGCCCAGGCAAGGCCAGCAGCATAATCAAGGACGAGTTGCACCTTGGCCACTCCCTCTTCTCCCTTTTCCCCATCGGGCAAAAGATATAGAAGTGTGAAAACGAAAACTCCAGATTCAGGGACAGTTTCAGGGACAGTTTTTTTTACCAGCTGTTATCAGGCAGAATAATCCTACCACAATTAGGAACCCGAATCCTACCATAGCAGGGCATTGGAGATGTCCTTATTCTTTAGAGAACGGGGGTTCCACTCTTCCATTATAGATGAGGCTCTCACTAGGGTCTCCTCAATATCCTGCAATGTCCTATTACTCCCCCCACTCGTAACAAGGACAGAGACCCCAATTATAGATTAAGTATATTAGCCTACCTTTATTATATCTATCACTACACATGTTATGCATGCTGCACATTCCACAATAGACCAGTCCGGATCTTCAGTATAACCAGACCACTGACACGAGTGATCCACACAAGCTTGCAGTTAGTTTAGATGCTGACCACGGAGAAGCTAGCGTGTAATGTTACTACCACATGTATTTCAATAAATGACTGTGAGTTGTTAACTTCTGTTTATTGGTCTCATTACAAAACATGGTGTCAGTAAGTTTGGACTCTTATTTGCCTAATTTTCGTCCAGTTTATTTTAGTTTGTTTTTTTTCTTTCACTATTTCACTATGGCTACCATGTTTCACAAGCCCGACACACCAGTGTTTGATGGTGACCTTGCTGAGCATTGGTGTATTTTCGAAGAGGACTTCAACGTATACATCCGTGCCACACATTATGCAGCAGCGCCAGATATTCGGGCATCTATCCTCCTCAATGTGGCTGGTACAGAGGCCATCTGACGTGCAAGCCAGTTCCACTATGCCCCAGCTGTACTCGATGGTGCTCAGATCACCCCTGCAGAATCCATTGACGATCCTGTCTACCTGATGAATAAATTCCGACAGCTTTGTGAGTTACGCACCATTCTCGTTGCCTATTTCATTCGCTCCATAGATGCTGCCGCACTCGCTGAGTTTCTCCAGCAATTTTGTCTACCAGTATGAACATTGACTTCTCTAACTTCAAGTAACCATTACTTTCCCTCTTTCTCCATCCCACCCATTTCCCAGTTCTCCGACTAGTCTGACTGTTTCCGACTACATTTTATCTCTATTTGCTTTGTTGTTACCTTCGCCCAACTAATTGATCTATTCTACATTTTCATAGATCTCCACCCACTTTGTCCTGTTTTCACACCTTACACTTCCTTATCTATGTATCTCCCTCTCCCCTGACATCAGTCTGAAGAACGGTCTTGACCTGAAACCTCACTCATTCCTGTTCTCCAGATATGCTGCCTGTCCCGCTGCGTTACTCCACCAATTTGTGTCTATCTTCAGCTACTAGGACCCAGCTCGTACCAATGATGCTGGGGATTGGCCTGGCCTGGCCTGCCAGCTAACGGGATCAGAGTGACGTCAAAGGGAAGAGGGCACTGTCACATTCTCCCCCTCGCTTAGCGACAATCCCATGACATGGCAGAGTACTTGGTCAGTTTTGCACCATTTTCTATTCACATTTTCAGCAGCAATTGGTTAGTTAGATAAATATCTCAAAAGCAAAACATTACTTGGAGAGCTGTGAAGTTGCAGAGTTCTATGGTGAACACACCCATGGCAATCAGTACACTTGCTCTGCAGCAGAGACTGTGGCATCAATATCTCTCAAGGTGATTTATGGTCTAGTTTTCCCTTTCAATGGAAGTCCTTCTGGATGATACTCCGGTTACAAGATGGGGGCAGGCTTGTGGAGTGACGCATTCAGAAAAAGGAGACCAATCAACATCAAGAAAACTTTGGAAATAGTAGCAATCCTTTGCATTTCTGACCAAAACTTCCATCTTGTGAGTAGCCAGCATGGTCTTTTCCGCATTCTCCCCCAGTGTGGCATCGGGCATGACATTGAGTTCAGCAGTGGCCACACTGACCGTCACAGTAGGGTGAACTTGCATGACATTTTTATTTTTACAGAGGTAAGAAAGTTCAGTACCGCATGGGGGCACTTTTCTTTGCCATCAGAGCGCGTGCGTTTATGCTGATGATCTCAGGCTTGTCCCAGCAGCTCAGTCCTGGTCTTTGTGGGCACAGTCCCTCGTTGTAATGTAGGCAGGACGAGGTTCTGGCATCTCAGGTTTGCTCTGGTCAGTAGCGACACTGGCTCTTTCGGGATTCTTCCCAGCTGTCCAGCCTTGACCACACAGTGACACTTGTGGTGTCAGGTTTGTCCCAGTGGCACAATCTTCCTCAAACCTGTGACAGTATCCCACTTTGTCTCTCGTCCTTACTTTCTCCCATCTCCTTCCCTTTGGTTAGAATGACTGGGTTTTGTAGAGAATCGGTTGACAAGGTTTGTGACCAACCAATAGCTGCTAGTTGGACCCAGCTGTTACCGATGATGTTGGGGATTGGCCTCTCCAGGCCTGCCAGCCAGTTAAAGGCAATCTATTTTCGTTTTATTTTTGTAATTGCTGTTTTTTTATTTTTTTATTTTTTTATTTCTAAAAATCCCCTTTTTCCCTCCGCCCACAATATGTAAAAGAACATGTGATTGTGTTCCATTCTGTTTGTTGTTTGTTTGTTTTTTTGCGCAAAGTCCACTAGCATTGCCACTTTTCATTTCACTGCACATCTCGTTTGTGTATGTGACGAATAAACTTGACTTGACTTGACTTGACTAAAGGGATCAGAGCGGAATCCAAGGGAGAGGACACTGTCCCATTGCACATAATCCATATCCCTTCCTTCCCTGTATATCAATGTGCCCATCCAAAGTCTCTTAAATGCCACTATAGTATCTGCCTCAACCACCATCCCCATCCCTGCCTGCACATCTCATTTACAGTTTTGCCCTCGCACCATAATGCTATAGCATCTAGTATTGTATTTTCCCATCCTGGGATGAAAGTTCTTACTGTCCTCCCTATCTATGCATCTCATAATTTATTTACTAACAGGTCTCCCAGCAATCTCTGGCATTCCAGAGAAAACAATCCTAATCTGTCCAACCTCTCCCTGCAGCAAATACCCCCTAATCCAGTCATCGTTCTAGTAATTAGGCACTAAATCTCTGCACCGCTTCCAAAATGTCCACATTCTTGTAATGGGGCAACCAGATGAAAGACTCTTGACTCTTGAATCATGCTGCTTCAGTAATGGGGGAACAATACTCAATTGCATCATGGGATATGAGGGTACCAATCAATTTTCAGGTTTTACTTCCAGGTAAACATCTTTTACTAAAGTAGAACGTCTCTGAAGAATGGTCATGACTTGAAATGTGATCTGTCCGTTTTCCTCCACAATTGTTGCCTAAACTGCTGAGTTTCCCAAGCAATTTGTTTGTTATTCCATATAAAATAAATCAATTTTTAAGATCCAGATAATATTTGTGCATGGAAGTACCATATAGGTACCATAGGTACTGGGCAATGCTCTTCTCCAGCTAGAGAATATAATCGTCTATGCTTAAAACATCTTAAAGTGAGGTGGAAGTCTCCATTGTTGAGACTCTTAACTGCAACAGCCATTGCAGTCTTCGGGGAGGAAGCGGCCACTTCAGTCCAAGCCGCTGAAGGATGTTCACCCGACACCGATGATCCAGCTTCGCGGCAAGAGGGCCTGAAAACACCAGGTTGGCTGAGGAGGTCACATATAGACCCCGACCTCGGGTGGACTATGAGGAGGAGAACTGGATATGTTTAGTGCCTTCCCTCACAGTGAATTCTGCTGTGGGGGGACGTTTCATGTTGATTTCTCTAGTGTACTGTTCTGTGCCTTTTTTTTTTCTCTTTTTTTTTCTTTTTTTTTTTTTTTTTTCTCTTTTTTGTTTTTTGTTTTGTATGGATTTATTGACATTTGATCTGTTCAATTAATTTAATCAATCTCTGTAAAGCACTTTGGTTCAAATACTGGTTTTGTTGAAAAGTGCTATATAAATAAACATTAATATTATTATTATTATTATGTAAATCCCATGGCTATAGGAGCATGTCAGAGTCTGAGTATTCTACAGTAACGCTCCATGCCTTTCTGCCATCTGTAAATCTAGCTTATGGTGGATTCCTCTCCACTTGCATTAACACTCAGTTAGTTCCTCATCATCAAAGACAAAGTAGCTCATAGAAACATAGAAACATAGACAATAGGTGCAGGAGTAGAGCCATTCGGTCCTTCGAGCCTGCACCACCATTCAATATGATCATGGCTGATCATCCAACTCAGTGTCCTGTACCTGCCTTCTCTCCATACCCCCTGATCCCTTTAGCCACAAGGGCCACATCTAACTCCCTCTTAAATATTGCCAATTAACTGGCCTCAACTACCTTCTGTGGCAGAGAATTCCACAGATTCACCACTCTCTGTGTGAAACATGTTTTTCTCATCTCGGTCCTAAAAGACTTCCCCCTTATCCTTAAACTGTGACCCCTTGTTCTGGGTGTGAAGGACACTCCATCCAATCCCCAAAACATTTATTCCATGCACCACCAGCTGGAGTGAGTACTTCTGTTGGATCAAGGACATGTGTGGCAAGGAATTGCAGATGGTGATTTATACTGAAGATTGACACACAATTCTGGAGCAACAATGGGTCAGGCAGCATTCCTGGAGGAAAAGAATAGGTGATGTTTTGTGTCGGAACCCTTCTTCAGACTGAAAATGGAGGGGAGAGTGGGGGGAAATAAATTGGAGGCAAGAAAAGGCCAGAACAAATCAGGCCAGAACACAGTGTCAAGGGCATGGTGACTCCTCAACTTTCAAGCCATCTTTCAAGTTCCTGAGTTCGGTGCCTCATAAACTGTCCATACTTCCCTCCCATGGTCTATCTGAGAGTCCATCCTGTTTTCACCTCGTGACGTTGAAGTGGAAGTGCCCTTCCTTGGATACTCCAGGCACTGTATATCCCATGACTGGCTGACTTGTGCCAAGCATCTTTTGGGTAGACCAGCTGATCTTTGCTGTTAGATGGATGCAAAAAGCTGGAGTAACTCAGCGGGACAGGGGCATCTCTGGAGAGAAGGAATGGGTGGCTCCTCAACTTTCAAGCCTGAAACATAGAAACATAGACAATAGGTGCAGCAGTAGGCCATTCGGCCCTTCTTTCAACTATGTTTCAACTTTCAAAATGCTGGAGTAACTCAGCGGGACAGGGGCATCTCTGGAGAGAAGGAATGGGTGACGTATTGGGTCAAGACCCTTCTTTCTCAGCTTCTCAACACTGCATGTAGGAAGAAAATAAAAATGGGGGAATGCAAAAATGCTGGAGAAACTCAGTGGGTGCGGCAGAATCTAGGGAGTAAAGGAAATAGGCAACGTTTCGGGCCGAAGCCCTTCTTCAGACTCAATTAGGCAACATATCGGCCTGAAACATTGTCTATTTCCTTCGCTCCATAGATGCTGCCACACCCACCAAGTTTCTCCAGCAATTTTGTCTACCTTCGATTTTCCAGCATCTGCAATTCCTTCTTGAACAAAATAAAAATGGGGCATGTGTTAGAACAAAGGAAAATAAATGTGCTGATATCCCACTTTTTTTGCTTTGTTTACTCTTTTTGACAATTACATCTTTTTATGAGGGAATCAAGCTGTAGATTCGAACAGGAGAGTAGATTTACTGTTATGAGATCATGAACTTGTCGACTGGAACTGAGAGTGGGTTTTGCTCCAAAGTCTTATGTGGAAACAAGCAACCGTAGATGCTGGTTTACTGAAATCTGCATTGGGTTTGAACTGGGAGGCCTGGAACCAGAGCTGGAAGCCACGAAACACAAGATGGTGGTGCTGGCAAGTTTTGCGGAACTCATGTAGCTCGGGTTGTGAGTAGAACGGAACTGCAGATGCTGGTTTATACCAAAGATGGACACAGTAACTCATCGGCTCATGCAGCATCTCTGGAGAAAAAGTATGGGTGATATTTTGGGTCAGGACCCTTTTTCAGACTGAAAGTAGGATCCCGACCCAAAACATCACCCATCCTTTTACTACTGAGTGGTTGCTAGACTCATGGGCGGAAATCGCTTTTAAAACAGTGGGAGTCACAATTTCCTGGTGGCCCTCACACTCTCTCTCACTCTCTCACTCTCTCTCACTCTCTCTTTCTCACTCTCACTCTCACACTCCCTCACACTCCCTCACATTCTCTCACATGCTCTCTCACACAAACACACACACACACACACACACACACACACACACATCTTACTATAACGATCCTGGGGGCTGGTGAAGACTTGAGAGACAGTGAAACAAGGCCAAATGTGGTGTAAATTAAAATAGATGTATATTTGCGCTGAGACCTAACATCTAGAAGCTGGCAGCCTCCAACTGGAATTGACCTTTAGGGCTCCGGTTGGAGAGCCTGTGGACTTACCGTCACGGAGCTAGCTGACTTTGGAGGTTTCGGCCACAGGTCCTGTGGATGGTAACATCGAGAGCTCGCAGGTCCCTGGCTGGTGACCAGCTTTCGGTAGTTCCAGCAATAGCAGCTTCTTCCGCCCCAAATTGTGGGGCTTGAATCGGCCCGTTGGCGGGGTCTTTCATCGCCCGATTGCCTCGACGCAGCAGTTTGACTGCCTGACCATGGGAGAAGAAGCAGGGAAGGGATAAGACTATTTGCCTTCCATCATAGTGAGAAGGTGTCTGGAGGTGATTCACTGTGATGGACGTTTGTGTTAAATTGTATTAATTGTGTGTTTTGTTGCATTTTTTACTGTCATGACTGCAAGGTACGAAATTTTGTTCAAACTTGTTTGAGTGACAAGAATGAAAATTCAATTCAATTCACTCAATTCAATCTAATGGTAATTGTGTTTCTCTAGCATAGTGAAAGTCAGTCTGCAAAGCCTGCTTTCTACTAAATTAATATGTTTGACTTAAAATGTCAGCTATACCTAGAATAAAATGGCTGTTACCGCATTAACCCTTACAAGAGGATTTCAGTTTTGGAGTAAAGAGGTTCTTCTGCAGTTGTATACGGCTCTGGTGAGACCACATCTGGAGTATTGTGTCCAGTTTTGGTCTCCTAATTTGAGGAAGGACATCCTTGTGATTGAGGCAGTGCAGCGTAGATTCACGAGATTGATCCCTGGGATGACGGGACTTTCATATGAGGAAAGATTGAAAAGACTAGGCTTGTATTCACTGGAGTTTAGAAGGATGAGAGGATATCTTATAGAAACATATAAAATTATAAAAGGACTGCACAAGCTGGATGCAGGAAAATGTTGGGCGAGTCCAGAACCAGGGGCCACAGTCTTAGAATAAAGGGAAGGCTATTTAAGACTGAAGTGAGAAAAAACATTTTCGCCCAGAGAGTTGTGAATTTGTGGAATTCCCTGCCACAGAGGGCAGTGGAGGCCAAATCACTGGATGGATTTAAGAGATAGTTAGACAGAGCTCTAGGGACCAGTGGAATCAAGGGATATGGGGAGAAGGCAGGCATGGGTTATTGATAGGGGATGATCAGCCATGATCACGATGAATGGTGGTGCTGGTTTGAAGGGCCGAATGGCCTCCTTCTGCACCTATTTTCTATGTTCTATGTTTCTTATTCCTTCCGGTCCTATTCTATAAAATTATCCACAGCCCACTAAAATGGGATCCGGCCTAGTACCTGTACCAGGCTTGGCCTTTGGTTGTGCCAGTTGTCTGCAGTACTTCTTCTTATCGAGTTCACATCACAAGATTAGAAATTGTTCAGCCAGAGCTCGACACACTTCTTGGCATCTGCACACAATGGTGTCTTGAGCTTCTTGTGCTTCTTGTGCGTGGTGGTGGAAAGATTGGTGGAAACACGGCCGCGACGTGAACGCTCTTTCCTTGACCCTGTCTGCAATACTGAAGCACTAGTATTTAAAGAAAAAAAATTGTTTAGTTCAGTTTACATATACAGTGCAGAAACAGGCCCTTCAGCCCACCGGGTCCACGCAAAACAGTGATTCCTGCACATTAACACTATCCTACACACACTAGGGGCAATTTTACATTTATACCAAGCCAATTTATCTACAAATCTGTACGCCTTTGGAGTGTGGGTGGAAACCGAAGATCTCGAGAAAACCCACACAGGTCACAGGGAGAACGTACAAACTTTGTACAGACAGCACCTGTAGTCAGGATCGAACCCAGGTCTCCAGCTCTGCCTTCACTGTAAGGCAGCAACTCTACTGCTGCGTCACCGTGCCGCCCAATAGGATATGGGGATCAGCTGAACTATTGCATTCCTTCTGGCATTGGCATTTCCACAGTTTAGTTTAAATTAGTTCCAAGATACCCCATGGAATCTGACCCTTTGGCTCACAGAGTTCACGCCAACTCTTGTTTTATTTTATTCCACTTTCTCATCCACACCCTACACACTAGAGGGGACTTACAGGGGCTAATTCACCGAACAAACCCACATGTCTGGGTTGTGGAAGGAAACTGGAGCATCTGGAGGAAACCCACACTGTCACATTAAGAACATGCAAACTCCACAGAGACAACACCCGAGGTCAGGATCGAACTCGAGTCTCTAGCACTGTGAGGCGGCAGCTCTACCAGCTGTGCCACTGTTGGGTGCGAAGTTTTATGATTGGACCCAATGAAAATGAAGGAATGATGATATATTTTTTATTCAGGATGGTGGCTGACTTCGAGTGAAACGTCATGGCGGGGAAGGGGGTTGCATCTTCTGGTTGTCCATGCTTGTAAAGGTACTCCATTATCTTTAACTGCAGTACATTTGCAGATGGTATTCAATGGCTACAGTGTGCTGGGATCAAGGATGTGAATTTTCAGGTTAGAGGTTAGGTTGTAATTAAGTGGATGCAACGTCGAGGACCTTGACTATTGTTGGAGCTGATCTCATCAGGCAGGTGGAGAGTATTGCATTGCATTCCATACGTGATCTATTGGTGATGGAATGGTCTGTGATATTTGGAGATGACATGTTCACTGAAGGAGACCCATCCTCTGATCTACTCTTTACTCTTTTATCCTCAGTATGATTGTGGTTGGTGCAGCAAAGGTTTTGAATGAGGGTGACCATCAAGATGCAGATGGTGTGAGACTGGGTGACTTTGGAGTTGAAGATTACGTTCATAATTCCATAAGTTATCGGAGCAGAATTAGGCCATTCGGCCCATCAAGTCTACTTTGCTATTGAATCATGGCTAATCAATCTTTCCCTCTTAATCCCATTTTGCTGCTCATAACCCCTGACACCCGAACCAATCAAGAATCTGTCAATCGCTGACTTTAAAATTTCTATTGACCGCCTCCAGAGCCTTTTGTGGCAATGAATTGCACAGATTCACCAGCCTCTGACTAAAGAAATCCCTCCTCATCTCCTTTCTAAAGGTACGTCCTTTTATGCTGAGGCTATGGCCCCTCGTCCTAGACTCTCCCACTAGTGAAAACATCCTCTTCACAACCACTCTATCAAGGCCTTCCACAATTTGGTAAGTTTCAATGAGGGGTCCCCTCATCCTTCTAAACTCCAGCGAGTACAGGCCCATTGTCATCAAACACTAATCATATATTAACTCAATCATTCCCGGGATCATTCTCGAAAAACCTCCTCTGGACTCTCTCCAATGCCAGCACATACTTCTCCAGATATGGAGCCCATAATTGCTCACAATAGTCTAAATATGGTCCTACCAGTGTGTTAAAAAGCCTCAGCAATACATCCCTGTATTTATATTCTGGGCGTCTAACATTGCATTTGACTTCCTTACTACCGATTCCACTTGCAAATTAACGTTTTGGGATCCCAGCACCAGCATGCAAGTCTCTTTGCACCTCCGATTTCTGAATTCTCTCCCCATGCTCCCCTATTGTCTATTATCTATTGCCTTTATTCCTACTACCAAAATGCATGACTCCACACTTTGCTACGTTGCATTCCATCAGCCACTTCTTAGCCTATTCCCCCAACCTGCCCAAGTCCTTCTGCAGAGCACCTGCTTTCTCTACACTACCTGCCCCTCCAGCAATCATCGTATCATCTGCAAACTTAGCCACAAAGCCTTCAATTCCCTCATCCAAATCATTAATATAGAAATTTAAGTTAGAAGGAAATCTAAATCTAGAGATTGAAACAGTAATTGTTGTTACTAATTCAGAGGGATTAAGAAAATATATGTTGGATTAAGGGTTGCTCGGTGGTGTAGAGGTAGAGCTATTGCCCTACTGTGCCAGAGACCTGAGTTCAATCCTGACTACAGGTACTTGGCTTTACGGAGTTTGTATTTTCTCCCCGTGACCTTCGTGGGTTTTCTCCGAGATCTTCGGTTTTCTCTCACGCTCCAAAGACGTACACATTTGTAGGTTAATTGGCTTGGTATAAACGTAAATTATCCCTAATGTATTTAGGATTGTGTTAGTGTGCAGGGATCGCTGGTCGATACAGACTCGATGTTCCGAAGGGCCTGTTTCCGCGGTGTATTTCTAAACTAAACTAAACCAAACTAAACCTATAAAGATAGAAAACACATTTTCTACTCGTAATCTGCCTGACTGCCTACCTACTATTGACCAGATCATATCATCAAAAACACATCAAATAACTTGATCACATTCAAAATAAAAGTAATCGCATTTTACAAAATACTGTTATGGACTTCATGGAGTGATAATAAAACAGTTTTAATATGCTTTTAGGAGAAGCAAAATCTTTTGAGGATCATTAAAGATTTCTCAAATTGCCTCTTCCGACATTACCAATCAATATTTACCAATCAATAATCTTTTGAAATGTTTCTCCAATTGAATAAAGTGAACAGACTTGCCTTGGCACAGTTCCTTTCATGGCTGTATTACACCATAATATTTTGCAGCCAAGGAATGACTTTCAAAATGTTTTCACTTCCATTATGTAGAATGCAAGAAAGCCAAACTTTGCGCAAGAAGTACTGACAGACAGTATTGTGATAATGATCAGATGATTGGTTTTAAGTGAGGCACACCATGGTCAACACACAGAATTTCACAATAGTCCCATGCTATCTTTTGCATGCATTGAGATACCCAACGGAACATCGTTTTTGAAAGTCACAATAGGTAATTCAGAAAAAAACTGTTTATCTGAAAGGTGGCTAGAATGCTACCTCTGCAATAACTTGTTATCACATGTAGTGGTGGAAGCAAATAATGTGGATGCATTTAAGGGAAGGCTTTACAAACATGGGAGAGGGTGAAAATAGGCAGTTAGGCTGACAGATTTGCAGGAAAATGGGAAATCGAGCACAAATATAACTTCTGTCCTAACCTGTCCAAGTCCTTCTGCAGGGTCCCTGCTTTCTCTGCATTATCTGTCCCGCCACCTATCTTCATATCATCTGTAAACTTGGCCGCAATGCATTTAATTCCCTTATGAACTGATATGGACTGATTGGGCTGAGTGGCCTGCTCTTGCACTCAATACCCTGTGTAATCTGAAAGATGCACCCATCTCAGCAGTGCATTGGAAGATGCCAGCCTAGAACTTTCATCGGACTCTGTCTGGAATGAAATGCTTCATGTTTTGAGGAATTGTGAAGGGGATGAATCTACTGGTTGGGGGGCTCATTTCAGTTTAGTTTAGTTTAGAGATAACAGCGTGGAAACACGCCCTTCGGCCTTCCGTGTCCGCCCCGACTAGCGATCCCCACAGACTAGCAGTATCCTACACGCACACACTAGGGACAATTTACTATTTTATCTAAGCCAATTAGCCTACAAACCTGAACATCTTTGGAGTGTGGGAAGAAACCGGAGCTCCCGGAGAAAGCCCTTGCAGGTCAGAGGAAGAACTTACAAATTCCATAAGACAGCACTCGTGGTCAGGATCAAAACTGGGTCTCTGGTGCTGTGAGGCAGCAACTCTACCGCTGCACCACCGTGCCAACCTCAAATGACCATTCTTGGGTCTTGGATGACCATTCTTGCCTTGGAAAGTTTGCAATAATTGAAATTTTTGATCAAAAATCACTGCGTGTGGGAACCTCAGGATTTAATTAAGCAATGTTCTGAGGCATAATTTGACAGCTGTGTTATTCTAGCTTGTTTATCTGAATTTTTCATAGCCAATTACTGTATAATTAAAACCCAACAACAGTGTTTGTTTTTTTATATGAAAGTAATGTTTTTTTAACAGTTGCTTTAGTTCCTTGTGCGGTGGGAACAATAGTAGATGACGCCATGGAAGGAAGCAGAAGGCGATGGTGGAAGGTTGTTTCTCAGACTGGAGGCCAGTGACTAGTGGTGTGCCTCAGGTGCTAGGCTCATTACTGTTTGTCATCTACATCAATGATTTGGATGAGAACATACAGGGCGAGATTAGTAAGTTTGCTGATGATGCAAAAGTTCATGGTTTTGCAGATAGTAAAGATGGTTGTGAACAATTTCAGCAGGATCTTGATCAATTGGCCAGGTGGGCGGAGGAATGTCTGATGGAATTTAATACAGAGAAATGTGAGGTGTTGCATTTTGGGATGTCGAACAAGGGCAGGACCTACACTGTAAATGGTAGGCCTTTGGGTAGTGTTGTAGAACAGAGGGATCTAGGAGTACAGGTGCATGGTTCCTTGAAGGTCTAGTCGCAGGTAGATAAGGTGGTCAAAAAGGCTTTTGGCACTTTGGTCTTCATCTGTCAGAGTTATGAATATAGAAGTTGGGAGGTCATGTTGCAGTTGTATAAGATGTTGGTGAGACCGCATTTAGAATATTGTGTTCAGTTCTGGGCACCATGTTATAGGAAAGATATTGTCAAACTTGAAAGGGTTCAGAAAAGACATGAGGATTTTGTGAGGATTAGAAGGTGTGAGCTATAGGGAGAGGTTCAGTAGGCTGGGTCTCTTCCATGGAGCACAGGAGGATGAGGGAGTTCTAAGAGATGGTATACGAAATCATGAGAGGAATAGATCGGGTGGATGCACAGTCTTTTACCCGGTGTAGGAGAATGGAGGACCAGAGGACATGGGAGGTTACACAAAAAAGCTGGAGAAACTCAGCGGGTGCAGCAGCATCTATGGAGCGAAGGAAATAGGCAACGTTTTGGGCCGAAACTCTTCTTCAGACCCTTCTTTCGGGCCGAAACCCTTCTTCAGAGGACATGGGATCAAGGTGAAGAGGAAAAGATTTAATAAGAATCCGAGGGGTAACTTTGTCACACAAATGGTGGTGGGTGTATGGAACAAGCTGCTAGAGGAGGTGGTTGAGGCTGGGACTATCCCATCATTTAAGAAACAGTTAGACAGGCACATGGATAGGACAGGTTTGGAGGGATATGCCACAGAAGGCTGAGGAGGCCAAGTCACTGGTTATTTTTATGGTGGAGATTGACAGATTCTTGATTAATATGGGTGTCAGGGGTTATGGGGAGAAGGCAGGAGAACGCGGTTGAGAAGGAAAGATAGATCTGCCATGATTGAATGGTAGAGTAGATGACGGGCCGAATGGCCTAATTCTGCTCCAGTGACTTATGAACCCGAAGAACAGCTATGCACTCACAGGGAGAACATGCAAACTCCGTACAGACAGGACCCAAAGTCAGGATTGAAGCCAGGTCTCTGGCGATGTGAGGGAATGGCTCTACAGAAAGGCCAGAGGTGAAAATATTTTGCAGCAAAACAACTTTTTTTGGGCTGGTGGCTTTGCAACTAAAATTCCTGTCATATTCCACAACTGCTCCTGAGCCTGGGAATGATACCTCAGTGTGTGGACCAAACCAAGTCTGGGATGAATTATCCCCCTTCTCCACTGTGCAGTTGTCCTGCAGATGGTCACAACCTGCTCCATCCCAGCCTCCTGCAAAGACTGTCTGCAGAAGAGGCCATTTGGAAAATCAATGCTATTAATACCAAGGTCATATTTAACATTATCAATCTTGGCAGTCAGGAAGGGTACTAAATTGAGTGAGTTACTGATCTATATATAATCCTATATCTAACTATCATAATTAGCAAAAAAAAAAGAATTATTAAATTCAACCTTAAATAGCTATTGATATTTTTGAAATTGCACTTCGAAGGTGGTATTAATCTTTAATGTTAATGACATTATCATTGTTTTCTGTTTGACAGTGCGCAATAATCGCCAACATGACTGTCTATTTCAATAAATATATTTTTTTAATATAGTTTTGAGAAATGCACTGTGCGACTGAGAGTGAAACTGGGCGGCTGAGGAAGTCTGCGATTCGAGCTTCAACAGGAAGCCGGAGACGAACGGCGATGAGGAGAGAGTCACAGAGAACAAGCCCTGACCCGCAGAGAGACAAGGAAGCGAAGCAGGGCGAGGGGGGGAAGAGAGAGACAGAGAGAGAGAAGGGGGCGGAGAAGACAGAGACAGAGGGAGACGTCTGTCTACGTCTGGGCATCCCAAGATCAGCGCCCTGTCAGAGACACGCGGTCCCGGGGTTGACATCTAATTCAAGGGCTCACCGGCCAAACAACGGCCGCAGGGGGGGAAATGAAGGAATTCCAATCACGCCTGGAAGCTGCCTGTCGGTGAGGTGTGATCGCTGTCCGCTCCACTGGGCGGTGAAGTTTCACCCAGAAGCTGCAATTTCAGGTAAATATATGACTTACTTTCCAATTAAGAAATTATCACGTGAAATCCGCCTCAATGTTTTTAAGGTGGTTTGGGATTTATTGCAGAAGACATTTTAAATGATCAGGATAAATCTTCACACTGCAATACTTGTGTGTGTGTGTGTTTGTGTGTGTGTGTGTGATGATCATTGCTTGAGGGCGCGGATTGTTTTTGGTTGAAATAAAAAGGTTAAAGTGATCGAGACCTGAGGAAACGTTTCCGGATTGGGATGGGTTGTGGCATTTCACATTT
Source organism: Leucoraja erinaceus (assembly GCF_028641065.1). Taxonomy (NCBI): domain Eukaryota; kingdom Metazoa; phylum Chordata; class Chondrichthyes; order Rajiformes; family Rajidae; genus Leucoraja; species Leucoraja erinaceus. The sequence continues at coordinate 31,381,096 of NC_073403.1, forward strand.
ACACTATAGGAAGTTTAAACTAAAAGCTATTCTCGATGTACTGGGTCTGCAAGGCAGCTCCGTCCCACTGACAAACCAGGTCACCCAGAAATAACTCAGGTAGGTGAAACAACAATCTCCTGAACTGAAAGTTAACCATTCAGTTCTTTGATAACTGATTAAGAGTATACTGTTTATATAATGTAAGTCGTTACATAGCGTATCATTTTATGCATCTTAATTCTTGTAATCTATTTATTAGTATCCTACTGTCATTCCAGTATTATTTCGTTACCAAGCTACCGCACAATAATTTGTTGATTGTAAAGCCTTCATCGTGAACGCCTTTACACGTCATGGGCATGTAGCGATCTGAGACCGTGATGTCAGATTGGGAGCTCCCTTTAACATATTTAACATAACACACTTACCAAACACAATTCGATAATCGAAGATAGACACAAAATGCTAGAGTAACTCAGCGGGACAGGCAGCATCTCTGGAGAGAAGGAACGGGTAACGTATCGGGTCGAGATCCTCCTTAATCCTAGCAAACGTTAAGTGTGCCATCGTTTGGAAAGAGCGAAATGCATAGAAAATGAATATTTCAGAGCACATGAAAATAATAGATCTGTTTATTTTCCTTTAAAACTCAAGATATCGAAATAAACATCATTGTAAACAACCCCCCCCCCCCCCCCACCCTGCCCCCATTGGTATGCATTTCAAGTGATATCTGATCAGGTACTTAGACAATAGACAATACGTGCAGGAGTAGGCCATTTGGCCCTTCGAGCCAGCACCACCATTCAATGTGATCATGGCTGATCATCCCCCAATCAGTATCTCGTTCCTGCCTTCTCCCCATATCCCCTGACTCCACTATTTTTAAGAGCCCTATCTAGCTCTCTCTTGAAAGCATCCAGAGAACCTGCCTCCACCGCCCTCTGACGCAGAGAATTCCACAGACTCACCACTCTCTGTGAGAAAAAGTGTTTCCTCGTCTCCGTTCTAAATGGCTTATTCCTTATTCTTAAACTGTGGCCCCTGGTTCTGGACTCCCCCATACTTTCAACTATTTTCTTTGTACGTTCGTCAGCGGACCTGACCAAAGCAAGGAGTCAAATAGAGGCATACAGCACTAAAACAAGCCCTTCAGCCCAACTTGCGCATGCTAATCAAGATGCCCCTTCAACACTCGTTTCACATGCCCACATTTGGCCAATATCCCCCCAAACCTTTCCTATCCATGTACTCCATGTCATAGAGTGTTACAGTGTGGAAACAGGCCCTTTGGCCCAACATGTCCCAGCTGCACTAGTCCCACCTGCCTGCACTTGGTCCATATCCCTCCAAACCTGTCCTATCCATGTACCTGTCTAACTATTTCTTAAACATTGGAATAGCCCCAGCCTCAACTACCTCCTCTGGCAGCTTGTTTCATGCACCCACCTTTTTGTGTGAAAAAGTTACCCCTCAGATTCCTATTAAATCTTTTCCCCTTCACCTTGTGCCCATGTCCTCTGGTCCTCAATTCCCCTACCCTAGGCAAGAGACTACCCGATCTATTTCTCTCATGATTTTATACATGATACTAGTCCTGTCCAAGTGTCTTTGAAATGTTGTTATGGTACCTGCCTCATTAGATGTTATGGATTGATTCTATTTTGATGAATATTTTCTGTTTATTTTCTCAAAATGAACACGAGTTAATTTTTTTCCTGTCTGTGTGGAGTATGCACGTTCTTCCCTGTGACTGCACAGTTTTTTTTCTGGCTGCTCTGGTTTCCTCTCACATCCCAAAGAAGTCCACTTTGCGAGGTTAATTGGTCTCTCTAAATTGTGTCCTAGTGTGTAGATGAGTGGTGGAATTTGGGAGGAATTGGTGAGAATGGAGTAGAATAAAAATTGTCATTAACATGGGATTTGTATAAATGGTTGGTTGGGCTTGTTGACCTGTTTCTGTGCTTCATCTCACTTGCACTTAAGAACATTTTAGTTCTAGATTTTCAGTTCTCTATTTGGTGAGGCAATGCCTTTTAAATCTGTCTTGTACAGAATGAGGAAGATATTATCATATTGGATATTTATTAAGTAAAGGCATTACTAGGTGAAGTGCCAAGTCTTAAAGTACATCATTCCTGGTTTTGGTTTAGGACTTTAAGGATAAAATATATTTATCATTGGCAAATGCACTGGAAGCCCACTTTGTTAGGACAAAGAAGTCGTATAGTTCTTGGAAAATAAGAATGTGTATGGGGAAAAGACAAGAACAAAGGGAGCACAATCAGCATTCACTGCGGAACGTTCTGAAGCCAGTGCGTAAGCAATCAAAGAACTATGGAGACACAAGAGAAGGTAGATGCTGGAACCTTGTACAAAAACTGTTGGAGGAAGCATCAGATTCGGTGGAGTGAAATATTCTGGGCTGTGTAAGAACTATGTTTTATTTGTGGCGGTAGGTATTGAAATTAGAGTTGTTTAGTTTAGAGATACAGCGTTTAGGAAACAGGCCCTTCAGCCCAGCGAGTCCCTGCCAACTAGCATTCACCCCCATACACTAACACTATCCTACACACTAGGGACAATTTACAATTTGTACCAAAGCCAATTAGCCTGCAAACCTGTACCGCCTGAGAGTGTGGGTGGAAACCGGAGCATCCGGAGAAAGCCCATGTGGTCACAGGGAGAACGTACAAACTCTGTATAGACAGCACCTATAGTCAGGATCAAACCCGGGTCTTCGGTGCTGTGTCAGCAATTCGACTGCTGCACCACCGCGCTGCCAAACTATAGAGTTGTTTTGCTAAGCTTGAGTATACATCCTTTGAGTTTTGGCATTATATCATAAAAAGACTAATCAGACATTGGGGAGGATGCAGAAAAAAAGATTTAATATATTTTTTAGCAAAAGCCCAAAAGCTCAAAGCCTCCCTAGGTCCTCCACCATTTTCACCTCCATCTCTTATTGATAGTACACATACGGCAAGCCAATTAACCTACAAACCTGTACGTCTTCAGTGTGTGGGAGGTAACCGAAGATCTCGGAGAAAACCCACACAGTCACGGGGAGAACATACAAACTCCGTACAGACAGCACCCAAACCAGGATTGAACCGGGGTCTCTGGTGCTGCAAGCGCTGTAAGGCAGCAACTCTACCGCTGCCCCACCATGCCACCCCTTGGGCGACAAGGGTCTCGTGTGCTGTGAGGCAGCAATGCTACCATCTGTGTCACTATGCTGCCACCATCTCAGTGCTGCACGCAATTCTTGCAAATCTCATTGTGCAGTCGGAGAGTTTTTCTGCAAATTTAACGACTTCAAAGGAACTTAGTCAGTAGGCCACACACTGGTGGCTCTGTCTCTGAGGAGGGGGGTCCTTTGCTCCAGCTTGATGAGGCTTCACACATGTTAGGAAATGCCCCCCTCCCCTCCCAACCACCCCTAGCCCCCCATCACCACTCTCTTGTATGTTTGGTTCCTCTCGTAATCCGCACAACTCCTGCCTCAAAAGATAAAATGTTGCAATTATATTTATAGGGTTTATCAATGTGTGAGAGATTCTGGGAAGGAATTGGGTGCTGGAATGTGTCGACCAAAATATGTTTGGAAGATATCAATGGAGTGTATAGCAGATGGGGAACATGTGCAGGGAGGTGGGAGATATGTATGTTGTGCATGTTGGGGACGTGTGTGCATAAGAGCATTAAAGAATAATATTTGTAATACTGTGGAGGTTGTCATGGTATATCTATGTATGATAATTCTTCAGTTATTCCTCCATTGTTTGTGAATTCTCCCTTTGGTCCTGTGTCCTGTTCACCGTCTCTCCTTTCCTCAAGGAAATGTTGGTGTTCTCTCCGCTCTTTCTCCTGCTTTCCCTCTCTTCTCTGAGAGCCATGCTATCTATGTGTTGCTAGTATCTGGGGCCTGTTCCTTTAAGAGCTGCTGTCCTTCTCTAAAGTGATGACTCCCTTAATAAATACAGGCTGCACCACTGTTTATGGTATTTATAGCAGCTTTATAGTACGTTTGTTAGGCCGCACTTTGCCGATGGCAATTAACCTATAAACCCACACATCTTTGGAATGTGGGAGGAAACCAGAGCACCTGGAGGAAACCCACAGTCACAGGGAGAACATGCAAACTTCTGACAGCACCCGTAGTCAGGATCAAAGCAGAGTCTCTGACAGCAGCTCTACCACTGCGCCACTGTGTTGCTCTCTTATTAGCTAGAAGAAGAGGGTGGACAGACATTGATTGTTTTCTCTGTAGTGTCGGAGGCCGGGACACCTGATAGAAGTATGTAAATTATGAGAGGCATAGTTTAGTTTTTAGTTTAGACACAACATGGAAACAGGCCCGTTGGCCCATCAAGCCCGCACCGACCAGTGATGCCCGTACATGTGCACTATCCTACACATTATAGGGGGGAAATTGCAATTACAGAGGCCAATTAACTTACAAACGTGTATGTCTGGAGAGTGGGAGGAAACCGGAGCACCTGGGGAAAACCCACGCAGGTCATGGGGAGAACGTACAAACTCTGTACAGACATCACCTATAGCTAGGATCGAACCCGGGTCTCTGGCGTTGTAAGCCAGCAACTCTTCTGCTGCACAACCGTATTGCCCACGGCATGTATAGATAGGGTAGACAATCAGAACCTTTTTTCCTGGATGGAAACATCAAATACTGGAGTGCATAGTTTTAAGGTGAGAGGGGAAAGGTTTAATGAGGATATGCGGGGCGAATGTTTTACACAAAAAAGTTGTGAGTGTCTGGAACATGCTGCATGGCTTGGTGGTTGAGGCAGATAATATAGTGGGAGTTAACCATATAACAATTACAGCACGGAAACAGGCCATCTTGGCCCTTCAAGTCCGTGCCGAACACTTTTTTTTTTTTTTCCCCTCGTCCCATCTACCTGCACACAGACCATAACCCTCCATTCGTTTCCCGTCCATATACCTATTAAGAGTTTTTTGGATAGGCGCATGGATATGCAGGGATAAGGGTTACACGCAGGTAGATAATAGATGGTCTTGGGATCATCTTCGGTACAGACATTGGGCCGAAGGACCTGTTATTGTGCTGCTCTAATGTTCTAATTTAGTAGTTTATATTTAATTTAGAGATACAGCATGCAAACAGGCTCTCTGGCTCAGTGAGACCATGCCATCTATCAATAACCCGTTCACACTAGTTCTATCACCCACTACACACTATAGAAGCCAGTTAACTTGCAAACCCGCACGTCTTTGGGATGCGAGTGGAAACTGGAGCACCGGAGCAAGCCCACGTGGTCACAGGTAGAACATACAAACTCCACACAGGCAGCAGCCGAGGTCAGGATTGAAGCCGAGTCTCTGGAGTAGTGGAGCAGCAGCTCTGCCTACTGCTCTGAAGTTCTCCAAAAGCAGCGCTGTGCATCATTGATATCACTTTGGAGGCACGTGTGTGACACATGCAGACAGTTCCTGGGCATATTCCGGGAGTGATTGAACATTTTACTCTGGGAAATGTGCATTTTAACATGCAGAACTGATGAAAGAGCACAGATCAAATTCCTCAGCAACTTCATACAAAGGTGTAGCAGTCATTGTTTTGAAATAAAATTAACCTAGGTACAAATATATATATGAACTATTGTACTGCTGACAAATATAAGAACAGAAAATGGGCTATACTGTAAGTTTAAAAACTACCTGTACCAAAAACGTTTTAACAACTCGCGTTCTAGAATTCTTACAGAAGTTGGATATTTTTTGTTCTGTAGCGTTGCCAAGATCATCTGTTTTCTTTGGTTCAGACATTCCATGGAGCACTTAAAATATATGTAAATCCCCTGAAGGAGTAATTATAAATTCCCTTGCCCCTAAAGATCAAACATTCACTTTGCTTCACGCAATGCACTGCGGTTGATATTTTCTGTGGTCCCGACAGTTTCGGGAAATTATAACCATTTGGATTTTTGTAATTTACAGCACTGTATTCAATTGCATGATTCTTGGAGTTTGGGCTTCACGATGGTTCAGCTGGTTGAACTGCTACCTCACTGATCCAGCGACCCAGGCTTGATCCTGACCTCTGGTGCAGTTTATGTATTCTCCCTTTGAAAGAAGGGTCGCGACCCAAAACGTCACCCATTCCTTCTGTCCAGCGATGCGGCCTGGCCTGCTGAGTTACTCCAGCTTTTTGTATCTATCTCCCTATGAATACCTTGGCTTCCTCCAGGGGCGCTGGTGGGTGGCTGAATCTGAAGAGGGAGTTGATGACAAAATGTGGAGAAAATAGTGAAAAAGTGAAGTATGATTATAGACAATAGGTGCAGGAGTAGGCCATTTGGCCCTTCGAGCTAGCACCGCCATTCAATGTGATCATGGCTGATCATCCACAATCAGTACCCCGTTCCTGCCTTCTCCCCATATCCCTTGACTACGCTATCTTTAAGAGCTCTATCTAACTCTCTCTTGAAAGCATCCAGAGAACCTGCCTCCACCGCCCTCTGAGGATGGTGGATGGTGTGATGGTGGAATGAACTGACTGAATCATGCTGGGCCAGGCCTGTACATCTCCTTTAGACTTTCCCCCTCACATCGTAGAGCTATGCTACATCATGAATTAAATGGTCATGATGTTCGTGATATTGAAACTTTATCATGAACGTTTCAATAATATTTGTTTCAATTTTTCAATAAACATTTCAATAGTCATCCCATTTAAACTGGCATTGGGGCCGGATTTGGAACTTGGTTTTATGACCAGTGGGAGATACAATGATGACCAATGGGCAGTGGGAGAGGGTGGAAGGTGAAGGGAAAGTTGGTGGCTGTTATCAGTGCAGGAGCTCACCTCCCACACCCTTGGATAGTGCCCTTAAACTCTTTGATCGACTTGTGAGACAACATATCAAAGCACAGAACCAAAGGGGTGACAACTGAAGATGACCGGTGGTGTGTTTGTGATGATCTTGAGTTGTGGTGTTGGCTAAGGTGGCTGCGGGAGGCTCTATGGTAGCCGGATGAGAGAATCAATTTGTGCATAGCCTATGGCAACTGCAGAGAGTGATGGTGGAAGGAGCTGGCTGAATCATGCTGGGACAGGCTGACCCCATCATCATCGATCCAATGCAGCAAGGACACTGCACCTTACAATGAGAAATACAAGAATTACAATTCTTGTTTGGTTTAGAGATACAGCTTGGATATAGGCCCTTCAGCCCACCTAGTACGCACCAACCAGCGATCCTCGTTCATTAACACTACCCTACGCACACTATGGACGGTTTCACATTTTTTATACATTTACTGTATACCAAGCAAATTAATCTTTAAACCAGTAGATCTTTGGAGTGTGGGATAGAACCAAAGATCTCAGAAAAAACACACGTTGGTCACAGGGAGATTGTACGAACTACGTAACAGACAGCATCCGTAGTCAGGATCAAACCCGGGTCTTGAGCTCTAACACTACGCCACCATGCCACCCACTTGCTGGACCCAGATCGATATTTCAGTAACTTTAAAGTCACAAGATGGAGCTGGCACATGGCTCTCAATTATTTGTTCTCTCAGTTATTCCAGAAGATATGCTGCATGAAAGTATGATGTAATTTGATGGATGCAGAACAAGCAATCCACTACATATCTGTACACGTAACAATGAAGAAATCATTGAATCATTGACCATTATTTGGTGCTGTAATGGTTTTCTAGTATTAAGGTATCCAAGCCCAATTAAATACGTTTTTTCCCCAAGGTGGAAGCAGTTAGAGACTTCTCTAAAATGTACAACAAATTGAACGTTTGTGGTGAGCTCATAGTTTCGCCACTGTAGTTGATGCAGATATTTGCTATTTTAATTTGGGGAATTTTGCTTATGACAGTAACCTAATAGCCTTTCCTTAAGGTTTCATTTCTCATTTGGTATAGTTCATACAAATTGCTGTTTATTATCCTGTCAGCTTGTAACCTTGTGTATATACTTCATTGCTAAAATATTCATCATACAAGTGCATATATCTGCAAGGTGGCTTGTGAATGACATCTTAAACACAGATATCCACAGAAAATCTTCTTTAATGGCTCTCATAAAGTCATAGTCACTCAGCACAGAAAAAGGGCCTTCAGCCCAATATCCATGCTGACCAAGATGCCCATCTACAATAGTCCCAATTGCCCGTGTCTGGCTCATATCCCTATCAACCTTTCCTATCCATGTACAATACTATAAGATACGATATAACTTTATTTATCCACGGAGGGGAATTGATTCCTGTCCGAATAGAGTCATAGAGTGAATCAGTGTGGAAACAGACCCTTCGGCCCAGCTCACCCACACTGGTCAATAATGTCCCAACTACTCTAGTCCCACTTGCCTGCATTTGGTCCATATCCCTCCAAATCTATCCATGTACTTGTCTAACTATTTCTTAAATGATGGGGCAGTCCCAGCCTCAACTACCTCATCTGGCAGCTTGTTCCATACACCCACCACCCTTTGTGTGAAAATGTTGCCCCTCAGATTCCTATTGCATCTTTTCCTCGTCACCTTGTACCTATGTCCTCTGGTCCTCGATTCCCCTAATCTGGGCAAAAGATTGTGCATCTACCCGATCTATTCCTCTCATGATTTTGCATACTTCTATAAGATCTCCCCTCTTCCTCCTGCGCTCCATGGAATAGAGACCCAGCCTACTCAACTTCTCCCTTTAGCTAATACCCTCTGGTCCTGGCAACATCCTCGTAAATCTGTTCTAAACCCTGTCAAGCTTGACTATATCGTTCCAATAACATGGTGCCAAGAACTGAACACAATATTCAAATGTGGTCTCACCAACATCTTATACAACTCCAACATGATCTCCCAACTTCTTTACTCAATGCTCTGATGAAGGCCAAAGTGCCAAAAGCCTTTTTGACCACCTTACCTACCGGTACCTGTGACTCGACCTTCAAGGAACCATGCACCTGTACTCCTAGATCCCTCTGCTCTACAACACTACCCATAGGCCTACCATGCAGGTACAGCAGGCAGTGAAGAAAGCTAATGGCATGTTGGCCTTCATAACAAGAAGAGTTGAGTATAGGAGCAAAGAGGTCCTTCTGCAGTCGTGCAGGGCCCTAGTGAGACCACACCAGGAGTATTGTGTGCAGTTTTGGTCCCCTAATTTGAGGAAGGACATTCTTGCTTTTGAAGGTTCACAAAGTTAATGCCCGGGATGGCGGGACTGTCATATGTTGAAAGAGTGGAGCGACTTGGCTTGTATACACTGGAATTTAGTAGGGTGAGAGGGGATCTTATTGAAACATATAAGATTATTAAGGGATTTGACATGCTGGAGGCAGAAAACATGTTCCCAATGTTGGGGGAGTCCAGAACCAGGGGCCACATTTTAAGAATAAGGGGTAGGCCATGTTGAACGGAGATGAGGAAAACCTTTTTCTCCCAGAGAGTTGTGAATCTGTGGAATTCTCTGCCTCAGAAGGCGGTGGAGGCCAATTCTCTGCAAGCTTTCAAGAGAGAGTTGGATAGAGCTCTTAAAGATAGCGGAGTCAAGGGATATGGGGAAACGGTAGACTTGAAGGGCCGAATGGCCTACTCGTGCACCTATTGTCTATTGTCTATTGCCTAATGTTGCCACTGGTGCCCCAAAGACTCGCTGCCTTGCCCTAATATAAGAGCTGCCTTTGTTTTCTGTTGTTCCAGATCTGGATCGTTTTTGTTGTTGTTTTTTTTAATTATTTTTTTTTTAGAAGCAGATGCATATCATACTCCAAACCCATACAGACTTTGTTTAACGATTACATATTATTGGTGTCTAGGGTCCCAGGGTCCCAGCTATCAAAATAGCTGGGGTCCTCATTTATCAATTAAGTATTAGCACTGCTTCTAATTGTTTATTTATATTTATAGATCGAAAGAGAGAAAATAAAAAAAAGGAAAATTACAGAAAATAGAGTAAACTATCAATAATACAGCTTAGGAGATAGGTCCGTAGGTTAAAACACGTAACTATTCATCTAATCCTGGATTCGAGTTTCAGTCAGGTACCCGCGCTGGACCAATCTACCCCTTCAAATAATCTATAAATGGAGACCATATTCTAGTAAATAATTCTGGTTTGGCAATTAAGACAAGTCTAATTTTCTCCAAATGTAAGGTCTCCGACATCTCCATATTCCACATTTTGATTCTGGGGGTTGTTGGGTTTTTCCAAAATTTTAATATTAATTTTTTCCCAATTATTATACTATAATCAAGGTAATTTCTTTGGCGTTGTAATTTTTAGGCATTAGAAACATAGAAACATAGAAATTAGGTGCAGGAGTAGGCCATTCGGCCCTTCGAGCCTGCACCGCCATTCAATATGATCATGGCTGATCATCCAACTCAGTATCCCGTACCTGCCTTCTCTCCATACCCCCTGATCCCCTTAGCCACAAGGGCCACATCTAACTCCCTCTTAAATATAGCCAATGAAGTGGCCTCAACTACCCTCTGTGGCAGAGAGTTCCAGAGATTCACCACTCTCTGCGTGAAAAAAGTTCTTCTCATCTCGGTTTTAAAGGATTTCCCCTTTATCCTTAAGCTGTGACCCCTTGTCCTGGACTTCCCCAACATCGGGAACAATCTTCCTGCATCTAGCCTGTCCAACCCCTTAAGAATTTTGTAAGTTTCTATAAGATCCCCTCTCAATCTTCTAAATTCTAGAGAGTATAAACCAAGTCTATCCAGTCTTTTGTTCTAATATTCCCAATATTATTAATTTAGGGTCGGGATCCAATTGGATTAACAACTGGATTGGTTTGTGACATTTGGAATAATGAAAAATTAACAGAAAACCTGTTATGCACAAGAGACAAATGCTATAGTTTTAAATAACCTTGGTTGGTATAGCTGGGAAAATTCAGTAGACTTGTTTTTGGATAGAAATTGTTTCTGTATTTAGGTATCATTTCTGGTTTCTATTCTCTATCAACAGTTTTGTATTTGCTCAAAATATGCACAGATTCTTTTACCCAAAATTGGGTAATCAAGAACCAGGGGGCAGAGGTTCAAGGTGAGAGGCGAAAGAGTAAATAGAAACCTGAGGGGTAACTTTTTCAATCAGAGTGGTAGATAAATGGAACAGGCTGCCAGAGGAGGTAGTTAAGGCGGGTACTATAACAACAATTATATGAAATTTAGACAGGTACATGGATAGGAAAGGATAGATAGTGGGATATGAGGCAAATGGGGGCAAATGGTACCAGTTTAGATGGGGCGTCATGGCCAGCATGGACGAGTTGAGCCATTTACCGTGTTGTGTGACTCTGATTCTGTTTACTCGAAAATATACACTGCTTTCTCCCCACTCAACCTCATTTGATTTTGCAGTTTTGATTCAGATTTGGCACAGTCATTAATTGATGTATAAATCTGTAAGGTCTGTGTTTTTGGTGGGCACACTTAAGGGCCTGTCCCACTTGGCCGTCATTTACGTGACAGGCCGGTAGTGACTGACACGCGACAGTCGCGCAACGGTCTTGTGCGTCATCACCCGTCATCATGCGCCTTCAAATATTTTATCTGCTCTGCAAGTAGAATTAGTCAGCGTATTGACATCATTAGTTAAGTGAAACATTGATAAAATTATTGTTTGCCGTAAAAATTAATTTACTTTTAAACTTTTTGAAATACTCCCAATAAACACAAAATTATATTCTATTATAGCAGTTTGAGGGTTTGAACCCAGCTTAAGAATTAGTTTGCAAATTTTGTTTTAAATGGTATTAGTAAAATTGTTGGTGGTTATTTAAAAAAAAAATAATTTGGTTACTAGTGTTCCTTTAGGATATAAAATCTGCAATCTTTACCTGGATGTTAACTTTTGAAACATCCTTAACTAAGGATGTTTCAAAAATACTTATTAAGGTGTTACTTTGAAGGCATTACTCTGAAAGCATTGATGCTTACTGCATAATAATTTTCTCATTGTGGCCGACTGCGTATGGGCGGCGCGCGGTTACGCACGGTGACGTAATCATGCATCACTATACACTACACGTACGAGGCCAGGACGTCAGCGTGCGACTGCAGTACGTCCACGTGCGTAAGCGATACGCCACGCCGGTGGCGCGCGAAGAATTCATGCAGCACGAAATCCTGGAGCACCGCACGATACCGTGCGCAACTCCACACTCCTCCATGCCTCTCCATGCGGCCTTCCCGCGCTACCCACATGCTACCTGTGCATCACAACGCAACGACCCCATTTTTGGAGGTCGCATAAATGGCGCGCAAATGACGACCAAGTGGGACAGGCCGTTTAGAATCACTAAACTCTCCATTGTAGCAAGCCGTCATTACTTCTCAGATGCCTATAATCATGTTGCACCCAGCCCCAGGGATCAGTGTTTACTCTCAATGAGTATTTGCAGGCTATTCAAACCATAAGAGTCTTGAGCAAAACATAGGGTGCTGGAGGAACTCAGTGGGCCAGGCAGCATTTCTGCGGGGAATGGACAGACAATTTCAGGTTTACTTGCAATTTCCAGTAAAAGGCCTGTCCCACTTAAGCTATTTTTAGGCGACTGCCGGCGACTGTCATAGTCATAGCAGGTCGCTGAAAATCCGGCGACTGGATCCCCCTTCGACATAAAATTTGAAATAGAACCATTACTTTAACAAAAAAAACCAAAGTCAACACCAGCGACAACCTACATCACCCGGCGACAACGTACGTTAACCTGGCGAAACCTACGACAGCACCTACTTCAGGAGAAGCTCAAGCTACGCTTTTCACCATAGCTTGGTACAAGTGACAATAATAATAAACTAAACTAAACTGAACCAAAATATATCCCTTTCCTACGTGAATGCCAATTTCTGTGGCTTTCACTAATCAGCTACCTCTGGAGAGACAAATTGAAATCAAATGTGTTCGAAGAAACTCAGTCCCTACTTTCTCTTGGACCCTGAGCACTGTGCAGAAACACCACTATCTAACACTGGTCCTTTATGTCTTGCTCAATGAGCAAAAGCGTCATGCCGAAACACCATTTCCTCTTTTAAACACATTCAGCTTCTATTTCTCCTTTCGAATGTTTCTTAAAGCCCACCACTTTAAGCATGGCTGAACTGTGTCAACATAATTTTTGTTTCATTACGCTCCAATTAAATAACTTGGGATAGTAAAGGCACAAAGTAAATATGATGAGTGTTCCATGGGATGAGCTTTGTTTATTGTCACGTGTACCGAAATACATTGAAAAGCTTTTGTTGCATGCCAACCAGTCAGTGGAAAGACAATACATGTTTACAGTTGAGCCATTCACAGTGTATAGATACATGAATAAGATGAATAACGTTTAGTGCAAGATGAAGCCAGTAAAGTCCAATCAAAGATAGTCCAAGGGTCTCCAATGAGGTAGATAATAATAATAATAATAATAATTTTATTTATAGAGCACTTTAAAAACAAACATAGCTGCAACAAAGTGCTGTACATCACTAATCATTGACAAAAAAAAGTTAATACACACCAAAAATAACAATCAAAAGAAATAGTAGGAAAAGACATGTAAAATAAAGAAACATCAAAAACACCACAAACAGAAGCAAAGCCTCAGGCATGGTCAAAAGCCAGGGAGTACAAATGCGTTTTAACACTGGATTTGAAGATGGACAGTGAGGGGGCCTGTCTGATGTGCAGCGGCAGGGTGTTCCAGAGTGCCGGAGCAGCAACAGAGAAGGCTCTATCCCCTCTGAGCCTCCGACTAGACCTCGGTACCTCCAGGAGCAGCTGACCAGCTGACCTGAGGGACCGGGCAGGAGTGTATGGGTGGAGCAGCTCAGAGAGGTAAGGCGGGGCGAGCCCATTCAGAGATTTAAAAACAAATAACAGTAACTTAAAATGAACCCGAAAGTGCACCGGGAGCCAGTGTAGGGAGGATAGGAGTTCAGGACTAAACAGATGAACAGCCGGGACATGGTGGCCTGTTGTGTGTTGTTCATTGGGTGGAGATGAGTGATGCACGTGGGTGGAGAGGGAAAGTAAAGGCAAGCAATTCAACCGATGAGCCATCTGTTGATGTGCAATGGCAATGAGGGAATCGCTTAAAGCTATTGCATTTTATCAGGATGCATCACTGCTTGGTTTGGGAACAGCTCCATCCAGGGCCGTAAGAAATTGCAGCAAATTGGGGATGCAGCATGCAAACCTCCCTTCTAGTGACTCAATTTATACCTCACGCTGCCTGGGCAAGACCTGCAGCAAAATCAAGGACGAGTCGCACCCTGGCCACTCCCTCTTCTCCCCTCTCCTCTTCCAGGCTAAAGTTATGGAAATGTGAAAACGCACAGCACCAGATTCAGGGACAGTTTCTTCCCAGCTGTTATCAGGCTACTGAATCATCCTACCATAACCAGAGAGCAGTCCTGAAGTACTACCTACCTCTGATGTCCCTCGGACTATCCTTGACCGGACTTAGCTGATTTTACCTTGCACTAAACGTTATTTCCTTATCATGTATCGAGGCACTGTAAATGGATTGATTGCCATCGTGTGTTAATTTCTGCTGGCTGGTTAGCACACAACAAAAAGCTTTTCACTGTACCTCCGTACATGTGACAATAACCTAAAATGAAGCTGAAACTGAACTATGCTGTGAACGGTGGCTTATGTGACAAACCATGATTACCAGTTTCATAAACTTTCATTTAATATTATACCTCAAATAGACAATTAAAGTTGCATTCTCTGCCTCAGTCAGCCTAACTTGCCTTGATTTGATGGGGTTGCTATTGTAGGTATAGGTTTAGGTCAATTATTGTCATGTGTACCGGGTACAGTGAAATGCTTTGTTTTGCATGCTAACCAATCAGATCATAATACTGTACATAAATACAATCATGTTAAACTCAAGTACAATACGCAGAGCAAAGGTGAAGATACAGAATGCAGAATGTAATTCTCAGCATTGTAGTGCATCAGTTCCACAGACATAGTGCAATGTTTACAATTGGGTAGCGGTGAATTGGATAGTACCCTAGCTTATGGAAGGATGGTTCAGAAGCCTAATAAGAGAGGGAAGGAAGATGTTACTGTGAGTATAGATGGAGTCAATTGTGGGAAGTCTGGTCTGGTGATGGAGTGGGCTACATATACAACTGTGCAATTTCCAGGGCAGACCCGTTACCAAGTTGAGATACAACCCAAGTATATTTCTGTGGTTCATCTGTAGAATTTTATAAGAGGCATTGGAGACATGCTGTCGTTCCTCAGTCTCCTGAGGTAGTAGATGTATTGATGTGCCTCCTTGGCTGTCATCAAGATGTGACCTGTTGTTGGACTAGTGAATTATATGTGGTGAAGAATTTGTGCAGTTCATGGATAACTTCTGTGCATTTTCACAAGGCAAATAAAAACCACAGTCTCTGAAGGAAAAGATTGCTGAGTTATTTTCATGCATGCAAAATGAACCTCACAGCAACAAACAATGTTGGGTAGAAATGCCTAAATAATATTGATGGTGGAAAAACTGGCGTTTTTGCCCAAGGCTGTGTAGATTAGAATAAGAGTCGTAGCCGAAGGAGAAGGCATTGTCCATTTAGAATAGAACATAGCAAACAGAAGATCCATATCACTGTCTATATCTCTCGTTTCCCTTATCCCTGACCGGTCTTAAGAAGAGTCTCGACCCAAAATGTCACCCATTCCTTCTCTCCAGAGACGCTGCCTGTCCCGCTGTTATTCCAACTTTTTGTGTCTATCTTTGGTTTAAACCAGCATCTGAAGTTCCCTCTTACACAGGAGTTGAAGACATTGAACTGTCTTCCCTGCTCTTCTATTCTCTAAGATCACAGGTGATCTATTATCTCAGCATCACTTTCCTCATTCCTATAATATTTAAAGATTTATCGACCTTTTTTTAGTTTAGTTTAGAGATGCAGCGTGGAAAAAGGCCCTTTGGCCCACCGACCAGCTACCCCCGCACATTAACACTATCCTACACACACTAGGGACAATTTACACATACACCAAGCCAATTAACCTACATACCTGTACGACTTTGGAGTGTGGGAGGAAAACAAAGATCTCGGAGAAAACCCATGCAGTCACAGGGAGAACGAACAAATTCCATACAGACAGATACCTGTAGTCGGGATCGAACCCAGGTCTCCGGCGCTGCAAGCGCTGTGGCAGCAACTCTATGGCTGCACCACTGCGCCGCCCAAATCTTGAATATACTCAGTAACTGGGCCTCTATAGCACTCAAAATTCTCAGGGTTTTTCTTTCATTAGGTGAAGACATTTCATCTCATCCTAGTCCTGGATGGCCAAGTCTTTAGTTTGAGACAGTGGCCCCTGGATCCAGACATCTCAGCATCTACTCTGTCAAACACTGGACGGATGTCTTTGTTACAGTAAGATTAAGTGTTATTCTTCTAAACCCAAGACGTGTAAAACTGCCTGCTTAATCTCTTCTCCTCTCATCGGACAATCCATCTTTCCCACACATCGAACTGTTGCAAAATTTCAATCCCAAATATATTCTTTCTTCGGGGGATTAAAATTTGTCACATAGTCCCAGCTGAAATGGCACTAGGGTTCTATAAAAGTGAATCAAGACACCTTCTCAAATGCCTTTACATTTTGGCTACACAATTACTTGCTCATCTGCCTATTAACTTTCAGTGATTTCAACTCACTCAGACACCAATATCTTTCAATCAACATTGAAAAAACTTTGCTTTGATGTTTCTCTACCAGCATCCTTGGCTTTATGCTTTTCCATATTATATTGCACCTGTTATGTCCTTACCCATTCATTTAGTATGTCCACAGTCACTTGAAGACTTCATGCATGGTCCTCACAGCTCACACTGACATCTACTAGCAATGTAGTGATAAGAATTTTGGAGATAGTATGTTTGGTTAAAAATGACACAAAGTGCTGGAGCAACTCAGCAGGTCAGGCAGCTTCTCGGGAAAGCAGGGATAGGCGGCGTCTCAGGTCAGGCCACTTCTTCAGACTTTCAGAACCCCAATAGTCTCATCCCCCTCTCCAAGCACAACTATTTATTCCAACTTCTCATTCCATGCCATTCCACTCCAAATACCAGCTGCTCTAATTTATTGTTTATAATCTTTTCTATGACGTCTTATCGAAGGCCTAGATTTAAAATATGACTTCCCATTTATAAATGTAGATAGATATTATTTCTTTCAAAGCGTCTCTTTACCAATTATTTAAAATATGAATTGGGACTATGAGAAGTGAAAAACCCTGTGGCTCCTGCCTTCTCCCTCGACCTTTCATAAACGATTGAATTATATTTCCTCCATTCCAATCTGTGCAATCTATTGAATGTATGGTAGTTAATGCAGTGATGACCATCTATTACCCCCCCCCCCCCCCATAGGCTCAACATGACTTGGCAATTAATCAACTTTCAATCTGATTATTTTATCCAAGTATATTTTTTAAGAAGGCTAATTTCTTTCAGTTCCTCCTTGACTCTGGGGTTGTGATACTTGAATTCTCCACCTCAGTGAGCTGTGAAATCTTGCCAATTGGTATTTTCAAGTCCTGAGATTGATACAGTATTATGTAAAGGGAATCAAAGGAAATAAGAATGGGATGGGGTGGGGGTGGAGAGTGGCCACAAGCCTGAGATCAGCAGTGGTATTTCAGTTTAGTTTAGAGATATAGTACAGAAACATGCCATTCGGCCCACTAAGTCCATGCCAGCCAGCGATCACCCTGACAAGAAAACACTTTCCACTATGTGTTACCCTCTCAGTAGTGATGTCTGGAAACTCCTATACCTGCAAAGAGTACTGGAAATAAATAAAAAGTGGTTAAACCTTGGGTCAATAAAAATTTTGAAACTAAGGTTGTTGGGGTTGAGTTAGATAAAGTTGTACAAGATGTTGGTGGGACTGCACATTGAGTATAGTTCTGGTTACCCTGGTCAGTGCTGGTCACCCTGATGCAGGAAAGATGCCATTAAGCTGGAAAGAGTGCAAAGGAAGATGTTGCCGGGACTCGAGGGCCTGAGCTATTGGGACCGGTTGGGCTGGGTAGGACTTTATTCCTCGGAATCTGAAGCCTGAGGGGTGATTTTATAGAGGTGTATAAAATCATTAGAGGAATAGATTGAACAAATTCACAAGATACAAAAATTATTTTTCCCAGGGTAAGGGAATCAAGAACTAGAGGGCGTGGAAGGTGAAAGAGGAAAGATTTAGTAGGAACCAAAGGAGCAACTTCTTCACACAGGGTATATGGAACAAATTGCCAGAATAAGTAATTGAGGTAGGTACTATAATAACATTTAAAAGACACAGACAGATAAATAGATAGGAGTGGTTTAGAGCGATATAGGCCAAACGCATGCAAATAGGACTAGTTTAGATGGGGAATCGTGTTTGGCATGGTTGATTTGGATCAAAGGGTCTATTTCTATGTTGTATTTTATTTATGGAACTAAAGGGTGTATGTCAAAGTAAGATAAGATCAGTCATGGTCAAAGTAGATCAGTCATGGTCTAACTAAACTGCAGCACTGGTTTGGAAGACTGCCTGGCCTCCTCTTGTTTTTGTATTCCAGACGTTCATTTTAACATAAGCTAAGTGCTTGCACGAAATCTACATCGCGCAATGACATTTGCCCTGTGGTGCTCCAGTCTAATGCAAATACCAACCAAGTATTTTGTGCATAAATATTGTATGACATTGATTTGCATGAAGATGATATAAAGCAACATTTACCTTTGGCAAAAGGGAATAGTTTTTGCTGTGTGCTAACTTTAGCAGAAACTGGATATAATTTCAAGTGAGCATTGTTGCTCACAGGGAGAAGGTGCAAACTCCACACAGACAGCCTCTGAGGTCAGGATCAGATTAATGGAGCTATAAGGTTCACGTTTGTTACATATGCAACTGTGAACCCCCACGCCCTTACCCCAACCACTACCCTTGGTGCTTCAAGTCAACACAGCTTTAGCATTTCCAAACCAAAGGCAATACAGCTTTAGCATTTCCAAACTATCTTTTCAAACCACATTAAGGGCACTGACAGGTCAGTAAAACCACTCACAGTTTAGTAGACATGTGTTCAGTGTTATTCAGACCGAGAGACGTGACCCACTCGCTCCCCCATCTTGCAGAGACTGACTGAGGCAATCAACACTTCTGGGTTTTATAGTCCCTCCGGAAGGGGTGTGGCCATCAGGGGAGAGAATCACAACATTTTTTAAACACTAATAACTCTTTTATTTTTCATTGATGGGAAAAATCCTCTTGTCCTGCGCAGAGGAGGGGGACTCTGTGTCATAGCCGTAACTGGCAGCGTTTTTTCTAAAATCAATATACAGAACAACAGGAAGTGGTCACGATCAGACTTTTAGAGATAGATAGATAGATAGATAGATAGATAGATAGATAGATAGATAGATAGATAGATAGATAGATAGATAGATAGATAGATAGATAGATAGATAGATAGATAGATAGATAGATAGATAGATAGATATGCAGGCCGATGTGATCAGTGGACTGGAACAATGGTCAGCACTGTTGTGGTAGGCTGGAGGGACTGTTCCTGTGCTATCCTGTTGTATATTCGATGAATGATTTCATCAGATCTTAGTTGTTCTTCTGTTTTGGTAATTCCATTGAACCCAAGATAATGCAAGCCATACCTAGACATACAGCATCAGCTACATGTGTAGTCACAGAAGAAATAGGTGCCTCAATCACCAGAGAATCAATGAGCTGTTTCGTTTTGGGTTCTGCCAGTTATGTATAATAATGGAATTGTCAGCTGTTAGCTATGTTCTTCTGATGGGAAGTAAATAGATTCATTTTGACGCAAAAGGAAATATTAAGGCCATTGAGTCCATGTGAGTACTCAGTAACACAATCCAGTCAGTGTCTTCCATTTGACCTTTCCCCTGCAAATTATTTTCCCTCAAGTATCTTTCCAATTCTCTTTTGTAAACTCTGATTGACATGCGCCTGTCCCACAGGTGATTTTTCAGCAGACTGTCGGCGACTGTTAAGTTGCCGGCAGTCGCCTGAAAAACCGGCAACTGGAACGGCGACTGTCAGAGTGGAACACACACACACACACAAACATATTGCAGGCGGGGACCAGGGCAAGTGGGGGGAACGCTGAAATTCACATGGTGCAAAGCTAAGGTGATACAGACACACACCGCGATGAACAGGAAGGTTGGCGCTGTAATTAAGACGCCTAAAGCACGGTGTACGGTAAATCCTTTAAAAGAGGGGGGAGAGGTGAGTAAAGGGGGGAGAAGGAGAGGAGATAATTTTTAAGAAGCCAGCCAACGTTTAAGAAGACAGAGATACATGGCTGTGATGCTTGGCGGACATTTAACATTACCGGTCGGTTATCCTTAGTTCTGAAAACTACTGCTTACGTTATTTTTCCCCAATGAGCCAATGAAATTCACCGGTCAGCACCGGTTACAACCTACAAGAACCTACGAGAACCTTCGACCTCCTGGCAACCCACTAGGACTTCCTAGCGACCCACCTACGGCACGAGAATTCTCACTACTCTCCATGGCGGCTTCAATTTAGCCGCCGCTAATTTTTCAACATGGTGAAAAATTCACGTCGACCAGAATGCGGGAACTCCTCGCGGCCATGAAGGCGACTCCCTGGCAACCACCCGCAAACATAGTCTCCTGCAGTCGCCTAAAAAGTTCCCTAAGTGGATTAGGCCCATTAATCATCCTTAAAGGCAGTGAATTACAAGTCATAACCACTCATGGTGTAAAACATGTCTCCCTGTATCTTTCAACCATCATTCTGATTCTTTACCTTCTCCTCGTTTATCCATCTGTTAATGCGAACAATATCTCCCCTTATACGCTGTCAATCTTTACTCCAAAAAGTGTTCCTGTCTAATCTTTTAACAGGGTTTTAAGATTCATTTCAGTAAAGCTTTTGTTTCCCATAATATTCTAATTGTGGCTTAGAAAATGTTTTCTAAAATAGTTCAATATTACCTCCCTGCATTCTATACCTTTTTGTCCTGTTGGATTGTTTCGAATAGAACAGATGTATTCATATTTGGTATTTCATCTAAATATTTGAGAGCACCCATAACTCAAAACTGCCAAATGTTCACTGTTGGTTCACTGTCTGCATAGAACACTAACGGACATTCTATATATGTGGCATTGCCATCCTTGACATTTGCAAATCATTCCTTTGACTTCTTCACTTTAGCATTGTGCAAATTCTAAATAATTGGGAACGATGTGACCTGAATTATGTTGTAGAATGTTTAACTCTTTATCATTTTTAGTGTACACCATTGGCTTGTTATCTTAAATGTATTCATTTTAAAATCCTCATCCATGTTTGCAAATTTATCTATTGACCTGGTCATCTCACATTCCCCCTTAAATCTAATAACCCATGATACACTTCTCAGTCACATTAAGGTGTCCCCAGCTCTCAGTATCACTGTCAAGATCGAACATCTCGGCTCAGTGATTGGCATTATCTTCCTAAATTTGAACTCCATTTTTCTGCATGTTTAAAAGTCTTGAATTGTAACCTTTTAACTATACATGCACCTACATGTTCACAGAATATTTCAAAGTGTTTTACAATGATGAAATTGAATTTGTAAGTAATGGGCCAGAGGAAGGCATAGAGGTGGAAAGGGATAGGTGCACCTACATGTTCACAGAATATTTCAAAGTGTTTTACAATGATGAAATTAAATTTGTAAGTAATGGGCCAGAGGAAGGCATAGAGGTGGAAAGGGATAGGTGAGAAGGCCAGAGACTGAGAGGTGAGGAGAGGAGTGAAATGGAAAATTGCAATGACTGGGAACCAGACAGACTGAACCAAGATGTGTATCATGTGTATCAATTCTAGCTTCCCTGCTGAACACTTCTTGTGGAAGAGGTGGTGAGACCTGTTTATTAAAGCTTGTTTATTATGATGCCTTCAGCCTTGGTATTATCTTTCTGGAATACCAGTCAACCATCGTCACACTTAGGCTCCCTAATGTCTGATTCATTAATTTGGTTTAGTTTAGTTTAGAGATATACGGTGCGGAAACAGGCCCATCGTCCCACCAGCGATTCCCGCACACTAACACTATCCTACACCCACTAGGGATCATTTTTACCATCACCAAGCCAATTAACATACAAACCTGTATGTCTTTGGAGTGTGGGAGGAAACCGAAGATCTCGGAGAAAATCCAGGCAGGTCACGGGGGAGAACATACAAACTCCGTACAGACAGCAGCCGTAGTCAGGATCGAACCCGGGTCTCCTGCGCTGCATTTGCTGAAAGGCAGCGACTCTACTGCTGTGCCACCATGACCGCTCTTTCCAGCTACTGATCACTTTCTACTGTATGTATCTTTAAGTTTGCTTTTTCAGGCAGGTCTGAAAATACTTTATTCATTTGATTTGGTTACTGGGTAATAGGTCCAAACAGTAACAGGCCTTCCGTCCAATAATATCTGTGCTGAACATGATGCCAAATCCAACTTTCACCTGCCCCCCCTCCCCCCCCTGTATGTGACCCTCATCTGGTATGGTAACAGGTGACCACTTGGTGGGCTGATCATTGCAACCTTTGGGACAGAAACTGCTAAAGGAAAAGTGGGCAGAAGAATGTGCAATTAACTATTGTCTATAGATATTAGTTATATAGTTATATAGTATACGCCACATCTGTACCCTAGACGATGTGTTCCATACCAGAATACCCAAGAAGTCCTCATTCTTTAGGGAACAGAGGTACCACTCTTCCATCATAGATGAGGCCCTCACTCATGTCTCCTCGATACCCCGCAGCTCCGCCCTTGCTCTCCCTCCCCCTAGTCGCAACAGAGACAGTCGCCTTAGTCCTTACCTTTCACCCCATCAGCCGTCGCACATAACACATAATCCTCCAACATTTTTGCCACCTCCAACGGGATCCCACCACAAGTCACATCTTCCCATCTCCACCACTTTAATTCTCCTTCCCATTCCCACACTGACCTTTCTGTCCTAAGCCTTCTCCATTGTCAGGGTGAGGCTAATTGCAAATTGGAGGAACAGCACCACATTTTTCGCTTGGGCGAAACACATAATCCTTACAACAGTGGTATGAATATTTATTTCACTAACTTCAAGTAACCCCTGCACTCCCTCTCTATCCCTCCCCCACCCAAGACACAGCAGGTTCCTGTTGTCACCCAGCAAACAGCTAACAATGGCTTTCATTCATTTGTTCTATATCTCTTTACATCACTGTCTATATCACTTTGACTCCTGACTCGTCAGAAGAAGGGACTTCCTTAGAAGGCTTAGGAAGTTTGGCATCTCCCCTACACTCTCACCAACTTCTACAGATGCACCATAGAAAGCATTTTATCAGGATGCATCACCGCTTAGCATGGGAACAGCTGCACCCAAGACTGCAAGAAATGGCAGCGAATTGTAGATGCAGCCCAGACCATTGCACAAACCAACCTCCCTTCTATTGACTTCATTTATACCTCACGCTGCCTCGGCAAGGCCAGCAGCATAATCAAGGACGAGTCGCTCCCTAGCTATTCCCTCTTCTCCCCTTTCAAATCAGACAAATGTTACAGAAGTGTGAAAACTCACACCTCAAGATTCAGGGACAGCTTCTTCCCAGTTGTTATCAGGCAAATGCATCATCCTACCACAACCAGAGAACAGTGCTGAACTACCATCTGCCTCTTTGATGACCCTTGGACTATCCTTGATCGGACTTTGCTGGTGTTACCTTGCACTAAATGTAATTCCCTTATTATATATCACGGTATTACACTGTAAATGGATCGATTGTAATCATGCATTGTCTTTCACGCAACAAAAACCTTTTTACTTTACCTTGGTACACGTGACAATAAACAGAACTGAACTGAAGTATTTGGAGAAACTTGTGGCTTGCATAGTGCAATACCACTAGTTACAAAATCTGATCTACATGCTTGTCCCAAGTTTCTGAATCTCCAGAGATAGAACAAGGAATATTATAATTTAAGATTTTATTAATATTTTTGTGTAATATATGTTGCTATACAACATGCTACAGACGGCTGTGGACACCAAGTCAATGGATATTTTTAAGACAGATATTGATAGATTCTTGGTTAGAATGGGGAGAAGGCAGGAGAATGAGAGTAGACTTGATGGGCCGAATGGCCTAATTCTGCTCCTAGAACTTATGAACATGGAAATAGGCATTTTGATCCACAATGCCCTTTCCAGTACACATTCTGGGCTAGTTTGCTCACACTTGGCTCATAGCCCTCTAAACTCTTCCATCCAGATAACTACCCAAATAAATAAGATCAAATAGAACAAGTTGTCCTACAACTTTAGGCTGTGCACGCCGTACGCAAGAAGAAGAGAAGACTACTCAAATATCTTTTGAAAGATAATTGTATCCACTTCTGAAGCTTCTTCTGACAGCTTATTCCAGATTCAGACTACTCTATGAGTGAAAAAGTTGCCCTTGAGGTCTCTCAGAAATCTCTCCCCACTCGCCCTAAGCTTATGCCTGCAAATTTTAGAATCCACTTTGCTGGGGAAGAAACTGTGATTTTATACTTAAGAAGGAACTGCAGGTGCTGGAAAATCGAAGGTGGACAAAAAGCTGGACGAAACACAGTGGAGAAAAAGCTGGAGAAACTCAGATTTTATACTTGCTGCTCATGATCTTGTACACCTCAATCAGGTCACCCCTCAGCCTCCTATGCTCTAAAGTAAAAGTCCCAGGCATAGTAGCCTCAAGTCCACAAGTCCAGGTAACATGCTGATGAATCTTTCCAGCTTAATGACATTCTTCCAATAGCTGGGCAGCCACAATTGCACTCAACGCTCCCAAATGTGGTCACAGTAATGACGTGTACAGCTGTAAGTCCCAACCTTACTCAAAAGATTTGTTAGTACAGTAAAGCTGATGATACAACATTATGAATGGGAATATGGAAAGCTATGGGGCTGGGATCTCCGTGATATCATCCAGACGCTTGATGGCTCAAAGTCCTCCTGCCTCGATGGTTGCGAGGCCCAGCAGTAAGTGACCAGGTGATTCTGACCAGGTGAATGTGGGGACCACAGGTGGTGGACCTGAGTCCACAAGACCCAGGCCATTATTTGACAGTTGAGGTAGTTTGGTAATAACAAAGTAACCATGTTAAATAGAACAGGTGTAGGTCATAAAACATAGAACAGTGCAGCAGAGATATAGACCCTTCAGCCCTCTGTGTGTGCTGAACATGATGCCAAATCCAACTTTTACCTACCTGCATGTGATCCATATCCCTCACCTGGTATATCGGCCCACTCCACCATTCATCAGGATTATATCCAATTTTCTATGAATGGCACCGTGGTGCAGCTGGTAACATCAAATGTGAGGTCAAAAGGTAAAACCGCTGCCTCACGGCGCCAGAGACACGGGTTCGATCCTGAACTCAGCTACTGCCTGTGTGGAGTTTGCATGTTGGCCCTGTGATCGTGTGGGTTTTTTCCAAGTGTTCTGGTCTCCTCCCACATCCCAACGACATGCAGGTTTGTAGATTAATTGGCTTCTGTAAAATTACCCCCCTCTATGAAGGGAGTGGATGATAAAATGGGATAACATTAAACTCGTGTGAAGGGGTGATCGATTGTCAGCATTGATCCAGAGGGCCAAAGGGCCTATTTCCGTGCTGTATCTCTAAATTAAACCAAACATACCTCAGCTCCATTTTCTTGCTCCATCCCCATTTACTCTGTCCTTAATATCCTAAACAAATCCCATAAAATCCATAAAGTGCCAGTGTATTATTAACAGGTGCCATCACAAGAAAATATTATTTCTTTCTTTATTTTACCTCTGGGTCACTGTCCATCTTTAGACTATCTGGAACAATGAGGGCAGCACTGTGGCACAGCTTTACCTGCTGTTGTGAAGGTAGAATTAAACCTGGGTTTTCTCCATGTGCTATAGTAAAGATGTTTCTTGGTGAATTGGTTTCTGTAATTGCCCCTATTGTGGAGGATAGACTCGTGTGAACGGGTGATCACTGGTCGGCACTTAGAGTAGAGCCAATAGTTAAATTGAACTTAACTAAACTAAACTAAACTAAACTAAACTAAACTAAATGTCTGCAAAGTTACCACAAAACTGAGAATTTGCATGTTTGGATGTGCACACCTCCTTATTCTAAATATGAGAATGAAACTTTGGACATATAGTTACATATTCAACATAGAGTCATGGTCATATAGTGTGGAAACAGCCCTTCGGCCCAACTCGCCCTCAGCCGCCAACCTGTCTCAGCTACACTAGTCCCACCTGCCTGCATTTGGCCCGTATCCCTCTAAACCTGTCCTATCCATGTACCTGTCTAAATGATTCTTAAATGTTGTGATAGTACCTGCCTTAACAACTTCCCTCTGGCAGCTCTTTGCATTCACTTACCACCCTTTGCATGAAAAAGTTACCCCTCAGGTTCCCATTAAATCTTTCCCCCTCACCTGTAACATATGTCATCTTGTTCTTGATTCACCTCCTCTGTGCGTCTACCCGATCTATTTCTCGCATCATTTTGTACACCTCTATAAAATCACCCCTCGTCCTCCTGTGCTCCAAGGAATAGAACTGTTCAACCTGTTCAACTTCTCTCTATAGCTCAGGCCCTCGAATCCTGGTGACATCCTTGTAAATCTTCTCTGCGCACTTTTAAATCTTCTCTGCACCCTTGGCAGATTAGTGGGTGCAAAACTTATTTTAAGAAACTTCATGTGAAATATGATCATAAAAATATTGGATAGCACCATTTGACTATTCAGGTGTCTTGCTTTTGAATGTTGCCTTCCTATCAGGATCACATGGCCAGTATAATGTTAAACTAAATAAATCAATAAAACTTTTACTCAAGTCTTTAGGCCTTGCGCCTGTGTATCAGAAAGAGCAACCACTCCTGGAAGCTTCACTCAGTCCGACAATGGAAGTAAACTAAAGTTTTGGAAACATTGGCAAACTGTTAAAATTGCATTTCATTCTGAAGAGAAGATATGCTTAGTCCATTATGGGTGTGATCCTTTTGAGAGAATTACAAGGGCCACACTGAACTACCTGTTGTGATAATATTTTTATCATTGTGGAATAACACTAAACATCTTTCTACTCTAAGGTTTAGAACCATTGCAAACGGTGTGGTCTGAGACAGGGTGGTGCACCAAATGTGGTTTTCTCAAAGTTGCAAGTTACCTTGCAGAAGCTTCACTGTGAGTCTACTTGCCTGACCCACTTTCTGTTCACCCGCACTGCAGAACCATCCCAGCTCACGCTGTTATTTCAGATTCAATTTTTCAATTTTAATTGTCATTGTCAGTGTACAGTACAGAGACAACGAAATGCATTTCAGTTAGCAGTCATGCCTCCTTGATCATGTGCTCTCCAAAGAAAATGCTAACACTCCTCTGAATCAAAAGGTACTGGATTCACGTCCAGCCTCAGAGACTTGAACACAGCATCTCCTTCCACACCTCCAGATTCAGGGACAGTTGCTTCCCAGCTGTTATCAGGCACCTGATTCATCCTACCAGGATTGCAGTCCTGCACTACTATCTACCTCATTGGTGACCCTCGGACTATCTTTGATTGGACTTTACCTTGCACTAAACGTTATTCCCTTATCATGTATCTATACACTGTAAATGGATCGATTGTAATCACGTATTGTCTTTCCGCTGACTGGTTATCACGCAACAAAAGCTTTTCACTGTATCTCAGTACACGTAACAATAAACTAAACCACAATCCAAGCACTTTGGTGTAGCCATGGAAAAGGCTCCATCTTTCAGTTGAGATATTACATTGCAGCATAATTTGCCTCTCCCCCACTTAGATGTAAATGTAAATGTAAGAACTCGTGTAAAGAATTCCTTTCACAATTTTGATTAGATTTGGTTTTTCATACAAAGCAACATCTCGACATTGTAGACATGTCCATTTTCCTAAAACCCAATTGATTTTTCACCGTATTCATGTAGTTCCACCGGAACACCGTTGAAAGGAAAATTAGGAGTCTGCTAATGCACTTTCATTGTGTATGAAAGAACTGCGGATGCTGGTTTAAATCGAAGGTAGACACAAAATGCTGGAGTAACTCAGCGGGACAGGCAGCTGGAGAGAAGGAATGGGTGACCAATGCACTTTCAATAATGGATCAGTAATAGAGTTGACCGAGTAATGAGAAGGCACTTCCATGATCATTTATATTTTCAATTTTGGGGACATGGGAGACACGAGAGAGCATTGGACATATTGCCACCACTAATTGCCCCAGAAATAGCTGCAGTGAGCTGCTGCCTTGAACCTCTGCTGTGGTGTTGGGATGTGAATTCCAGGATTTGGGGCGCAGTTACAATAGAGGAATGGGATATATTTCCAAGTCCGGATGGACCTGGATGGTGACCTGGGGTGGTGGTGTTGCCAGGTGACTGCTACCCTGCTCCTCCCCGGTGTTAGAACTGGCAGGTCTGGGAAGCCATGTCATGGTATTCCAGGGGAGTAACTGCAGTGCATTTTGTAGTTGTAAACGCTGCAGCCACACTGCACTGATGCTGCAGGGAATGCATATTGAAGGTCCTGGGAGGGGTGCCAATCAAGCATGTTGCTTTATCTTGGATTCTGCCAAGCTTCTTGAGTGTTATTTGGAGTATTCAATCATGTTCCTGTAAACTGAATTGTAAACGGTGGACATGTTTTGCAGATAAAGCTATGTGTCATTCGTGATGGGTTACCCAGCCTCTGACCTTCACTTGTAGCCTGGTACTGATGTGTATGGTCCACTTGAATTTCTGGTCCATGCTGACTCCTCGGATACTTGATCCGTGGTCATAGAAATGACAAGGAATATCAAAGCTCAGTAGTTAGACTCTCTCTTGATGCTTGGAATTGTTGCAGTGGGAATATTATTAGCTGCGTAACAGACAATGCCTGATTGTTTACAAGGTCTTGGTGTTTTCAGAAATGGACTGCCTCAGATGTAAATATAGATGGGGTGGTGCCAACACCACAAGTGAATGAGTTGCAGACAGTGAAGGAGGCTGTCAGAAGATAGAGTTGGATACAGACGAGGCTTGGATCGTTTTCTCTGGAAAATCATAGGTTCTGTAGGGGAGACTTGATAGAAGTATATAAATAGTGAGAGGCATAGATAGGGTAGACAGCAGGAATCTTTTATCCCAGGCTATCTAACACTAGTGGGCACAGCTATAAGGGAGAGGGAGAAAGGTTAATGGAAATGTATGGGGCAGGTGATTTACACAGAGAGTGGTGGCGATCTGGAACACATTGACAGTGGTGGTAGTGGAGGCAGATTTGATAGTTGCCTTCAAGAAGCTTTCAGATAGGCACATAGAAGTGCAGGGAATGAAGGGGTATGGATCATGTATAAACAGATGAGATCAGTTTAATTATTTATGTTCCACACAAACATTGTCGGCCAAAGGGCTTATTCCTGTGTTGTACTGTTCGGTGCTCTATGTTTATTTGCTGAGGAGTGAAATCATCAGTGACATCCCAACCTCTGACCTTCTGATGGAAGGAAAGTCATTGATAAAGTGACTGGAGATAGTTGGACATTATCCCGGGGATCTTCTGCAACAATGTCTTGGGCTTGGGATGGTTGACCTCAAACAACCACCACCTTCTTCCATTGTGTGAGTTATAAAACAGTGGATGTGTGTTCTACATAGACATTACCTGCTGGACTCGATCAAGGAATTTATTTTTGACTGATTTAGATGGGGCATTTTAAACTGAAGGACATATTGCACTTGTCTATATATATATATATATATATATATATATATATATATATATTTCAATGATTACAATGGGGAATCTATGTTCTTAGAGGACATCACATTAACACAACACTGCTTGGACTCGGACTTTCTTAGGCACAATCATCAGCCTGAAAGACAAATAGGATGACCAAAAGTCTGCTTAATGACTGCTAAGAACAGCATCACAGCACACTTCACCAATAATCTTCAGTTTGATGCAGCTTAGGTTTGTGGCAGATCCAATAACTCCTCCAATTTTTAATAAATAGGAAATAGCTGGTGTGTTTGGCCAGGAGTTTTCATTCATTAAAACAGTTGATGCATTGGATGTTTCCTGGCCCTGCCATTATAAGCACTTACAGCTGTTGTGAATATGACATTTACAAATGGGAATTTATCAGTAGTTGGCAACAAGAGCCAACATTGTCCAGAAATGAATCACTGAAACTGTACTCACAATGTACCATCAGAACTGGGCATCTATACTAACTCTATATATACATACATCTAACTTTTTGTTCCCATTTTAAGGTAGGAACTTCAATAGATTAGCAGTCTTTGGGTTGAAAATAATATGTTTAATAGCAAAAAACAGCCTGCATAGTTGCCATTTGCAGTAATGTACATTCGTGAGAGTCTTTGTGCCAGGTACTCCCCCATCTGTCTATTGTTTTTCTTTCATCAAAGTCACTCTAATGATGTTGTGTAGTACTGACACACAAAACATGTTGTCAGGGAGGTTTTCAACCACGTTGCTTTGAAGAACAACAATCACTCTTCACTCACAGAGGAGCCCATTTTGAAGCAATGCTGAAGGATCAAAATAATCTTAAAAGTCTGTGTTCATTATTAAGCCTGTGTTCACAGTAAGACAGCAGCACTCCACTCTGCATGGGGTGCATTCTGAACACTGATGCTTCCTTGCAAATTCAAACTTACTTCAACTAAAGCTGACTTCCAATGGCCTCTTCATGGATGAGATGGACCTCGTCGCAGCATTCACCCACCCATCCAGGTGTTACAAAGAGCTGCACTGTAGTCTCTACCTGTCAGTGGGTCAAAGGCTAGGATTTCATGGGTCATCATCAAGCACAACCGTGCAAACATGCCCACACTGGCCTTACAAGGAAAGTCAGAATCAGACTTGATCCCAATCAACTTATTTGCCCCGGATGATTCCATTCCAATGGTTGATATAAGCCAAATATCACAACTTGAAATTCTCTGCCTCAGAGGCAGGTTCTCTGGATGCTTTCAAGAGAGAGCTAGATAGGGCTCATAAAGATAGCGGAGTCAGGGGATATGGGGAGAAGGCAGGAACGGGGTACTGATTGTGGATGATCAGCCATGATCTCATAAAAATGGCTCGAAGGGCCGAATGGCCTACTCCTGCACATATTGTCTATTGTCCAACTTGCTGGATGTCACGACAGATTCTCCCCGGTTTACGTAAAGGTTATGTCCCGTGGACCCTTGTATTAGTCATATGTTATAAGAGTTGGAAATGACACGGTGGTGCAGCGGTAGAGCCGATGCCTCACAGTTCAATCCTGAGTACGGGTGCTGTCTGTACAAAGTTTGTACGTTCTCCCCGTGACCTGAGTGGTTGATTGACTTTGGTAAACATTGTAAATTGTCCCTAGGGTGTGTAGGATAGTGCTAGTGTACAGGGACCGCTGGTCGGTGCGGACTCAGGAACAGGCAGAGCCACTTGTGGTTGTTTGCTCCTGTGCAGGCTTCTCCAACATGCACATACTCATGAATGAAGATTGTCCACAAACCAAGATCATTCTCACTTCTCCAGTCATTGCAACTCATTGTCTGCTGGCTCTGCCCATGTGGTTGGACTTTCAACGATACCACTCAGTCACCGTAACGTTTCTGAAGAAACCTGGCCTCAAATGCGTCTTTGAAGTAACTACTTCAGTCTGCTATTACTGGTAATGTTAAAGGAACCTGCCAAGGGCGATATTTATGAAATGGAAGCAATTTATCTATGCTGGGGCATGAGTAGACAGACATCTAATGTGTAGGAAGGAACTGCAGATGGTGGTTTACACCAAACAAAGGCACAACGTGCTGTTGTTACTCAGCGGGCCAGGAATCATCTCTGGAGTAAAGAAATTGGGGACTTTTCAGGTTGAGACCTTTCTTCAGACCAGGTCTTCAGGTCTGAAGATGGGTCCTAATCTGAAATGTCACCTATTCCTTTTCTCCGGAGATGCTGTTTGACCTTCTGAGTAAATAATTAAGGGTTAGTTCCAGGCTTGCTCCTGTGATTGATTCATTCATTCATAGCTAGCCACAGCTGCCTCCTATCTTCAAGGGCTTGCTGTCTCAAAGGATACAGTTTGTAGCTTAGAGAGACATTCCCCTACCCAATGGCTAATCACTGCTATAGCCCCAAATGCAATGTTGCAGTCACAGCCATGTCATTGCCAGCAGCTTCACCTTGGTGGCTGCAGTGCTGCTGGAATGGGCTCTCCCTGCCTTCACCATTCTGGCAGCAAAGATTCAGAAGGCAGACTGTCATTCTTCATACTTGTCCTCGGAGCACTGCATTCTTCTAACAGCTTCTCTCAGCTGCTGGCCAACAAGTGGAACAGCAACCAAGAAAGCCAGAGCCACAGGGTGAGGGCACAAACCAGGGAGATTAATTCTGGGGGAAGAGGTTCACCAGGAGTGCTAGGAGGAGATGGCCATTCTACACCCTCAGTGACAGGAGCCCATCGCCAGCCATCCACAAGGCCAGACATCTCTGTAAGTGCTGTGAGCCGGCATTTGAACCTCAAACGTTTATCATAAAACTGGTTTCACCAACCTTTTCTGCACATTCATTCTCAAAACACTCAAGCATTTGTAGGTCATTTTATTCACTGTATTGGACTAAGAACACTCTCCAGTCAGTGTGCAGCAGTCACTTAACAAGTCAGCCACACTGTGATATCTAGGACATGACTGAGCATAAAGTGGATACAGACGTTCTCGCCCACCCAATAGCCATCAGGCTGAAGCTCAAACAATTCAGTTCTCAGTTCTTCTCAAAGCATTTGTATTACATTTATTCACTGTATTGTACTAAGAACACTCTCCAGTCAGTGTGCAGCAGTCACTTAACAAGCCAGCCACACTGTAATATCTAGGACATGACTGAGCATAAAGTGGATACAGACGTTCTCGCCCATAAATAGCAGGCTGAAGCTCCCAATTCAGTTCTCAGTTCTAGCCAGACATTACATCTAGGGTTACGTGGAAATAACGACCTTTCAGGAAAGGTTCATCTATCATTGTGATGCCTAGGGAGGGAGGTTGGGTGGGGGGGTGGGGGAGGGGGGGGGGGGAGGTGAACCCCATTCCTCAACGTCCAGACATTGCCTTCACTCTGCAGACGCTGACATATGAATTCATCTCTCAGGAGCTCAGTATCTTTGCAGCCGGCATATTTTCTCATCCACAGACTTAATAAGACCTCATCCGAAGGCCCACTGATGGGCAGGCGTTCATGTACCCTATGGATATTTACGATCAAAACTATGTGAAGTTGCAGTCTACTGTATGAAGTCAGATGGTCAATTGGTATTGACCTCTTCATCTATTCGATGGAATATGCGTATAGCAAGTGCAAGTGTCAGTGGGTCTCTTGATCAAGAAATACACCCAAAGCCGTGGTGCCGAGAATGTGGAGGGACCCGGCGCGGGGCCACCGAGAACGCAGAGAGACCGCATGGGCCACCCGTGACCATGTGTGGCAGCAGGCCTGCTTCACCGCTGCGAGAAGATTAGACTATTCTAAGAACTTTAAAAGGTTTGTCGGTGCCAGTAACGTGGCGACTCTTTCTGTACTGCAGAGGTGAAGTCTGCTGACGGATTGGCCCAGATTGTATGTAAAAACAAAGAATTTCACTGTACCTAAGTACATGTGATAATAAAGTATCATTGAATCAACTCCCACGTACAGTATACTCATATGCAATTGCGGTCAGTCCTCTAACACTGCATCACATTTGGCATTTCAATCGATGCACCTACAGACCCACGATCATCCTTCAAAGTGTGTGCGGAAGCCACGCAGCTTCAGAGTTGAGCAGTGATGCATTGCAAGTAGATGTAGTTATTTCGTCTGAGATATTTCTCTCAGCGATGACTTTGGAATGGCAGCAAGTTCTCAAATGGCAAGGCTGACATTGGACTGCCCTTGTGGTGTTGGGCATCTTGCAATGACATTACAGTGGTGATTTATAGTGTCATCCTGCAATGACAACTTTGAGTGGTGGCGCCATTGAGTGTGGCAGGCTCGCCAGCCTCGTCTGTCCTTTCATCCTTTTTGTTATTTTTAGTCTGTCTAAAAGTTTGTTTTTGGAGGTCTTAAGTCTTTTTTTATGTGGGGGTTGGGGGAGGGAAGGGCGAAACCATTTTTCTCAGACACTACCTGGTCGAAAATGCGTCTTTCCTCCGAGACGCATCTTCGCCCCCTCCTTGCGGCCTACCATCTGGATTGGCGCGGCCTTTCCTGCCGGAGACCAGCCAGAGCTTCAGCTTCAGCAGCGGTGCAGCACTGGATTCCATCGAGGAGCGGGCGAAGTTGGAGCTCCGGAGTGCTGTGGATTCCGACTTCAACACCATGGAGCTGTGATCTGTGGAGCTTCCAGCCACGGGCAGCGCTGACTTTAACATCGCGGAGCCTGGGATCCTTGCCGGGGTCACCAGCGTTGAATCTCCGCCCAGCTCGGACTGTGGACTTCGGGAGCCACGGTCTCCGGTAGGAAGCGGCTGATTCGGAATCTCCAAGCCGCTGAGAGTGTTCTTCCATTCGAGGGCCTGAAACATCAGACCACCGTTGCGGCGACTGCGGAGACCTCAATTGGCCCCGACCATGGGTGAACATGAGGAAGTGGACTGAACTTTGTTGCCTTCCCTCACAGTGGGAAGCGTTGATGGGGGATGTCCATCCTATGGGGGGATGTTTTTATGTTTTATGTTAAATTCTATAGTGTTGTGTTTATCTTATTTGTGTGCTGCATGGTAACTCAAATTTCACTGCACCAATCGGTGTATGTGACAATAAAGGTCTTTTGTCTTTGTCCTTTGTATTGAGGTCATCCTTGGATTAGGGTTGTTCAGTGGTGCAGCTTGGAAAACTCCTGTCTCAAAGCTTCAGAATTCCAGACTCAGTCCTCTGCTTCTGTTTCTGTGGAGTTTGCAATTCTCCCTGCGACTGGGTGGGTATTATTTGGGTGTCCTGGTTTCCTCGCACATCCCAGTCGGCAAGTGAATTGGCCACTATAAATTACCGCTAATGTGCATGTGAGTGTTAGAACTTGGGGAACAAATAGTAGGAATGTGTGGAGGATATAATTTCCAGCGAGTGCCTTTTACGGGGAGATGTTAGCAGAGTGCCTTGATCAAGATATCAGAAGTTTTGGTTTCTGACTGATTATCAGTGCAGACAGTGGAGATGGTGGAGGCAACCCAGGCAAAACTTACCAAGGTGAGCTGCAGGTGAACTTCATAACCTTTAATGGTTCCCCTATTTCCTTTGTTCCATAGATGCTGCCGCACCCGCTGAGTTCCTCCAGCATTTTTGTCTACCTTCGATTTTCCAGCATCTGCAGTTCCTTCTTAAACATAATTCTGTTCTAACATGTGCTTCCATAAAATAAATGAGATATTATTCAATTTGTGTTATGTGGGACAAGTTGGTTACAACACTATTTTTATCAAGGCCTAGAGAACCCTGTAAAGGTTACTTTGCAAATTGACAAGCCAAAATATAATTTTGATGGGAAAGAACAGTCAGGAAATTAAACAGTTTCCATGTTACCTCCCCCCAGCAATCAGGCAACATTGTCTCTTACGAATGCAGCTGCTACCTTCACTGCAGGTGACCATTGCATTCACTTCTATAGGAACCTGTGCAATGATACGCTATTATACAATGTAACGTACAGTATTTTTAGGTGGCAGTATCCAAAATAAAAAGACAGCTATGAACTAGGCCTTTGTTTTTGGAAAAAATGCGGGTAAAATAATGTTTAAAAAAAAGGCACAGAGTACTGGAGTAACTCATCAGGAAAGGGTGCATCTCTGGTGAACATGGATAGCAAACATTTCAGCTCGGGACCTTTCTTTAGACTGATTGTCGTATAATGGTGGTGGCTAAACTATTGCGAGAGGATTCTTTGGGATAAGATTTACTTGCATTTGTAAGAAATGAGGCTAACTGGGGACAGTAAATGTGGCTTTGTCTGCAGCAGGTCATGTCTTGTGAGCTTGATTGGGGTTTTTTGAGGAGGTGATGAATGTGATCGATGCGGGTGGGCAGTGGATGTTGTCAAAAGAGGATTTTAATGAGGCATTTGAAAACGTCCGTCTGTTGGTAGACTGATCCAGATGATTAATCGGCACGGGATTAACAGTGACTTGGTCGTCTGGGTTCATAACTGTGTTACTCATAGAAGACAGAGGGTTATGGTGGGAGAGTGTTATTCTGGTTGAAGGTCTATGTCCAGGGGTGTTCCACTAGAAGCTGTGCTGGGACCTCTGTTATATATATATATATATATATATATATATATATGTTTGTGATATATATATAAATGACTTGGAAGTCAATGTACATGGGTTGGTTAGTAAGTTTGCAGATGACACCAAAATTGGTGGAGTTGTAGCTGTTGCAGAATCCTGTTAAAAGTATACAGCAGAATATAGATCAGCTACAGAAATAGCAGAACACTGGCAGACAGATATTAATATAAGCAAGTGTGAGGTGTTGCACATTGGGAGGTCACATACAGGTGAAAAGTATACAATGGCAAGACCCTTAACAGCATTGATGTGCAGAGGGATCTTCGGCCTACATCCATAGCTCCCTGAAAGTGGCAACACAAGTAGATAGAGTGAGAAAGATGGCATATGGTGTGCTTGTTTCACCAGTCGAGGCATTGAGTACAGGAGTGTTAAACCTGCAGTGCCGGAGACCTAGGTTCGATCTTGACGACGGGTGCTGCCTGTACGGAGTTTGCACATTCTCCGTTTGACAGCGTGGGTTTTCTCCATGATCTGCGGTTTCCTCCCCACACTCCAAAGACGTACAGGTTCATAGGTTAATCGGCTTGCTATAAAAATGTAAAATGTAAATTGTCCCCAGTGTGTGTATGATAGCATTAATGTGCGGGGATCGCTGGTCGGTGCGGACCCGGTTGGCTGAAGGGCCAGTTTCCACGCTGTATCTCTAAATCAAACCAAGCTAAAGAGTCCGTAAGTCATAGGTAGACACAAAATGCTGGAGTTAATCAGCGGGACAGACAGCATCTCTGGAGAGAAGGAATGAGTGACGTTTTGGGTTGAGACCCATCATCAGTAAGTCATGGTGCACATTCGTTAGACTTTTGGCGTATTGTGTGTTTCCAAGAAGGATATTAAAGCTTTGGAGAGGCTGCACAAGAGGGCCCCAGAATGCTGCCTGGATTCAAGGGTATTAGTAATAATGAGAGGTTGGACAAACTTGGGTTGTTTTCCCTGGAATGTGGTGGATGTGAAATGGCCTGATAGAAGTATATAAGTTCATGAGAGGCAGAGATAGGGTAGATTGGCAGAAGGTGTTATCCTGAGTAGAAATGTCAAAGACTAAAGGGGCAAAGTTTAAAGGAAGTATGCATGCCAACTTTTTAACACAGAGAATGGTGAGTGCCTGGAATGTGCTGCCAGGGGTAGTGGTGGAAGCAGAGATGATAATGGCACAATAAATTTTTAGATAGGTACATGGATATGCAGAGAATGGAAGGATCTGGATCATGTGTGGGCAGAGATTAGTTTAACTTAGCATCATGCTTGTCACGGACATTGTGGGCCATAGTCCCTGTGCTGCACTTTCCATGTTGCATCTTGTTCTCTCATCAGATTTACACATTGTGAAACAATTACTGCTCATCTTTAATTGTGTTTGAGAAGGTGGTGGCGAGGCGTGTTCTGAAACCACGCAGTCATTGTGGTGAAGGTACACCTAGTGTATAATTAGCAAGGACTGCAAGGAATTTCACCCGTCAATGAGAAAGAATTGGAAATATTTTTCCAGGTCAGGACATGTGGAAGTTGGAGAGGAAGTTGCAGATTGTGGGTTCAATGCCCCTGTTATCCTTAAGGAGCTGAAGGTGACAGGTTTTAGATATGCCTGTAAAGAAATGTCATTTACTCTTCACTGCTTCTGTGAGCCACTTAGTTGTACCAAACTGTTACCATAGATGTGGAATTGCATCAGATCTACCACCTGGCACCAATCATGGCATCATGTCTGTATGTAACAATTGTACATACCGTATAGTTGACCTAGTAAAGTCCTTATTAATAACTGGGGAACTGTGCCAACATCAGCAGAGCTGTCCCAGATTAGTAAAATTACAACCTCTTATAGCTGTGTTCAGTATATCATATGTATCATTAACAGCTCAATCTCCACCTCCGCTGCTGGTCATGTCCCAATGTCAGTGCTCACTACAGTCAAGTCAGATTGGGCCATACTCCATACATTCACATGGAGTTTGTCAAACATGAGCAAGAAAACCTCCTGCTGATCACTGCCCTTCAGCTGATGTATCTACACTCCATGTTGATTCAATTTAGAAGCACTGGGAGAGATAAAAGCATATCATCTACTCTTGAGTCGATGAATTTCGAACCCATCATGAAGTGTGAGTTGGTAATACCATCACGGACCTGAGAAACATTGCTGCCAGACTAGGCTTACAACAGGGTAACTAATACAAGGAAAATGTCAACTTGACATCACCCTTGTTGGTGTATGTGTTGGAGATTAACCTGACCATAGCAGTACTGGTGGGAACAACTAATGTTCTACTTTCACATTGAGGTGGCCTTCCTTCCTTCCTTCAAATTGTGAAGCATTGCCATTGTACTAACAGGGGTTGATTCCAAACTGATGCAACAACTCTAAACTGAATGTCTCATAGGATAAAGGCACATGGAACTACAGATTCTGGTTCACAAAAAGAGACACAACATGCTGGAGTAACAATAGGTCAGGCAGCATCTCGGGAGAACATGGATAAGCAACGTTTCGGGTCGGGGGGCCTCAGACTAATTGTAGTAGGAAGCAGAATATAGAACTGAGGCGGAAACATGGACAAGAACTGAGGTGGAAAGCTTGGAAAGTGATAGGTGGATACAGGTGAAGAGGACGTGATTGACAGATGGTTGGACAAAGACCAGAGATGAGAGGACAAAAAACTGTGATATAAGGATAGAAGAGGTGGGAAATATGAAGATAGATGAAAAATGCTGGAGTAACTCAGCACAACAAGCAGCATCTCTGGACCGAAGGGATAGGTGACGTTTCGGGCGGAGGCCTTTCTTCAGAATGAAATTTGAAGTCAGCTGAAGGGATATAAGTGGAAGGGGGTGTGAATTGGGGAAATGGGGGTGGGTTTGTGGGAAAAATGGGTTGGGTGTGGTGGTATAATAAATTTCAAGGACTATCAGTGGCACAGACATTTCATTGCAGTTCGTAAACTCACAAGTCCATATTGTTATCACTATTATTATTTGACCAGGAGACTACATTCCGGTCCAATAAAGGCTAGTTCAGTTTAGTTTAGAGCCCTTCGGCCTACTAAGTCCTCGACGACCATCGATCCCGCACAATAACACTATGATAATTTACAATTATACCAAGCCAATTAATCTACAAACCTGTATGTCTTTGGAGTATGGAAGGAAACTGGAGCACCCGCAGAAAATTCACGCTGATAATGGGGAGAATGTACAAACTACGTACAGACAGCATCCGTAGTCAGGATTGAACCCGGGTCTCTGGCACTGTAAGACAGCAACTCTACTGCTGCGCCACCGTTCCGGCCATAGAATACTTGGACTAAGAGCAAACACAAGTTAAACTGAAGTGCCAAATTGGTGAAAACATTGTACAAGACTTTGCAATGGGGTTTTGAAAGAACTAATAATCCTTCAACCAGCAGAACAGATCAACGCTCTGTAGTCTCACCCATTCACTCATAAATGGAGTGGAAAGCTACACAGTGAACGAAAGAAAGCATGTTGAACATCGCCATCCTCAACACATTATATCAAGATGAGCGAGTAATTGACCTTGGTCTCCTCTGGAGAAACCCAGCTTCACACATGCCAGCCTGGCCAATTTATTTGTAGACACGTGACTGGAGATGCTGAAATCTTATGGCTAGTTTTCACGGGGCGACTCGACGCAAGATGTAGCCAGAGTGGAGTGGTCGTGGTCTAGCACGATATCACATGATATAACGGGGGGGTAGACAAAGAGTTCCCACGGTACTCGGCAATTCTGTCATTTTTGCGAGTGACTTGTCCGTCTCCCGATCTTTCCCGTTAATCGTGAATGAACATCGTGGACTGTAGTGTAGTTAATCACGTGGCACAAATGATGTTCCTTTGTTGTCACACACTATATTGTTTTTTTTCACCCGAGCTCTTTAATGAGCTGAAGAATAATCTGTGTTTTTTTCGTCTCTCTCTCTCTCTCTCTCTCTCTCTCTCTCTCTCTCTCTCGTCTCTCTCTCTCCTCTCTCTCTCTCTCTCTCTCTCTCTCTCTCTCTCTCTCCTCTCTCTCTCTCTCTCTCCCTCTCCCCTCTCTCTCCCCCTCTCCCCCTCCCTCCCCCCTCCCCCTCTCCCCCTCCCCCCCCCCTCCCCCCCCCTCTCCACTCCCCCCCTCTCCCCCCCTCTCCCCCTCTCTCCCTCTCCCCTCCCCCTCTCCCCCTCTCTCCCTCTCTCTCCCTCTCCCTCACAGGCATGACTGGAGGAACTCCGCAGGCCAGGCAGCATTTACGGAGGGAAATGGACAGGCGACCCATTTTTCAGGCTGCCTTATGTCTCTCTCACCCCCCCCCCCCCTCCCCCCCCCACTCCCACCCACACACACGAATGCTGGAGAAACTCAGCGGGTGCAGCGGGGCCGAAACGTTGTCTATTTCCTTCATTCCATAGATGCTGCTGCACCCGCGGAGTTTCTCCAGCATTCGTGTGTGTGGGTGGGAGTGGGGGGGGGGAGAGACATAAGGCAGCCTGAAGAATGGGTCGCCTGTCCATATCCCTCCGTAAATGCTGCCTGGCCCGCGGAGTTCCTCCATTCATTCCTGTGTGAGAGGGAGGGAGGGAGAGAGAGAGAGAGCGAGGCACACACAAGGTGAATTCGAAATCTCACCTGCATCAGTGACAGACACCCACCGCCAGTAAATGAAGACACTCCCATCTGTCTCCCCCTCCTCTCCCTCGACTCCCCCACCTTTCCCTCCCAACTCCAGTCCCGTCCCGACCCCCTGGGAAACTGAAGGGTTCCCGCTATAATTAAAGAGTTCCCATGGTAGACTGTAAAACTGGGACCCTGGTTCTGGACTCCCCCAACATCGGGAACATTCTTCCTCCATCTAGCTTGTCCAATCCTGTAGATACGATTAGACAGGTATCTAGTTATTTAATTCAATTAATGATTTCTATCGCCCAGCCTCTCATCTTTCAATCGGGTTCGGCCAGGAAGGAACTGCAGATGCTGGATTAAAATGAAGATAGACACAACATGTAGCTCAGCGGGACAAGCAGCATATCAGAAGGGTCTCGACCCGAAATATCACCCATTCCTTCTCTCCAAAGATGCTGCCTGCCGTCGAACTCATTCTCTTTAAACCGGCATCTGCTGTTCCTTCCGACACATACACAAGAAATAAGCAACTTTTCGTGCCGAAGCGTTGCCTATTTCCTTTGTTCCATAGATGCTGCTGCACCTGCTGAGTTTCTCCAGCATTTGTGTGTGTGGGTGGGAGTTGGGGGGGTGGGGGTGTAGAGAGATAAGGCAGCCTGAGGAAAGGCTCGCCTGTCAATTTCCCTCCGTAGATGCTGCCTGGCCCGCGGAGTTCCTCCAGTTAGAAACTGCTTTCAGACAAAAAGAGACACACTGACATTAATGAAATGCTTGTTAGCTAGTTTTATTAGATTTGTATGTAAATAGCAAACAGGCTGGATTCACTCTATCCAACTTCCGGGTTCACCGTTCGCAGGAGTTCCCACGGTGACCGCAAGAGTTACTACGGATATCGCACTGGCCACTACGTTCATAAAATGTTGCAATGCTCAACCACAAGTGTACAAGTCACTCTTGGACAAATTCAAACATGTTTGAATTTTCTCCCGAGTACCCAAGTTACACGATTACCTGCCGTTAGCGCCACGGTGGTCCACGAATGCCGTACTGTTATCGCACGAGGTTCCCACGATGTTAAACTCTGGTTACCTCTTGCGTCAAATCGCCCCGTGAAAAGGGGGTTTTAGTAATAAAAACAAACTGCTGGAGGATCTTAGAGGGTCAGGCAACATCCTGTGAGGGAAATGGACAAATGACGTTTCAGGTCGGGAACATTCTTCAGAGTCAAGAAAGGTTGCGATGTGAAATGGCAACTGCCTACGTCCCCCACAGATGCCGCCTAACCCACTGATTTTCCCCAGCAGTTTGTTTTTTAGTCAATATATGCCTGATTGCCTCCAATATCAGCAAACAGTTGAATTTACTGGATAACTACATTCTGTCCATTATGCTGGAGCCACACTGAAAAACATGCCTCATTGCAGTCTGCCTGTTCTCCTGCAACTGCAGTACTGGCCTCCATCCACCAGGGAAGATCACACAGTTGTTCATTGTCTATTATTGCTATGTGTAGTGAAAGGGTTTTTGCATGCAATCCAAACAGATTAGATTTTCTCTTCATAAATGTAATCAAATCAAACTCAAGTACAATAGAACAAAGGGGAAGATGTAGAGAGGAGCATACTGTTCACAGCTTTGTAGTGGACCAGTTCCAAAGTCCAATGTAAACAATGGGGTAGAGGTGAATCGGACAGTACCCTGGTTTATGGAAGGACCATTCAGAAGCCTGATAACAGAGGGGAAGAAGCTGTTCCTGAATCTAATGGTTCGCGCTATCAAGCTTCTGTACCTTCTGCTGAACGGGAACAGGGAGAAGAAGGAATAACCAGGGTGGGCCAAGTCAATAGCCTCAACTCCATAATATTGCTGGAAGATTTACGTATATTGGTGCCATATATGACGCTCAAGCATCTATAGCGGTTTCATCAAGGACCTTCCGCCCATCACAAGGGTAGAAAGAAGAATGTTACTGAACAGACTGAACAGATACATTTAAAATTAATCACATTGAGACTGCAGCAGGGCATGCACAACCTTCAGGGCCACGCTTAGAAATAGCAAATAATGTTCACACCACACAGATGGCTTTCTCCAACAGCATTAAGGTCCCGATTCAACCCCCAGATTTTTAACCTTTATTTATAATCTTAATTTACAACCTACCTAGAAACATTGTTAACGAGAGCATGGCAGAAGCTGGGTATTCTGGAGTGAGTGACTTGTCTCTTAACTTTACCAGTTCCAGGCATCAGTTAGGAGTTTAATTTAAATGTCTTTACTCGCCTTAGTAGAGATTCAACAGAACTCAAGAAGTTCAACGCCAACAATACAAACCAGCCTGAAGAAGGGTCTCGACCCAAAACGTCACCTATTCCTTTTCACCAGTGAGGATGTCTGACCCACTGAATTACTCCAGCTTCTTGTGTCCATTGCATTTGTTAAACATTCACCACATTCATCAGATGTGGGCCATGGTTGCAGATTATATGATAGACAATAGACAATAGGTGCAGAAGTAGGCCACTCGGCCCTTCGAACCAGCACCACCATTCAATGTGATCATGGCTGATCATCCCCAATCAGTACCCCGTTCATGCCTTCTCCCCTTATCCCCTGACTCCGCTATTTTTAAGAACCCTATCTAGCTCTCTCTTGAAAGCATCCCAAGAACCTGCCTCCACTGCCCTCTGAGGCAGATAATTCCACAGACGCACCACTCTCTGTGAGAAAAAGTGTTTCCTCGTTTCCGTTCTAAATGGCTTACCTCTGATTCTTAAACTGTGGCCACCGGAACTGGACTCCTCCAACATTGGTAACATGTTTCCTGCCTCCAGCGTGTCCAAACCCTTAAAAATCTTATATGTTTCAATAAGATATCCTCGCATCCTTCTAAACTCCAGAGTGTACAAGCCCAGCTACTCCATTCTCTCAGGATATGACAGTCCTGCCATCCCGGGAATTAACCTTGATCTTTTAGTCATAGGAAGCATTAACAAAGGCTCTTTGACAGGATCTCCCAAACCCTTGCTTCATAAAGGACAAAGGGAGCAAGTGTAGACAAGAAACTGCAGATGCTGGAATCTTGAGCTAAACACACAGTGCTGGCGGAACTCAACGAATCAGGCAACATTTATGGAGCAAATAGACAGATGATGGTTTGGGTCAGGATCCTCTACAGACTGATTTGAATAGAGAGGTGAAAGATGGAGAAGAGGTGGGGGCGCACAAAGCCTGGCAAGTAATAGGTGGATACGGAGGAAGCTTGATTGGCAGATGGGTGGAGTAAGTGACAAAGTCTAGAAGTTAATAGGAGATGATAGGATGTTTGAAAAGGAGTGAAGAGGAGGAGTGAAATGTAAAGCTGTGGGGACTGGGAGATGATGGGATAGAGAATAGAGGTGGGATTAAAGGGAAATGGGGGATACGGATGGAGGATGAATTTACAAGGCGCAAGAAAAAAGGACCAGGGTGACTTGGGGCGAGGATGTGATGGAAGAAACATGTACGCTCTGGGATGGGGTGGGGGCGGGGGGGTGGGAGTGGTCAGGCGAAAAAGGTGTGTAGGGGAGGGATTATGAAATCCCTCATAGTTCATAGTGTAAATTTTAGAGATACTGAGTAGGAACAGGCCCACCATGTCCGCGCTGACCAGCGATCCCCGCACATTAACACTATCCTACACACACTGGGGACAATTTATAAAATTACCATCAAACATGTACGTCTTTGGAGTTGGGGAGGAAACCAGATTAGCTGGAGATCTTGGAGAAAACCCACGAAAAATCACGGGGAGAACGTCCAAACTCTGTGCAGACAGCACCCGT
This sequence comes from Leucoraja erinaceus, assembly GCF_028641065.1. NCBI lineage: Eukaryota > Metazoa > Chordata > Chondrichthyes > Rajiformes > Rajidae > Leucoraja > Leucoraja erinaceus. Next base: position 31,425,962 of record NC_073403.1, read on the forward strand.
AGTCAGGATTAAACCCGGGTCTCTGGCGCCATAAGCCAGCAACTCTACCGCTGCACCACCGTGCCGCCCAATGTTCATGCCATTGGGTTGTAAGCTACTCAAGTGGACTAGGAGGTGCTGTTCCTCCTCTGTGCGTGTGACCTCACTCTGGCAATGGAGGAGGTCCAGGCCAGAAGCGGTAATGGGAAGGGGTGTTAAAACAGTTAGCGGCCGGGAGATCCAACAGGACTCGGCGGACCGAGTCTATGTGTATGGTGAAACCATCTAGTCTATGCTTGGTCTGGCCGATGTACATGAGGCCACATTAGGAGCACCGAATGCAGGTTTGGGGGGAGAGGTGGTTAGAGGATGTGTACATGAACCTCTTTCTCATTTGGAAGGGCTTTTGGGGGCCCCTGAATGGAGGTGAGAGAGGGAGTGTAGGCATGGTGTTACATCTCATGATCTTATACACCTACAAAAGTGCGCCCCTCATCCTCCTACAAGATCACCTCTCATCCTCCGTGCAAGTCCTGCTTACAACGAGTGTAATTGGAGAATTAAATTCTGCATAGTCTTGCTCAGGAAATTAGCATGACTGTAGATCACTACCTCTGTCTAAAGATCTTGAGGAATGAGCATTAAATACTGCCTCTGTCAGCAATGCCAACATTATGAATAAAAAAGTTAAAATGATCAATTGACAGGGTAGCACGGTGGCGCAGTGGTAACGTCGTTGCCTTACAGCGCCAACGACTTGGGTTCGATCCTGACTACAGGTGTTGTCTGTACGGAGTTTGTACCTTTTCCCAGTGACTGCGTGGGTTTTCATGGTGCTCCAATTTCCTCCCACACTCCAAAAACGTACAGGTTTGTAGGTTAATTGGCTTTTGTAAAATTTGAGAATTATTCCTAGTGTGCGGGGGATCGCTGGTCAGTGTGGTCTCGGTGGAACGAAGGGCCTGTTTCCAAGTTGCATCTCTAAACTAAACTAATCCATGGCACAGTTTGAACTCGTTTTTTCCCGAGTTTTCTCTGCCTGCATGAAACTATGTCTACCATTAGAATAAATCTGGAAATCACTTGAAATTCATGAATGCTCTGTATTTGCAGAAAACAGTTAATAGTCCATGTATAATCATGGCCTCAGTGTGGCAGGAGCACAGAGAGTCATCTTTAGGCATCGCAAATCTTTCAAATTAAACAATAAAGATAACACAAATTGCAAATTCAAGTGTTTCAAGGCCAAAACTTCTTTTGTCAGTTCATGCAGCAAGCTAACAAAATTAGTCCAGGATTTGGCACCAAAACATACAGGTGCTTCCTGTGTTTTACTGAAGCATGTACTTGTTGAGATGAGAAAGTTAAAGATAACATGTCAACTTTTTTCAGTTGGTAGGATCTTGCTATTAAGTCAGAATGATGAGGACACAGGCTGGTTAGACTTCACCCACTGAGGTGTTGTTGAGTGTACCTGCCCTCATCAAGCTGTGGGCTTGAAGAGGGGAGATGTCTAACTGTGACTTCTTCAGCACTGGCTCTTTGGTGGCACGGTGGCACAGCGGGTGAGTTGCTGCCTTACAGCGCCAGAGACCCAGGTTCTATCCTGACTACGGGTGTTGTCTGTACGGAGTTTGTGCGTTCTCCTGTGACCGCGTGGATTTTCACCGGGTGCTCCGGTTTCCTCCCCACTCCAAAGACGTACAGGTTTGTAGGTTAATTGGCTTCGGTAAAGATTGAAAATTGTCCCAAGTGTGTAGAATAGTGTTTGTGTGTGGGGATCGCAGGTCGGCACAAACTCGGTGGGCTGAGGGCCTGTTTCCGCACCATATCTCTAAACTAAACGAAACAACGATGTAATGCTGGATTGGTTTAGGCACATAAAGAGGAACAGTAAGCCGGAAATTGCACTGCCACTTTTGCAGAATGATTTATAGATGTAGCTGTGGGCTGAAGCCTTCTCCCCACAGGCATCTCATGCAGCTTGACTTTGATGTCAGAAACCATCAAAGAGGGAGTGGAGGGCTGATAGCATTGTTACCACCACGGGTTCCTGACTCTATCTGTACATTGAACTCTCCATTTTAGGTAACTTAGCAGCAATGCCTCTCCCCTTTTTTCACCTCCTCCCTTCCCTGCACCCCATTTGGATGTGCACCCATGTACACCCATGTACACCCATCTGCCAGTCAATATCCCACCTCATGTATACGCCTATCACTTTCTTGGATTTGTTCTGCCCCAATCCAGCCTTCTCCTCACCCCTCCCCCCCCATGACAATCAGTCTGAAGAAGGGTCCCAACATGAAATGCTGCCTATCTATATCATCTAGAGATGCTGCCCGGCCCATTGAGTCCGAAGGGCCTCGACCCGAAACGCTGCCTATTCCTTCGCTCCATAGATGCTGCCTCACCCACTGAGTTTCTCCGGCATTTTTGTCTACCTTCCATTATTCTAGCATCTGCAGTTCTTTCTTAAATATTGAGTTCCTCCAGCACTTTGTGCCATTTTTATGTGAACCAGCATCTGCCGTTCCTTGTGTCTGCATCTGTGAATTCCTTTTCGATCATGCCTTGTCATTTTGGGGCAAGATATCCCCATCACTTGCTCCTTAGGTCTTACTGAAAATGACCGTGGGATTGTTGTATTCTTTAATTCCCTCTGGTAGCTTTCTGAAAATGTGGTGCCTTCCTTGTTACATTTTAATCCACATATCCAATTATTTTTCATTTCTGATAGGAACAACAATGTTTTTTAGTGTCATGCTTGGAACCATTTGAATCTGGATTTGAAATTGTGAATAATTATCTAAAATGGTTTGGGCAATAATGTAGAATGTAAATTACCACAACTAAATAATGGCTGATATATAGTTTGAAGGAACTACAGATGCTGGTTTACAAAATAAGGCACGAGGATCTCAGTGGGTCAGGCAGCATCTGTGGAGAACATGGATAGGTGACGTTTTGGGTCAGGACCCATCTTCAGACATGCTATCAATGTCTATTGAAGAAAATTATCCCATTTGCACTGTGCCTCTCATTGTTGAGAGCGGCCTGGACAATGTAGGCCACCAATTGTGAGTTGCATATATGATTGTCTTTCTCTTCCTGTACTGCATTGATTCTGTTGGACATCGTTCAACAGGAAATCACGGATAGCTACTTGCTGAGTAGAACTGATCTATTCTGCATTAAGCTAATTAGTTTGCATTTATGAAACAATTGTTATAGATGTGACATAGAGAGATTATTTCAGACTCTCACTGAAACTTAGCTTGCACTAATCGCAAAATTGAAAAATGGGAAATTAGATTGTGCGAGTGCATGTGAGCAGTTGCATGTGGTGAAACCGTGCTGACAATGCCTGACATTGTTTTTGCGATGAGCAGATGATTTTGTGGCATTCTTTTTGTGTTGTTGGTTCAAGAGAATATTGGCGGGCAGAGTGTTAAAGGTTGGAAACAGACAGCTTCTGAGCAAAGAGAAATAGTTAATAAATCCACACAAATATTAATGGTTTCCTTTTTACTCAGATGCTGTCTGATCTGTCGAATCTCTCCAGTGTGTTTTGTTGGTATTGACATTTTTTCAATGGTGTTGGTTAAGGTGCAAGTATTAACCTGGACATTAGAAGCAACCTCCATGCTTTGCAAATAAAGGCAAGGTTATTTTACATTTCCTTGCAAGAAACATAGAAACATAGAAACATAGAAATTAGGTGCAGGAGTAGGCCATTCGGCCCTTCGAGCTTGCACCGCCATTCAATATGATCATGGCTGATCATCCACATCAGTATCCTGTACCTACCTTCTCTCCATACCCCCTGATCCTTTTAGCCACAAGGGCCACATCTAACTCCCTCTTAAATATAGTCAATGAACTGGCCTCAACTACGTTCTGTGGCAGTGATAATTCCAGAGAGTTCACCACTCTCTGTGTGAAAAAAGTTTTTCTCATCTCGGTCCAAAACGATTTCCCCCTTATCCTTAAACTGTGACCCCTTGTTCTGGACTTCCCCAACATCGGGAACAATTTTCCTGCATCTAGCCTGTCCTACACCTTAAAAATGTTGTAAGTTTCTATAAGATCCCCCCTCAATCTTCTAAGAGCATACAGAGCCCGTAGTTTAACCTCTCATCCGAAAGATAGCATCTCAGACACTGTAGCACTGCACAGTACACGCTTGCTCTCTGCAGACACAAGAGACTGCAGATGCTGGAACCCTGAGCAAAATCAAAGTGTTGGGGGAACTCACTGGGCCAGGCTGCATCTGTGGAGTAAATGGGCAGACAAGCTTTGGTTGAAACTCTTCATCAGACTGACGATCACAACATGGTTCAATAGCAGGAGAGGAGCAAGAACCACAGGGGGGAGAAGTGAGAGAGGATCTCACAGAACTAGTCCAAGAGAGCAGCTGAACTAGTTCAAAGTAGAGTCCAAAAATGATTTTAGACCCAAGACTCTGTCAATTCCCTCTACAGATGCTGCCTGGCCCATTGAATTCCTCCAGCACTCTGCTTATTGGTCAGGTTGGTTTTCTGCCAATGGTTAAATGACCTCTCAATGTCATATTAAAGGAAATTATTTTATGAACAGAAGCTAAAGCTATGTTGGCCTGGATTTCACGATAAAACCACCAGTGTGGAACGTGAAGCTACATGCTTATGACTCAGAAATTAGAATGCTAGTGAGAGCCTTGGTTGTCAGACTGCACAATCCAACAGCGAGTGGTGGAAACATTTTCATAACTTTTGAAATTTTGGATGCTGTTAACCATACGTACTGAGCAATGTTCAGCCGATTTTCTTGTAGCTTCTGCCTATTTGTTTTGTTGGTTGGCATGTTGGCAATGGTGTTGGTAGTGAGCATAGTGTTAGTCTGCAAGATGGCACAGGGTACTGGTCAGATGGTAAGAGGGGCAAGGCAATAGCAGATGGAATTAAATCCTGATAAGTGCGAGGTGATACAGTTAACTAAGATATTTTAAAACATTTGGAATGACGAGGGGACGTTGATTCACCTCAGATTGACACCAAATGCTGGAGTAACTCAGAGGGTCAGGCAACATCTCTGAAGAAAAATAATTGCTGATGTTTCAGGATGAGACCCTTCTTCAGATCCGAAGCGTCAACTATTCCTTTTCTCCAGAGATGCTGCCTGAGTAACTCCAGCTTTGAGTGTCTATCTTCAGAGTAAACCAGGATCTGCAGTTCCTTCTTACACATTGACTGATCTCAGCCTGGACGTCATAGTGGGGTGGTTGGTGGAGCCGCTGCCTCATAGCACCTGAGACGAGGGTTTGATCCCGACCCTGAGTGCTGTCTGTGTGGAGTTTGCACATTCTCCCTCCAGGTGCTCCGTTTTCCTCCCACTTCTCAAAGATGTGTGGGTTTGTGAGTTAATTGGCTTCTGTAAATTACCCTTGGTGTGTAGGGGACATCTCTGGAGAGAAGGAATGGGAGACCCGAAATGTCACACGTTCCTTCTCTCCAGAGATGTTGCCTGTCCCGCTGGGTTACTCCAGCATTTCCTGTCTATCTTCAGCTTAAACCAGCATCTGCAGTTCCTTCCCACATACCCAGTGTGTAGGGAGTGGATAAGAAAGTGGGATAACATAGAACTAGTGTTAGGTGATCGATGGTCGGCGTGGACTCGGTGGATCGAAGGGCCTGTTTCCATGCTACATCTTGAAACTAAAGTAAACAAAACTAAAATCACAATGTGTTTCAGACCTTAATGAGGTCAGATCCATCACTGGTCCTGACTGGAAGTATGCAGAGTGGGCAGCTGGTATGTCAACACTTGTGTATCATTGATTTAACACTTTCCGTACTAAATTAAGTCACAAAGATCTCACTAGTGCCAAAGGGCTGATCTCCTGCTGTCCCAGAAGTCACAGGCTCCTTGTCCCGTGGTCATGCTGTTTGATACAGCATGGAGCCAGCGTAGTCTCAGCATGGAGCCTGCCCCTTACTCTGTGGGCATTCTGTTTACCCAGCATGGTGCCAGGGTAGTCTCTACATGGAGCCTGCCCTGCCCAGCTCAGCACAGAGCTGCTGTGTGTACAGAACCTGCACCAGGCTATGTCAGCTGGGCACCTTCCACCCTTAAGCTCCCAAATGTTGAAGCTGTCATTCATTGCATATTCAAAAAGTGTGAAATCCTTAAAATACACTTAAAAGGCATATAGCCATAGTGTTTTCTTTGCACTTATTAAGTTATGATGCATTAATAACATCTGCATTCACATGTGTAAGAATGATGAAGGTTCTCATGAAGGGCTCTGATGCAGGGTCCCAAGCCGGAACGTAACCTAATCATTTTCTGCAGTTATGCTGCCTGACCCGCTGAATTGCTACAGCATTTTGTGTCTACCTATATTCAAATCTTGGTTATCTGTCATTAGCTGACTTTGACACGTGTTGGTTCATGAGAAGCAGTCCGACTGTTCCTATGGCCTAACCCCACCACCAAAGTGAAAGACTGTGTCTTATCCTGCTCTGGTCATATCTGAATTTATAGCATTCAGAGGAGTTGTTTCTTCAGCGCTTCCATTATCGCATGGTGGTGACAGGATCTGCCATGTGCTTCAAACTGCAGAGCCACGCTGAACCCATTCTACTTGCGTCAGTGAAGATTGTTGGGCACCTCAAATTGACCATGTTTTGTGGCATGATGCATCAGGAAAGTTATAGAGCTCAGACTGGGGAAAAGTCATCTCCTTTTTGTCAGGTCGAGATAGTCAGTTATTGAAGGTTTGGCCGCCACAGTGACGCAGCGGTAGATTTGCAAGCGCTAGAGACGTTGACTGCGGGTGCTGTCTGTATGGAGGATTCAATCCTGACTGCGCGTGCTGTCTGTATGGAATTTGTTTGTATTCCATGTCCGCAAGGGTTTTCTCTGGGTGCTCCGGATTCCTCACACACTCTGAAGACGTACAGGTTTGTAGCTTAATTGCTTTTGGTAAAATTGTCCCCAGTGTGTAGGATAGTACTAGTGTATGGGATGATTCCTGGTCGGCACAGACTTGGTGGGCCGAAGGGCCTGTTTCCACGTGGTATCTCCAAAGTAAAGCCAAAATTTCAATGATATGAATAAGTCTGAAGAAGGGTCTCGACACGAAACGTCACCCATTCCTTCTCCCCAGAGATGCTGCCTGTCCTGCTGAGTTATGCCAGCTTTTTGTGTCTATCTTTGATTTTGGGTATGTTTATTATTGTCACATGTACCAATGTACAGTATTTTGGTGAAACCTAGACATCAAAGAGTTTGTATTCACCTCGTGTTTTCACAATGATAGCCAAGGAGGCTGCAGGTGGAAAGCCAGGTTTTTGAAGCAGCTCTTTTGATGACTGGAAGCGTTCTCAATGCTACCTACGTCTTACGTCAGGGCAGCCCGTTGAACTGCGTACAAGATGACTATCATACTCAAGATGGTTGTTTAGCGATATCAGAATGTTTTACAGGAATAGAGGAGGGTGAATAGTGGTTTTTGATTTGATTTGATTTGATTCAATATATTGTCATTGCACTGTTCAGTGCAACAAAATGGTTTAGCCTGCAGTCATAACATAGAATAAATAACAAACACTCAACACAGTTTAAAGTCCCAAAGTCATTGTCTCTTCCCTCCTTGCTCTCCCTCTGCGCTGAGGCAATCCAAGCCTCCGATGTTGTGACCCCGCCGGGTGATGGTAAGTAAGTCCCGCGGCTGAATCCGTGCTCCGCAAATGGGCCGGTTCAAACTCCGCGGCCCGGGGCGGTCGAAGCTGCCGAAGCTGCCGTCTTCCAGTTCATTGGACGCAGCTGTAGTTGCGGGAGCTCCGGAAAACAGAACTTGAGCTCCCGATGATGTCGTCCACTGGCCCGCGGCCGAGCCTCCGAGGCTCCAAAGTCGGGTCGGAAGTTGGGTCGCACCACAACCACAGCCCCGAAGTCGGCCAGCCTCGCGTTGGTAAGTCCTGGCTGGCTCTGCCTCCGCAGCCTCGAGGTCGGTCGCAGTTGGAGGCCGCCAGCTCCGCGATAGGCCTCAGCGCAGACGGACACGGAGACGGGGGATACGGCAGGAAAGGTCGCATTATCCCCCTTATCCTTAAGCTGTGACCCCATGTTAGGGAAGTCCAGGACATACACAACTCACAGCTTAAGGATAAAAAACGGGGGAAAAACAAAAAACAGAAAACAAACGAGATGAGAGAACTTTTTGCAACAGAGAGTGGTGAATCTCTGGAACTCTCTGCCACAGAGGGAAGTGAGAGGCCAGTTCAAGGGCTATGCAAGTAAGAGGGAGTTACCCAGACCTTGTGGCTAAGGGGATCAGGGGGTATGGAGAGAAGGCAGGTACGGATACTGAGTGGATATCACCATGATCATATTGAAAACGCGGTGCAGGCTCGAAGGGCCAATGGCAGTCCTGCACCTAATTTCTATGTTTCTATGTTTCTATGCATCCCCCCTGAAGGAAGAGTCAAAAAACATGTTACCCCCCCCCCCCCCCCCCCCACGCATACACAACTAAATAAACCGAAATAAACTGTAAAAACGGGACAAGAGAAAAACAAAAAACAGAAAAGACAAACGGACTGCAGGCGAGCCGCAGCTGCAAGGCAGGTCTGGTCTTCCTGTGAGGAGGAAACTGCTGGTCACCTAGATCCAGAGAGAAGTGAGATGAATTGTCAAGGTTCATGCAAGTAAGCAGCAAGACCCAGGCAACACCCAGACTCTGTCAGAAAATGTGTGAAGGAAGGAACAACAGATGCTGGCATACGCCAAAGATAGATACAAAAAGCTGGAGTAACTCAGTGGGTCAGGCAGCATCTTCTCTGAATTACTCCAGCCTTTTGTGTTAAACTTCGGTGCAAACCAGCATCCGTAGTTCCTTCCTTCACATTTTGTCTGCTCCACTGCAAAATCTTCTCAAGGTATGCCTACTTTGAAGAAGTTCTCCTCCTCTCGCCGATGAGCAATCTGCGACATCCCCTCTTGCTGCTCCCTCTTTGTGGTTCCTCCTGCTCTCTGTGCTGAGAACCACTCTGATCTGTTAATATCATTGCAATTAGCTCAAAACCCTGCAAAGGCCTATATAACAACAACAACAACTATATAACAACCTTTACCACATGTGCTGCAGAAAGTTAAGAAAGCTATTCCCTTCTCGAGCAATCAGACTAGACCATTAAATGCTGATCTGCTGGGGATGCTCAGAAATGCCCATATATTCCCTATTCCATGAAAACTACTCAAGTCTATGGGACCCTTGAGGACTTTGTTTAACCCAGGGTCTCCCAAACCTCACTCCACATGTATTACCCAAACCCAGACAGGTTGGAGGCTCCAATATTGAACAAAGATATAACATAGACACAGGCCCTTGGTATATAGAACATGGAATTGAAATATTTATTAGAAGATTTCAGAGACTTAAGGAATGAGGCTTTTTGCCTTTTCTTATCTATTTTATGACATGGTGAAAGTTTGGCTCAATATTGTGAAAGGTTGCTTTTGCTGACAATGCACTATTAATATGGTATTTGTTTCACAATAATATTCACAATGACGAGTTGATGCTTTGCACGAGTTCTCATTGAATGATATTTCCTGTTATGATTCTAGTTTCGATCTGTACCAGATCTACCTTGCCGGACAGATGACAAAGACAAGATGTGTTATTATACCTAAACTGTAGACTTGTTTTATGTTGCCAGTTTTTTTTAAATATTTAGATATTTGCATTCTGATTCTTCCCTTTGCTTTAAATATTGTACTTGAGTTTAACTTCTTTGCATTTATATATGACCGTATCTGACCTGATTGGATAGCAGGCAAAACAACACCTTTCCCTGTACCTTAGTACAAGTGACAATAAGAAACCAAAACCTATATTTTTCATCCCATCGCTATTATGTATGCAGTAGATTCACTATTTCTTGTTAGGTTTTAATTTAACAGTTCATTTAACAATTACATTAATTGTTCAAAACGCTTTGCAATGTGTGGCATAGTTGCGCAATGATAGAGTTGCTGCCTTACAGCGCCAGAGACCCAGGTTCGAACCTGACTATGGGTGCTGTCTTGGTGCAGAGTTTGTATGTTCAACCTGTGACCATGTGGGTTTTCCCCGGATGCTCCATTTTCCTCCCACACCCTGAAGATGTACAAGTTTTAGGTTACGTGTAGGAACAAACTGCAAATGCTACTTTACACCGAAGATAGACACCGAATGCTAGAGTAACTCAGCAGGTCAGGCAGCATCTCTGGAGAACAGAAATAGGTGACATTTCGGGTCGAGTCCTTCATCAGACCCTTCATCAGTTTTTAGGTTAATTGGCTTTGGGAAGTTGTAAAACTGTTCCCAGTGTGTGTAGGTTAGTGTACAGGGTGATTGCTGATCGGCGCGGACTTGGTGGGCCGAAAGACCTGTTTCCACACTGTATCTCTGTCTAAATTTGAGTGTCTGAGTAATTCTTAGTAATGCGTAAAGCTTTGATGAAAAGGAACCCATGCCAGTAGTGAAGGTGATAGCAATTTACTGTGGAGTGCTATTGAGCAAGTGGCAGACGGAACCAGCTCATATTAGTTAAGTTGGTAGTGGTTCTTTTGAAGCTGTGCCAGTGAAGGGGTAGTTCCTCCCACAATGTCACACATCCTCAGCTGCCTGTGCCAATCTGCTTCTCATTCCCATTCCCACCGCGCCCTCTCATCCCCTGGCCTTTTTCACAGCCCAGATGAGGCCAAATGCAAACTGGGGGAACAGCACCTCAAAATCCATCTTGATAGCCTACATCCTGATGGCATATACATTGAATTATCAACATTCAGGTAACCCACACCCCCTTTGACCCTTTCTCTCTCCTACTGATCTACTCCAAACCTGTCACACACACCTTTCTTCCACCTACCTATCATCCAGTTTCTTTCCCATCCCCTACCCACTTGCCTGTGGTTCTCTCACATACTTCTCCCACTGGGTCCTCTTCCTTTCTTCCCATTTCCCACTTCCTTTATTTTGTTCCATGGCTCTCCTTACTTTCCTTTCATTGAACATAAAGCATAGATCAGTACAGCACAGGAACAGGCCATTTGACCCATAACGTCCCAGCCAAACATCATGCCAAGACCAACTCTAATTTTGTTTAAGAAGGAACTGCAGATGCTGGAAAATCGACGGTAGACAAAAGTGCTGGAGAAACTCAGCGGGTGCAGCAGCATCTATAGAGCGAATGAAATCGGCAATGTTTCGGGCCGAACCCCTTCTTCAGTCTGAGTTTCTCCACAACTTTTGTCTACCAACTCTTATATGCCTGAACAAAATCAATTTCCCTCCATTCCCCGCATGTCTATGTTCCTATTCAAAAGTCTATTGAATGTCACCATCATATCCTCCTTAACCATCACCCGCTCCAGTGTGTTCCAGGCACTCACCAACCTCTCTGTAAAAATACATGCTCTGCACATCTGCTTTAAACAATCCATTTCCCTCTACTAACAGTCTCCTGGCAGAACTTGTCCTCACCCTCAACCACTTCTCCCTTGACTCCTCTCACTTTCTTCAAGTAAAAGGTGTAGCCATGGCACCCACACGGGCCCCAGTAATGCCTGCCTTTTTGTCGGTTAAGTCCAACAGTCTTTGTTCCAAATATATACTGGTATCATCCCTCAACTCTTTCTCTGCTACACCAAGACTGCCACCTACACCCATGCAGAGCCCATTGATATCATTAACTTTACCACCAATTTCCACCCTACACTTAAATGCACTTGGACTACCTCTGACACCTCTCTCCCCTTTCATAGAAACATAGAAAACAGGTGCAGGAGGAGGCCATTCTGCCCTTCGAGCCAGCACCATCATTCAATGTGATCGTGGCTGATCGTCCCCAATCAATAATCCGTGCCTGCCTTCTCCCCATATCCCTTGATTCCACTAGCCCCTAGAGCTCTAACTCTCTCTTAAATCTATCCAGTGATTTGGCCTCCACTGCTCTCTGTGGCAGGGAATTCCACAAATTTACAACTTTCATGGTGAAAAAGTTTTTTCTCACCTCAGTCTTAAATGGCTTCCCCTTTATTCTAAGATTGTGGCCCCTGGTTCTGGACTCGCCCAACATTGAGAACATTTTTCCTGCATCTAGCTTGTCCAGTCCTTTTATAATTATATATGTTTCTATAAGATCCTCACTCATCCTTCTAAACTCCAGTGAATACAAGCCTAGTCTTTTCAATCTTTCCTCATATGACAGTCCCACCATCCTTGGGATCAATCTCGTGAACCTATGCTGCACTGCCTCAATCACAAGGATGTCCTTCCTCAAATTAGGAGACCTAAACTGTACACAATACTCCAGATGTGGTTTTACCAGAGCCCTATACAACTGCAGAAGAACCTCATTACTCCTATATTGAAATCTTTCTTGATCTCTGTGGTTCCATCACAAGGGATAGACTAGCAACTAATGTCTACAACAAACCTCCAGACTCTTATTGTTATATGGTCCACACTTCCACCCTGCCTCTTGCAGTGAGGATATCCCCGATTATCAATTCCTCCGTCTCCGTCAGATCTGGTCCCGAGATGAGGCTTTGCATTCCTGAGTGTCGTATTTCTATTCCCCCTTCTGCCATAGATGGATCCATCAGCTGCATCTCGTCTGTGTCTGGGTAGTTCTGTTCTTTCTCCCTCTCCCCCCAGGTAGGACAAGCAGAGTTCTCCGTGTCCTCATCTTCCACCCCACCAGCGTCTGCATCCAACACATCATCGTCTGACACTTTCAACAGTACACAAAGAATTGCCATGTTTCTGGTGCTCACAAAGTTCCAATGTTCTTAAGGGTGCAGTCTTATCATGATATAAAGGCCCATTGTCCTAGCGGCACCGATCCCCTCCTTAGTCCGCTACCATCATGAAATGGACCTTTGTCCAATGTCCATCACCGTTGCCGGCTCCCTCCACCCTCCTCGCCTGTTCCTGATCTTCGGGTCAATCAGGAGATGAGCCTCAGACGACTCCAGTAGGTTCCCAGTTTTGTAGCGGGTGACCCAGGCCTGCTGTTGAGGTGAGGCCGTGACTGTCCAGGAGCTTCTGGGTCAAAGATGATGCATTATCTGTATCTATTCCCCTCGTGCTTTCACACACTTCTATAAAATCAACCTATAGTCACCAGTGATCCAAGGAATAAAGTCCCAGTCTACCCAACTGCTTACAGCTCAGGCCCTCAAGTTTTGTGTAGCTTTGTTTAGAGATACAGTGTGGATACTGGCCATTCGGCTCACCAAGTCCTCGCCAACCTGCGATCACCCTCACACTAGTTCTATCCCACATACTAGGGACAATTTACAGAAATCAAATAACCAACAAAACTGCATGCCTTTTGAATGTGGGAGGAACCTGTAGCACCCGGAGAAAACCTACGCAGGTCACGGTAAGAGTGTACAAACTCCATAGTCAGGATCGAACCCAGGTCACTGATGCTGTAAGGCAGCAACTCTATCGTAGTGCCTCGTAAATCTTCTCTGCAGTCCATTCCATCTTAAAGGTATTGGTCCTATAGCAAGGTGACCAAAACTGAACACCATACTCGAAATGTGGCCTCACCAACACCCTGAACCAGGTAACATAACATCCCAATTTGTATACTAAGTACCTGACTGATAAAGGCCAATGTACATGTGACGCCACTGTCAAGGAACTATATCCCTCTCCTCTAGGATCCCTGTGTTCTGCAACATTCCCGAGAGCCCTACCATTCACCGTGAAGGTCCCGCCCTGGTTTGACTTCCCAAACGGCCACTTATCTGCACTAAGGGCCTGTCCCACTTTCACGACCTAATTCACGACCTCTGCCGAGTTTGCCCTTGACTCGTACTCGCAGCATGGTCGTCACGAGGTCGTAGGAGGTTGTGGGAGGACGTAGGTAGGGCGTAGCAGGTTGTGATGCTAGTTGTAGGTACTCGTGGCATCAAGTAGGTTGGGGCGTTTTTTCTAGCATGATGAAAAATGTCCACGAGTAAAATAGGAGGAGAATTAGGTCGTGAAAGTGGGACAATCCCTTAAAACTCCATGAACCGTTTCTCAGCCCACTTGCCCAGCTGATCAAAATCCTGCTGTATATTTTGATAACTGAATTCATATTTAGATATTTTGCTGAAGATATATTTACATTTATAAGTCTGCCCAGAAATATAATTTGCAATTCTGACGGAAGGAAACTCAGGCCTGTCAAAATTGATAGTTGCACTGGTATATGGTACATGGTACATGGACCATGTATGTGTAGGAAAGAACTGTAGATGCTGGTTTAAATCGAAGGTAGACTCAAAATGCTGGAGTAACTCAGCAGGACAGGCAGCGTCTCTGGAGAGAAGGAATGGGTGACGTTTCGGGTCGAGACCCTTTTTCAGACATGATACATGTATTTGGAACGGCAATGAGGTACTGCAAGTGACTACATCGTTATGGCTAGTTTTCACGGGGCGACTTGACGCAAGATGTAGCCAGAGTGGAGTGGTCATGGTCTAGCACGATATCACACGATATAACGGGGGTAGAGTAAAGAGTTCCCACGGTACTCGGCAATTCTGTCATTTTTGCGAGTGACTTGTCCGTCTCCCGATCTTTCCCGTTAATCGTGAATGAACATCGTGGACTGTAGTGTAGTTAATCACGTGGCACAAATGATGTTACTTTGTTGTCACACACTAAATTGTTTTATTTCGCCCGAGCCCTTTAATGAGCTGAAGAATAATCTGTTTTTTTAGACAAATGTTGTTTGGTGTGATGCACCTTCTCTCAATATGTGCAAGAAGTCATCTTTTTATTTTGTCAAATATGAATAAAGACTGTGTCTCACATTGACCGTGATGATTGTGTTATTTTATGATCTACTGAGAGGTGAAACTTTCAGTCTGAAGAAGGCTCTCGACCCGAAACGCCACCCGTTCCTTCTCTCCAGAGATGCTGCCTGTCCCGCTGAGTTGCTCCAAGCAACTGGTGTCTATCTTCAAAGGACTGACCAGGACTGCCTCTCTCTCTCTCTCTCTCTCTCTCTCTCCTCCCTCCCTCCCTCTCACACAGGCATGACTGGAGGAACTCCGCGGGCCAGGCAGCATCTACGGAGGGAAATGGACAGGCGACCCATTCTTCAGGCTGCCTTATGTCTCTGTCCCCCCCCCCCCCCCCCCAACTCCCACCCACACACACGAATGCTGGAGCAACTCAGCGGGTGCAGCGGGGCCGAAACGTTGTCTATTTCCTTCGTTCCATAGATGCCATAGATGCTGCTGCACCCGCGGAGTTTCTCCAGCATTCGCGTGTGTAGGTGGAAGTTGGGGGGGGGGGGGGGGGGAGACATAAGGCAGCCTGAAGAATGGGTCGCCTGTCCATTTCCCTCCGTAAATGCTGCCTGGCCCGCGGAGTTCCTCCATTCATGCCTGTGTGAGAGTGAGGGAGGGAGAGAGAGAGAGAGAGAGAGAGGCACACACAAGGTGGATGCGAAATCTCACCTGCCTGTTTCAGTGACAGACACCCACCGCCAGTAAATGAAGACACCCCCATCTGTCTCCCCCTCCTCTCCCCCGACTCCCCCCCCTTTCCCTCCCAACTCCAGTCCCGTCCCGACCCCCTGGGAAACTGAAGGTTTCCCGCTATAATTAAAGAGTTCCCACGGTAGACTGTAAAACTGGGACCCTGGTTCTGGACTCCCCCAACATCGGGAACATTCTTCCTCCATCTAGCCTGTCCAATCCTGTAGATACGATTAGACAGGTATCTAGTTATTTAATTCAATTAATGATTTCTATCGCCCAGCCTCTCATCTTTCAATCGGGTTCGGCCAGGAAGGAACTGCAGATGCTGGATTAAAACGAAGATAGACACAACATGTAGCTCAGCGGGACAAGCAGCATATCAGAAGGGTCTCGACCCGAAATGTCACCCATTCCTTCTCCCCAAAGATGCTGCCTGCCGTCGAACTCATTCTCTTTAAACCGGCATCTGCTGTTCCTTCCGACACATACACAAGAAATAAGCAACTTTTCGGGCCGAAACGTTGCCTATTTCCTTTGTTCCATAGATGCTGCTGCACCCGCTGAGTTTCTCCAGCATTTGTGTGTGTGGGTGGGAGTTGGGGGGGTAGAGAGATAAGGCAGCCTGAGGAAAGGCTCGCCTGTCAATTTCCCTCCGTAGATGCTGCCTGGCCCGCGGAGTTCCTCCAGTTAGAAACTGCTTTCAGACAAAAAGAGACACACTGACATTAATGAAATGCTTGTTAGCTAGTTTTATTAGATTTGCATGTAAATAGCAAACTGGCTGGATTCACTCTATCCAACTTCCAGGTTCACCGTTCGCAGGAGTTCCCACGGCAACCGCAAGAGTTACTACGGATATCGCACTGGCCACTACGTTCATAAAATGTTGCAATGCTCAACCACAAGTGCACAAGTCACTCTTGGACAAATTCAAACATGTTTGAATTTTCTCCCGAGTACCCAAGTTACACGATTACCTGCCGTTAGCGCCACGGTGGTCCACGAATGCCGTACTGTTATCGCACGAGGTTCCCACGATGTTAAACTCTGGTTACCTCTTGCGTCAAGTCGCCCCGTGAAAAGGGGGTTTTAAGCCCAGTTGCATATGGCTGACATTCAGTTTAGTTTGCAATCCAGGACATTCTCCCACTGATTCAGCGGACAGCCCCTCGACAATATATGGCCTGAGTCAATGCAGAAGGATCCCAAGATAGGCAGCAGGCCAGGCAGCATCTCTGGAGAGAAGGGATGGATAACAGGTGAAGGACTTTCATTCCTGTGGAGGCTTTGTTATTCACTGTAGGATAAGCCTCTATCCAGAGATGCTGGCTGACCCGCTGAGTTACTCCAGCATTTTGTGACGGTCTTCGGTGTAAACCAGCATCTGCAGTTCCTTCCTGCACAGAAGGATCCTGAGTTTGACTTCCAATCTGTGGTGAGTTTGATGTCAGTGGGAGCAGCAGTATAGTTCAGCTCAACCTGAAGGAATAAAATGCACGCAGTATCCTTGCACAGTTCTCTGGCCCATTCTGGAAATGAGCCCTACCTGGTGTCAGTGTGTATTTGTGATTGAGTATAAATACAAGCAAGGTAGGGATTGAATTCAACCAAAAAAACATAACTAGATGCACAGAATCTCTTGCCCAGAGTAGGGGAATATAGGACCAGAAGACATACTGTAGGTTCAAGGTGAAGGAAAAAAGATTTAATAGGAATCTGAGGGGCAACTTTTTCACACAAAGGGTGGTGGGTGTATGGAACAAGCTGCTTGGGGAGATCATTGAGGCTGGGACTAACCCAAAGTTTAAGAAACAGTTAGACAGGTACATGGATAGGACAAGTTTGGAGGGATATGGACCAAGCGCAAGCAAGTGGGACGAGGGTAGCTGGGACATGTTGGCCGGTGTAGGCAAGTTGGGCCAAAGGGCCTGTTTCCAAACTGTATCGCTCTGACTCTACGACTCTATAATGTCATCCAGGATTGAATAGCCTTCTATAAGCACGTGTATGAAATATGATTGCCATTGCTGAGTTCCTGGAAATGAACACATTCACTGGACTGTCTCCAGTAACAAGATTTGTCGCAAAGGCCTGTGTCCTCTGGAATGAGGTACTGACTGATGTTTCTTCTTTTTTACAGAAATGTTTTGCTCTTCTTCAAAGGAACCCCGGTGAAAGCACTGAGTTTGGTTTGGAGATGTCTACAGCCACAGGGCAAGTTCTTGTTCAGGTTGAATATAACTATCAATATACGGCACGGGATGGGAGACTCATCTCTATTAACCAAAACGAGATATACATTCTCCTTTCAAGAACCAATGACCACTGGTGGCACGTTAAGAAGGACAACCAATCTAAACCATTCTACTTGCCAGCACACTATGTGAGGGAATTGGCTACGGAAAGGGCTGTTTCCCCTGTCATTCCTTCCCTGGTGGCACCCGACGATAATCAAAACCAAAATATTGGAGAGGTGAGCAGGACTCAAAGTATCTTTAAAAACCATTGGGATGTTGGGAAAGATCAGGTACATTACCAAGAGAAACAAGGGCACAGAGATGACAATTCCCACCCAATTGTGGAGAAAGAAAACCAGCCTAACATAAGTCCAACTAAACCCAAGGATTCTTCATTGTGTCTACGAATCAATGACAACTCTCCTACACACCTTCGCTTAAATCCTTCACAGTGCTCTGATGTGTCACCAGATTTGACATTATGTTACAGTGAAGTGAACAGAGCCTTTGCAAAGAATAAAGAATCCATTAATAAAAGGTTGATCTCTACCGGTGCACCAAAGCAAAGTTCCACAGTCAGGATCCGCTCCAAACATCAAGAGAATTATGCACATAGACTTAGCCTAGGAATGCTCCACCCTGCACAGCTAGCAGTTCATCCAGGAGATCTCGGTCTTAACCTTGGACTCAATAAGGCAAAAGATACTGGGTCTTCAGAAAAAGTCAATTCCGTTCGATGTTCCAGCTTTAGCCACGGAGTCACTTCTAAACGGCATTCGAATGTAGAAATCGCTGGTGAGATATTGGGACATACAAAGGTGGTGGAAACAAAGAACTCGTCCCTTCCTCGAGCACGACCTTCAGATAATGAAAATGTTTATGAATCAATACCAGACCTATCAAAGCCAAAGACTAAATCACGAAAGGAAAAGTGTCATGATATATCAAAGGTAAGTTCACACAAGAATGATATTGGTATTTGCTGGTTGGAAATCCATGTGTCATTGGGTCAGGTTTTGGAAGAGACCAGACTTTAAATTGTAGACCATGTAGACCATTTTTCTTCTCTGTGTATTTGTGTGACTGGAGATAGACACTAAATTCTGGAGTAACTCAGCGGGACAGGCAGCATCTTTAGATAGAAGGAATGGGTGATGTTTTGGGTTGAGACTTCTTCATACTCATTTGCTGCCTTTCCTGAGTTTTTATTGCATCTAATGTTTATTGGATGTAACTTTCGCAGTTTCTTTGCTCGGACTGTCAGTTCTATCTCCCTTGGAAATATTATGATAAATTACTGCTCAGTTTTAAACAGCATTAATTATGATACAATACAATACGAGACGATAGAATTTTATTAATCCCAGGAGGAAAATTGATCTGCCAACAGTTATAAAAACACAAAATACATGAAACATTAAATTAAAGTGATGAGTGGAAAGGATTGGGGATGTGCAAAGATTGGGGAGGAGGGAGTCAGTCTACCCCACGACAGAAGGGGAGGAGTTGTACCTTTTGATAGCCACTGGGAAGAAGGATCCCCTGCGGCATTCTGTCCTGCTTCTTGGTGGAACTAGTATTTTCCTCAGGTTGGCCAGTGTGTCATGGAGGGGGTGAGCTGTATTGTCCAGGATGCTCTGAAGTTTCAGGAGCATCCTCCCCTTGAAGACCACCTCCCATGAATCCAACTCTGCCCCCAGGATGGAGCCAGCCTTCCTGACGAGTTTGTTGATCCTATTGGCGTCCGCAGCCTTCATCCTGCTGACCCAGCGCACGGCAGCAAATAAGATGGCCGATTGGTGGAACATCTGCAGCATCTTACGGCAGATGTTGAAGGATTGAAGCCTTCTCAAAAAATACAGCCTGAAAGCCCTGTCCCACTGTACGAGTTCATTCAAAGAGTTCTCCCGAGTTTGTCCTGATTCGAGCTCGGAGATTTACGGTAATGGCCGCTCGTAGGTACTCGGGGCCCTCTTTGCTCCTATATTCGATTCCTCTTGTTATAAACGCCAAAATGCCGTTTGCTTTCTTCACTGCCTGCTGTACCTGCATGCTTAATTTCATAGACTGATGTACAAGGACCCCCCAGATCCCGTTGTACTTCCCCTTTTCCCAGCTTGACGCCATTTAGATAGTAATCTGCCTTCCTGTTTTTCCTACCAAAGTGGATAACCTCACATTTATCTGCATTAAACTTCATCTGCCATGCATCTACCTGCCCACTCCCCCAACCTTTCCAAGTCACCCTGCATCCTCATAGCATCCTCCTCACAGTTCACACTGCCACCCAGTTTTGTGTCATCTGCAAATTTGCTAATGTTACATTGAATCCCTTCATCCAAATCATTGATGTATATTGTAAATAGCTGCGGTCCCAGCACCGAACCTTGCGGCACTCCACTAGTCACACTGACTAGTTTTTTTAGACAGAGAGTGGTGAGTCTCTGGAATTCTCTGCCACAGAAGGTAGTTGAGGCCAGTTCATTGGCTATATTTAAGAGGGAGTTAGATGTGGCCCTTGTGGCTAAGGGGATCAGGGGGTATGGAGAGAAGGCAGGTACGGGATACTGAGTTGGATGATCAGCCATGATCATATTGATTGACGGTGCAGGTTCGAAGGGCCGAATGGCCTACTCCTGCACCTATTTTCTATGTTTCTATGTTTCACTGCCTGCCATTCTGAAAGGGACCCGTTAATCCCTACTCTTTGTTTCCTGGCTGCCAACCACTTCTCTATCCGTCAGCACTCTACCCGCAATACCATGTGCCCTAATTTTGCCCACTAATCTCCTATGTGGGACCTTATCAAATCTGCCCTGTCCAATCCTTTAAGAATCTTATATGTTTCTATAAGATCCCCTCTCATCTAAATTCCAGTGAATACAAGCCCAGTCAACCCATTTTTTTAATCATATGTCAGTCCCGGGAATTAACCTGGTGAACCTATGCTGCACTCCCTCAATAGCAATAATGTCCTTCCTCAAGTTAGGAGAGCAAAATTGCGCACAATACTCCAGCTGCGGTCTCACCAGGGACCTGTACAACTGCAGTAGGACCTACTTGCTCCTGAACTCAAATCCTCTCGCAATGAAGGCCACATAGCTTTATTTATTGCCTGCTGTACCTACATTCTTTCAGTGACTGGTGTACAAGCACAACCAGGACTCGTTGCACCTCCCCTTTCCCTAATCTGTCACCATTGAGATAATATTCTGCCTTCCTGTTCTTGCCATCAAAGTGGATAACCTCACATTGATCCACATTATACTGCATCTGCCATGCATCTGCCCACTCACCAAACCTATCCAAGTCACCCTGCAGCCTCATAGCATCCTCCTCACAGTTCACACTGCCACCCACCTTTGTGTCATCCGCAAATTTGGAGACGTTACATTTAATTCCCTCGTCTAAATTAGCAATATATATTGTAAACAACAGGCCCCAGCATCGAGCCTTGCGGCACCCCACTAGTCACTGCCTACCATTCTGAAAAGGACCCGTTAATTACTTTGCTTCCTGTCTGCCAACCAGTTCTCTATCCATATCAATACCCTACCCCCAATACCATGTGTTCTAATTTTGTACACTAATTGGTGTCGATGAATCTAGAAGGAAGGAGTTTAGAATAAGGAGTCAGGCGTTCAGGATTAAATTAAGACCGAGCACAGTGAATCTATGGAGTTCTCCACCCAAAAACAATGAGTTAATTTGTGACAAAGATTAATAGTTGTTTTGATATTAAGGGAATTGAGGAATTTAAGATTATAATGGGAAAGTGACAATGAGGTAATAACTTTGTTATGATCTTTGTTATGATGTAGCAAGTGCGAGGAAGCTGAAACACAATCCTCTTGTTTCAGGCTTTTATGTTCTGATCTCTTAGATAAATCTATGCCAAAGTTATTTCTCACTCCATTGCAACAAAGGCAATGGTTCTACATAAAATGTAACACAGATTTCTGGAAATACTCGATCATTGAGTGGCTTCCGTCGGGGAGAGAAACCAGACAGTATATCAGGTTGGAACCCTGTCTGTTTCTAAATGGCATTTGGTTAAAAGTGACTTTAAGTAGTGATACTCTAATTTATCTTTTTAGATTTATCATTCTGCTTTTGCATTGTAAAATAAAATGAATGCCCTGACAGATGGCCGCCACCAGGGGGACAGCATTTCCTGTTGTGAGCACAGCAATCATTAAACCAGCATCGGCAAGCCCTTGTATCTACATCAAAATGTAGTTATGTTCAGTTAGCTATTTAATAAAACTGGCTTGTTCCAAAAGTAAATCATTTATTTGCTCACATGGAATTCCAGTGGTAAAGAGGTGTTTAAAGTAAAAAATATCTTTATTGAAGCATTTTCTTAACATTCACATATTAAGTTTATAACAGTGGACACTCCCATTTAGAGAGCCATAACGTCGTGCGACATGGAAACAGTCCCCCAGGCCCAATGTTTCCATACCAACCAGGTGCCCCATTTAAACTAGCCCCACCTGCCCGTGGTTGGCCAATATCCCTCTAAACCGTTCCTATTCATGTACCTGTCCAAATGTTTTTTAACACTTATTGTCCACATGGAACAAAAGGGTTTTCTCTTGAATCTGAGGTTTATGGTTCCTTTATGTATCCAAGTTTAAATAAGGCATTGCAGGCAACACAATTTTTCTCTCAGTATGCCACTAAAAATCTATCTTCTTTTGTGGAATGAAACAAGTTTATTTTCTTTCTGTGTCACGTTGGCACCTCCTGAAATTCCACTCATGACTCATCCACGCACATTTGACATGATTCCAGCATTACTTGCGCCTTGGATGCAGCAATTCCCTTTGTAAAACTTGGGAATTATTAAGGGAAAAATTAACTCGTTATTCTTGGGGCAACCGTCATTAGACTCTCTCAGAACTGCTAGGTCTTCATAGCTACCCTGGGCATCATTGATTGTGATCACTTTAATGTAAGGTTCTTGCCTTTTTTACCCTCAGATGCCTCAGTGCTTAAATGTAATAAAAATGAACTGGTGATACTGGTTTATACGGAAGATAGGCACAAAATGCTGGAGTAACTCAGTGGGTCAGGCAATGTCTCTGGAAAAAATGGATTGGTGACGTTTTGGGTCAGGACCCTCTTCAGAGAAAAAAAAGGGTCCTGACCTGAAAAATCGCATATTGATTTTCTTCAGAGATGCTAACTGACCTGCTGGGTTACTCCAGCACTTTGTGTTTATCTCTCAGTGCTTAAGTGAGCTCCATAATGGCATTGACCTGCCCAAGCTGCACCTCATCTCACTCTTCTCCCAGATGTGGCCTCAGCTGTGCCTCAGAAGGTACCGTGCCTTTTCACTGCTAAAGCGAGCTGGGAGCTCATTGGTGCACTGTTGCCATGGTCAGTGAGAAAATTCTAAGCATACATTTCAAGTAAACTGATTTCCAATTGTAATTATGCCATTGGGTGGCGCGACTGACGTTGCAGCGGCCCCTGCAGCCTGTCTTCTTTTTTTAATTTTTGTTGTCCATTGAATGTAGTTTACTGTGTTCTTTTTATATTGTTTTTGGCTGTGTATATGTGGGGGGTCAGGGGAAGGGGAAAACTTTTAAATCTCTTCCCTGCACGGGAGAACCGACCTTTTTCCTGTCGGGTCTCCGTTGTCGTTGGGGCCTAGTACCGCGGAGTGCCCTCCAGCCAGAACGATCTGGGGGGCTCCAGCCGTGGAACCTGCGGACTACTTACCATCGTGGAGCTGGCCGGCCTCGGAGCGTGAGGAGCGGTGGTGGCGAGAGGCTGCGACCCGACTCCGGAGCTCGGTGGTTCCAGCCACAGCAGACAGTGACATTGGGAGCTCGCGGGTCCCTGATGGGAGACCGCTTTTCAGAGCTCCCGCAACGCAACTTCTCCCGCACGTGTCACGGGGTTGGAACGACCCGGAGCGGGGTCTTACATCGCTTTAACGACCGCGGGACATGCTAACGCCCACCTGGGGCTTTAACATCGGGAGAAGAACGGAACACAGGGGAGAAAAAAGACTTTGCCTTCCATCACAGTGAGGAGGAGATTCACTGTGATGGATGTTTGTGTGAATTAAATTGTTTGTGTATCTTGTAGAAATTGTTTATTTTGTATGGCTGTGGAAACAGAGTTTCGTTTGAGCCTCATTTGAGGTTCATATGACAACGAATAAAAATATTGAATTGTAATATTGTAATATTGTCAGAAGGATTCTAATTTGCATTGTCCGCAGGCATTGACATTCCTCAATATATTCTGTAATGTGGATTTTGTTCTGAAAAACAAATCAGTCCTAACTCATTTGTCACTTCTGCAGCTGGTAACTAGGAGGGGCAAAGGAATCCGGGAAAGCAGTTGGGAAAGTACATGATAAATCGGACAAAATTTGTACGTTTAATGGGAAAATTCTATTCACAGGATGGAAAACTAAACAACATGTTCGCTAAACTAAACACATTCGCTGACAATGGAGGCAGCCTAGGACGGAAAGTTTGAAGAATGGTCTCGACGCAAGACGTCACCCATTCCTTCTCTCCAGAGATGCTGCCTATCCTGCTGAGTTACTTCAGCATTTTGTGCTTTTCATCGGTTTAAACCAGCTTCTGCAGTTCCTTCCTACACAGAACAATATGTTCCTGTGTGAACAATAATGAAGTCACAAAGGATGAAACTGAAACACTTGGCAATGAAAATAATCAGCTAGATAGTTAATGATAATCAACTCATCTTTTGGTTATCAAACTTTATCCTTGGAACAGAAATGTCAGATCCACTGGATTTACAGGCACATTGGATGCAACAACAATAATAAATATTATAAATGTAATTAATCTAAGTAAACTAGGCCACAGTAGTGCAAAACCAAAATACGCAGGGCAACCATTGATGTGCAAAGTCGGCAGTGGTGTAGTTTTGAGGTAGGGTTGGAGTTAGGGCTGTGATCAAGGCCCTGGTGAGACTGCACTATGATGACAGCAACTGTTTCTGGTTGTCGGGTTCTGGAGACAATGCAGAGAGGTAGTGAAAGATTGATTAATTGAGTCATAGAATCATTGAGACATACAGGCCCCTTCAGCCCAACTTGTCCACACTGGCCAACATGTCCCATCTACACCAGTCCCACCTGCTCGGGTTTGACCCATATCCCTCCAAACCTATCCTATCCATGTTTCTGGTTAAATGTTTGTTAAAAGCTGCGATAGTCCCTGCCTCAACTACCTCCTCTGGCTGCTCATTCCATACACCCACCACCCTCAAGTTTCTATTAAATCTTTCCCCCCTCACTGAAACGAGAGATGCGAGAAACCAAAATAAAACAAGAATGCAAACAATAATAACACTGGACTCCTTCTCCACAGCAGGGAACAATGGCGGTTGATAACCATAGGCACACTGGAATGGAGAGAGACCAGAGGAGGAGCAAGGAAGTGTGTTGTGTGCATACTCCACCCAAATAAGGTGTTTGCTCCAAGTTGAAGGGTTCTGTGCCACCAAGCACCGCAGTCCTGTCTCCAATTCCTGGTTAAGGCGTTCAGTCTGTCCATTGGATTCCGGGTGATAACCAGATGTAAGGCTGACCGTGGCGTCCAACAGAGAACAAAACTCCTCCAGAAGAGGGCAGGCCAGTGACAATGTCCACGGAGATGTCTGACCAGGGGCGTGAGGGGACAGGCAGCTGACTCAGGAGGCCAAAGACGGGCCGACGTGAGGTCTTGTTCTGAGCACAAATACTGCAAGCGGCGACGTACTCCTTAATCCCCCTCTCTATGGAAGGCCACCAAAACCGCTGTTTGGCCATAAACAGGGTTCGGCGGACACCGGGATGACAGGAGATCCGAGACGTATGAGCCCAATGAATCACCTGTGAGCGAAGAGACTCGGGAACAAACAGACAATTAGAGAGACACCCTAGCGGGGACTGAACACCAGCAGTAGCCTCGGAAACTCTCTTCTCAATCTCCCAAGTAACCGCCCCAACAAAACAGGAAGCAGGCAGAATGAGAGTTGAAACCTTAGGGGCCGGGTCAGGATCAAACTGTGTGGAGAGAGCATCAGGTTTGCCATTCTTGGCACCAGGGCGGTAAGACAGTACAAAATCAAACCGATTAAAGAAGAGAGCCCACCTTGCTTGGCGCGAGTTGAGGCGTTTGGCTGACTTGATGTATTCCAGGTTCTTGTGGTCTGTCCAAACTAGAAACGGCTGCTTGGTGCCCTCCAACCAATGTCTCCATTCCTCCAAGGTTGTTGTAACCACTAACAGTTCACGGTTACCCACATCGTAATTTCTCTCAGCAGGAGAAAGCTTTCTTGAGAGGAAAGCGCAGAGATGCAGTCGACCATCTGTGGGGGATTTCTGGGAGAATACGGCCCCGATGCCCACACCCGAAGCGTCCACCTCAACCACGAACTGGAGTGACGGGTCAGGGTGAACCAGGGTGGGGGCTAAGGTGAAGCTCCTCTTGAGTCTCATAAATGCAGTTTCTGCTTGAGGGGACCAAGAGAAAGGCACGTGGGGTGAGGTGAGAGCATGAAGTGGTGCAGCAGTGACACTAATGTTCCGGATAAACTTCCTATATAAATGAGCAAACCCAAGGAACCCCTGAAGTCACTTACGACTGGAGGGTGTAGGCCAGTTGGCCACAGCACTGACCTTGCTCGGGTCCATCTGTATACCAGCAGGTGATACAACATAACCAAGGAATAGAACAGTGTTAGCATGAAATTCACATTTCTCAGCTTTCACAAACAGATCATTCAGAAGCAAACGTTCCAGCACCTGGTGTACATGCTGCACATGGGAAGTCTCGTTTGCCCCAGAATCAACCAAAGCCTGCGGGGAGTGATGCTGGGAATGCACCAACAATTGTACAGCCATGAGTTGACGAGAGGAAAGGCTCATAGGAGCGGTACAACTCACCAATGTCCTCTCTTTCATTGGTGAGCTTTGTCTTTTGCTGAACAGCTGTTCAACAAATGTCACAGTAAATACACCTCCCCTCCCTTAGGCGGCGCTGCCGTTCCTCCGGGCTGAGTTTGGCTCGTTCCACCTGCATGGGCTCCTCCGAAGAGGCAGGTGGTGCTGTAGGCTGACTGGACTGGCCGAGAGGGAAGCTGAAGGGTGGAGGGTGACGCTGCCGCCACGGCTGGGAGGAGGACCGAACTGCAGCCGATCTCCTCTCTCGCTCTCTTTCTCTGAGCCTAGTGTCAATTTGGACAGCCAGGGAAATCATAGACCCGAAGTCGGAAGGTAGGGTTAGTGGAGCCAACTGATCTTTGATAGCTTCAGACAATCCATTGCGAAAAGCATCCAACAAAGCAGCCTCATTCCATCCACTCTTAGCAGCAACAGTTCGAAAGTCAATAGCAAAATCCATAACTGTGCGATTACTTTGTTTCATGGCGACCAGGTTCTGTGAAGCCTCTCGGCCAGGATTGGAGTGCGGGACAGAGCTTCCATGAACAGGACCGACGTCTGGCAAACAGGAGAATTCCGAGACCATTCCGCCGTGGCCCAAGCCTCCGCTCTGCCCGACAGGTGCGTGATGATAAAGGCTACCTTTGAGCGTTCTGATGAAAAGGAAGCGGCTTGAAGTTCGAAATGCAGTCCACACTGAATCAAAAAAGGTCTACACTTCTCCGATTCCCCCGGAAAGTGTTCCGGTCTTGCCAGGTGGACGAATGGAGACGCTGCGGCAGCCGTGCCCATCGGAACTCCTGGAGACACAGACAAGGAAACAGACTTGGCAGGCACGGGAGCCGCGGCAGGAAACAAAGAATCCAGCCGAGCAACCAGGTGTTCAAACCGGGAACTTAAAGTGTTCACCTGTGAGCCGATGTCCGCCTGGAACCCCTGCTGACGCTCGCCGAGATCCCGGAACCTGGCGAAGATCGAGGCGAATTGACCCTCATAATGCGAGATGCGCTCCTCTTGCTTATGGAGCGCTGCACGATAAAGATCAGAGCCCGCTGAGTCCATTGTTGGCCAGTTCGTAATATCATAGAAACATAGAAACATAGAAATTAGGTGCAGGAGTAGGCCATTCGGCCCTTCGAGCCTGCACCGCCATTCAATATGATCATGGCTGATCATCCAACTCAGTATCCCGTACCTGCCTTCTCTCCTTACCCCCTGATCCCCTTAGCCAGAAGGGCCACATCTAACTCCATGTTAAATATAGCCAATGAACTGGCCTCAACTACCCTCTGTGGCAGAGAGTTCCAGAGATTCACCACTCTCTGTGTGAAAAAAGTTCTTCTCATCTCGGTTTTAAAGGATTTCCCCCTTATCCTTAAGCTGTGACCCCTTGTCCTGGACTTCCCCAACATCGGGAACAATCTTCCTGCATCTAGCCTGTCCAACCCCTTAAGAATTTTGTAAGTTTCTATAAGATCCCCTCTCAATCTCCTAAATCCTAGAGAGTATAAACCATATCAGAACTGAACAAGGAGGAGGACTCAAATGCAGGCTCAGACACAGGGCAGATCAGTCTTCAGAGTTTAATCCGTCCAAGTCGGTACACATTTAAGCAAAAACAGAGGCAACAGTACAATCAAGGAGCAGGCAAAAACAGTGGTCGAAAAATAGGCAATGGTCGAGATAACAAGGTCAAAAGATTTCTAGAGCTGGCACGAGGTGATACGAAGTAACATACACAACGAACTGGCAATGAGAACTAAAACACAAAGGGTTTAAATACACAGACTAACAGGGGATAACGAGACACAGGTGAAACACATCAGGGATGGGGCCAACAATCACACGAGGGGAAACGACATGACAGGAAATGGGACCTGAAACGAGAGGAGATGTGAGACACCAAAATAAAACAAGAATGCAAACAATAATAATAAAAACAATAAGAAACAGAAACTAGATCAAACGTGAGACCTGACACTCACCTTATGTCTATGGTTCTTGATTCCCCTAGACAAAAGACTCTGTGCATCTACACAATCTATCCCTCGCATGATTGTGAACACTATTAGTTCAGCCCTCATCCTCTTGCACTCCAAGGAATAGTCCCAGCCTGCTCAATCTGCATTCCAGGTACTAGGTGGCTGAGTTATTAGGACACCCTAGCACAGCAATTCACTAAAGTGAATCTGCATTATATTCTAAAGGCTAAGCTAGAGTGCTGTGTGCTCCGTTAAATTAAACTGGAGAACTTGGCACCAGGGATCATAGGTGATTTGAGATCTAAAATGTGAAGGAATTTCTTTAGTCTGTGGAATTAATCTGTGGAATTAATTGCCACAGAAGGCTGTGGAGGCCTAGTCAATGGATGTTTTGAAGGCGGAGAATGACAGATTCTTGATCCGTACGGTTGTCATGAGTTATGGGGAGAATGCAAGAGGATGGGGTTGAGAAGGAAAGATTGATCAGCCACGATTGAATAATATGATTAGTTTTAATCTGCAATTTGAGAAGGAGAAGGTTAAATCGGAAGTGTCAGTGATGCAGTTGAACAAAGAAGGCATTAGAGAGGAGCTGGCCAAGGTAGACTGGAAAGGGATCCTAGCAGGAATGATGGTGGAATAGCAATGGCAGGAATTTCTGAGCATAATCTGGAAGACACAGGATCATTTCATTCCAAAAAGGAAGAAAGATTCTAAGGGGAGTAGGAGGCAACCGTGGCTGACAAGTTAGGGATAGAATAAAACTAAAAAGAAATGTATAACTCAAGAAGGAATTAGGAGCAACAGTAGCAAGTTTACGGATGACACAAAGCTGGGTGGCTGTGTGAACTGTGAAGATGTTAGGAGGTTGCAGGGTGACCTGGACAGATTGAGTGAGTGGGCAAATGCATGGCAGATGCAGTATAATATGGATAAATGTGAGGTTATCCACTTTGGCGGCAAAAACAAGGGGGCAGATTATTATCTCAATGAGGTTAGGTTAGATAAGGGGGAGGTGCAGCGAGACCTGGGTGTCCTTGTACACCAGTCACTGAAAGTTGGCATGCAGGTACAGCAGGCAGTGAAGAAAGCCAATGGAATGTTCGCCTTCATAACAAGAGGATTTCAGTATAGGAGTAAAGAGGTTCTTCTGCAGTTGTATAGGGCTCTGGTAAGATCACGTTTGGAGTATTGTGTACAGTTCTGGCCTCCTAATTTGAGGAAGGACATCCTTGTGATTTAGGCAGTGCAGGGTAGGTTCACGAGGTTGATCCCTGGGATGGCGGGACTGTCATATGAGGAAAGATTGAAAAGACTCGGCTTGTATTCACTGGAGTTTAGAAGGATGGGGGGGGGGGGGATCTTATAGAAACATATACAATTATAAAAGGACTGGACAAGCTAGATGCAGGAAAAATGTTCCCAATGTTGGGCGAGTCCAGAACCAGGGGCCACAGTCTTTTAAGACTGATGTGAGAAAAATCTTTTTCACCCAGAGAGTTGTGAATTTGTGGAATTCCCTGCCACAGAGGGCAGTGGAGGCCAAATCACTGGATGGATTTAAGAGAGAGTTAGATTGAGTTCTAGGGGCTAGTGGAATCACGGGATATGGGGAGGAGGCAAGCACGGGTTATTGATAGGGGACGATCAGCCATGATCACAATGAATGGCGGTGCTGACTCGAAGGGCTGAATGGTCTCCCCTGTACCTATTTTCTATCTTTCTATGTTTCTACGAATCGTGAGGAGACATGTTAGGCACAATGGTCTAATTCTGCTATGGGTGATCAATGTGTGGAGTAATCTTCCAGAACTCGGGGGAATAAAAGTATGGAATCATTTAAGTAAACATGTTTGATGCAATGAGTGGGGTGGGGGAACATGTTGTGGCTGGGCTAAGTGAATGAATCACATTTGGCAGAATGACTTTCCTCATTTTTAGTTATCTAATGATCTTGAATAAGGATATCCAGTTCCAATACACTTATTGACAAAAGGATTGAGTCACATTTGAACACACTTGGCCAATCCTTCTCAATAAACATGATGTTTCTATTTAAACTTCAAAGCGACAGACCTTATTTACTTTTGCAGGTTACACAAGTGTCTCAGGGTGGTTCGGTGTGTTGCAGAGTACACCCACGCACACATGTCCACACGGATGAGACAGATGCACAAGCAAACGCCGACTGGTGTCAACATCAAACCTTCAGGGCACGGCACACATACATGCGTCCAACTGCCTGTGGCACCCATAGTGGTGTCAGCTACCTGACACAGATACACAATATCTATCTGGGACAACACAGTAAAGCTTAGACAAGGTTTGATTTATTCCTCCTGCGCGTGTCGGTCTCAGTAAAACCAGGTAACTAGGTTAATGCAGCATGAGATAAATTGTCATGGTCAGTCTGTGTGTGAGCATTACTTACTGAGAACCACAGGGAAACGTTGGAGAACAGGAGGTCATGGCCTATAAGGTGGAATGTGCAATTGACAGTCTTTGTGCAGAATATTAGTTCACGAGATTGTGAATATTAGTGACTATTTCAGCGTGCCTGCAAACAGCTGAATTGGGCTGCGGGGTAGGAAGGAAAGGGCACCTTCTGGAACTGAGGCCATATGTGGCAGGTTGGAATGGAGGGAGTGAGGTGGGAAGTTTGAATGGGGTGGCACGGTGGTGCAGCGGTAGAGTTGCTGCCTTACAGTGCCAGAGGCCTGGGTTCGATCCTGTCTACAGGTGCTCTCTGTACAGAGTTTGTACGTTCTCCATGTGATCTGCGTGGTCCCCGAGATCTTCTGTTTCCTCCCACACTCCAGAGATGTACCGGTTTGTAGGTTAATTAGCTTGGTATAAATGTAAAATGTCCATAGTGCGTGTTTTTCTTCCTCGTGTCGGCCATCTTCTTTATCACGTCTTTCCAGTGGTTGGCGCAGGCGAGCGCAGCGGCATTTGGTTCGGCCAGGTCATCTTCGGTACATTGTGGAGCTTGGCTACATCTCATGATGTGTTCCATAGTTTGGGATTTGCCACACATACACATGCATCGGAAGTTTCCATTTCTTCATGGACACCTTGCAGCGTCCTTCACCGACCCGCAGGCGGTTAAGTGTTTTCCAGACAGCCCAAGGTTGATCGTGGCCGGGAGCGAGGCATTCGTCTGGGGTGATGCCTCTCTCCATCCATTGGGTTGTCTGGCTGCCAAGGTTGTTCCACTGGTTCTGCCATTCAGTGATCCTGGCATCAGTTGGGCTGGTCTCCAGTACTTCAGTTGTTTCCAGGAAGCTGCTCCTGGAGCTGAGCCGTTTCTGGGCAGCAGAGTGCTCATGGAGTGAGTGCCGGTTGTCATTGGCCTGCTTTGTGCGCTCGACTTGTAGGATAGTGCGTGTAGGATAGTGTTAATGTGCAGGGATCGCTGGTCAGTGCAGACTCAGTGGGCCGAAGGGCCTGTTTCCACGCTGTATCTCTAAACTAAATTAAACTAAAGGGCCTGGGATGGCCATGATATCAGCCATGACCTTGTTGGGGTGGGTGGAAGATCATGTATTAATCACGTACTGTCTTTCTGCTGACTGGATAGCACGCAACAATAGCTTTACGCTGTACCTCTATACATGTGACAATAACCTGAACTCAAAAATTGGGATATGGCACTGGGTGTAGCCTCTGGGACAGATGATCAAGGCTGGGGTACGGGTGCGGTGATGTGCCGTCTAAGAGAGGGAGAGTGAGGGGTGGTGAGGTTGTTGACTTGGGACTTAGCAGACAATCAACTGTTGGGTTATTGGGTGGATCGGTACTATACTAGTGGTGGGGGAGAAACAAATGATAGAAATAAGCAAGGGATGTGTATAAGATGTAAGGTGGTATCCACTCCAACACAGAGTTTTTACAAGCCAGCTCTGCAGGAGCAACTAACAATGATCACTGTTTACTTTACCTTGGACTTTAGAGATATAGCATGGAAACCGACCCTTCAGTCCACCGAGTCTGTGCTGACCACATATATTAGAACTATTTTACACACTAGGGACAATTTAAAATTTTTACCAAATCCAATTAATCTGCATGTCTTTGGAGTGTGGGATGAAACCGGAGCACCCAGAGAAAACCCACGCAGTCACAGGGAAAACATACAAACCCTGTTCAAACAGCACCTGTAGTCAGGATTGATCCCGGGTCTGTGGCGCTGTAAGGCAGAAACTCTACTGCAGTGCCACCATGCCACCCCTCGAGTCATGCCATATAATGTCTCCTACAGGCCCCAACAGGAACACAAGAAGAAATTAGGAGCAACACTAGCAAGTTTGCAGATGACACAAAGCTGGGTGGCCGTGTGAACTGTGAAGAGGATGTTAGGAGGTTGCAGGGTGACCTGGACAGATTGAGTGAGTGGGCAGATGCGTGGCAGATGCAGTTTAATATAGATAAATGTGAGGTTATCCACTTTGGCGGCAAAAACAAGGGGGTTGATTATTATCTCAAAGGGGTTAGGTTAGATAAAGGGGAGGTGCAGCGAGACCTGGGTGCCCTTATACACCAGTCACTGAAAGTTGGCATGCAGGTACAGCAGGCAGTGAAGAAAGCTAATGGAATGTTCGCCTTCATAACAAGAGGATTTCAGTATAGGAGTAAAGAGGTTCTTCTGCAGTTGTATAGGGCTCTGGTAAGATCACGTCTGGAGTATTGTGTACAGTTTTGGTCTCCTAATTTGAGGAAGGACATCCTTGTGATTTAGGCAGTGCAGAGTAGGTTCACGAGATTGATCCCTGGGATGGCGGAACTGTCATATGAGGAAAGATTGAAAAGACTAGGCTTGTATTCACTGGAGTTTAGAAGGATGAGGGGGTAATCTTATAGAAACATATAAAATTATAAAAGGACTGACAAGCTAGATGCAGGAAAAATGTTCCCAATGTTGGACGAGTCCAGAACCAGGGGCCACAGTCTTAGAATAAAGGGGAGGCCATTTAAGACTGAGGTGAGAAAAATCTTTTTCACCCAGAGAGTTGTGAATTTGTGGAATTCCCTGCCACAGAGGGCTGTGGAGGCCAAGTGACTGGATGGATTTAAAAGAGAGTTAGATAGAGCTCTACGGGCTAGTGGAGTCAAGGAATATGGGGAGAAAGCAGGCACGGGTTATTGATTGGGGACGATCAGCTGTGATCACAATGAATGGCGGTGCTGGCTCGAAGGGCCGAATGACCTCCTCCTGCACTTGTTTTCGACGTTTCTATGTTACTATGTTGGAAACACCATCACTGTGCTTGTCTGGCACAGAGCCCATGCTGAGAGAGTAATTAGTGCTGCAGGGGAGTCCCACAGGGGCACGACATAGACAGTGTCATCACCATGTTTCACACCATGAAATGTCTGATGTAGATGGAAACAAGAGCCATATGGTTAAATTATGGGCAAGTGCCTTTAAATTATTCTCCCACAACATGATGTTCAATAGCTTTCTGTTCTTATGTGTATGCACCTGCTTTATTTTCAGTTACACGAGAACAGCTGTTATTTATTGATGGAAAGTAATGAATGGTAGCAAATACTCTGGGCCCCTGTTTTACCTGTAAGGTATTTGAACAGACCTCAATTTGTTTCCACCTGAAATGAATGCACTGATTTTTCAGATACAAGGAACTGCGGGTGCTGGTTTCCTAAATAAAGGCACAAAATGCTGGAGTAACTCAGGCAGCTTCTCTGGAGGACATGGATAGGTGACATTTTGGGTCGGGACCCTTCTTCAGACTGATTGTAGTGGGGGTGAGAGGTGTGGATTGGTCAAAGCCAAGCAAGTGTTAGGTGGATCTGGGATACAAAGATGTCCGTGAGATAGAGAAGGGGAGTGAAATATGAAGCCGGAGGAAGGAATATAGGTGGAAGGGGACATAGAAACATAGAAATTAGATGCAGGAGTAGGTCATTTGGCCCTTTGAGCCAAATGGTCAATATGATCATGGCTGATCATCCAACTCAGTATCCCGTACCTGCCTTCTCTCCATACCCCCTGATCCCCTAAGCCACAAGGGCCACATCTAACTCCATCTTAAATATAGCCAATGAACTGGCCTCAACTACCCTCTGTGGCAGAGAGTTCCAGAGATTCACCACTCTCTGTGTGAAAAAAGTTCTTCTCATCTCGGTTTGAAAGGATTTTCCCCTTATCCTTAAGCTGTGACCCCTTGTCCTGGACTTCCCTAACATCGGGAACAATCTTCCTGCATCTAGCCTGTCCAACCCCTTAAGAATTTTGTAAGATCCCCTCTCAATCTCCTAAATTCTAGAGAGTATAAACCAAGTCTATCCAGTCTTTCTTCATAAGACAGTCCTGACATCCCAGGAATCAGTCTGGTGAACCGTCTCTGCACTCCCTCTATGGCAATAATGTCCTTCCTCAGATTTGGAGACCAAAACTGTACGCAATACTCCAGGTGTGGTCTCACCAAGACCCTGTACAACTGCAGTAGAACCTCCCTGCTCCTATACTCAAATCCTTTTGCAATGAAAGCTAACATACCATTCGCTTTCTTTACTGCCTGCTGCACCTGCATGCCTACCTTCAATGACTGGTGTACCATGACACCCAGGTCTCGCTGCATCTCCCCCTTTCCCAATTGGCCACCATTTAGATAATAGTCTGCTTTCCCGTTTTTGCGGTATGATGGTAGGATGGGGAAAGATTGGTGGGATAGTGGGAGAAATGGGTGTGAAATATGGGAGACACGGAAAAGATGTTATGGGGAGTCAGAGATTTAGTTAAGGATATCTCTGCGATGCTGGAGAGAAATTTGCAGTGGGAGGGGGAGGATCCAGTGGTCGTGGTCCATGTGGGGACCAATGACATAGGAAGGACGAGGAAGGAGGATCTGCTGAAGGAGTTTGAGCAGTTAGGGAATAAATTAAAAAGCAGAACCTCGAGGGTACTGATCTCCGGATTGCTACCTGAGCCACGGGCCAAATCGGCGAGGATACGTAAAATTAAGAAGCTAAATGCGTGGCTCAAAGACTGGTGTGGGAATAATGGGTTTGGTTTCTTGGGCCACTGGCACCAGTACTGGGACAGGGGGGATCTGTTCTGTAAGGACGGACTTCACCTGAACGGTGCTGGGACTGGGGTCCTGGCAAATCATATAACTAGGGCAGTAGAGAGGTCTTTAAACTAAGTAGCGGGGGGGAGGTATCAAGGGGGGTAATAACGACAGGGGTAGAGGAAATAGAGCAGGGTATCAGTGGGGAAGCGGAAAGTCAAAATGTGACAGGAGACAGAATGTGTGAAGATAAAGCTTTAGATGTAAAAGGGGCAAAAACGGAAAGGAAGGGTAGTAAAAATCATCTGAAAGTGCTTTATCTAAATGCACGGAGTATTCGTAATAAGATAAATGAATTAACGGTGCAATTAAGTATATATAGTTATGATATCGTGGCCATTACGGAGACATGGCTGCAAGGGGATCAGGACTGGGAGTTAAATATAGAGGGGTACTCGACAATTAGGAAAGATAGACAGGAAAGAAAGGGAGGAGGGGTGGCCCTTTTAATAAGGGAGGGAATAACGGCAATAGAGAGGAAGGACATTGCGTTGAAGGATCAGGATAGTGAAACAGCTTGGGTACAGATAGAGAATAATAAGGGAAAAAAAAAAAAAGAAAAAAACACTAGTGGGTGTAATTTATAGACCTCCAAATAGCTGTGACGCTGTTAGTCAGAACATAAATCTGCAAATAGTTGACGCATGTAAAAAGGGAACTGCTGTAATCATGGGGGACTTCAATTTTCATATTAATTGGGCAAACCAAACTGGGCAGGGTAGACTAGAGGAAGAGGTTATAGAAAGTATTAGAGACGGGTTCCTAGAACAGTATGTCACAGAACCGACAAGGGGGGAGGCAATCTTGGATCTGGTCCTGTGTAATGAAGCAGGATTAATTAAAAATGTCATAGTTAGGGACTCGTTGGGAACAAGTGACCACAATATGGTCGAATTCCATATTCAAATAGAAGGGGAGCAGGTTGAAACTCAGGCTAGGGTGCTTAGTCTAAATAAGGGGGATTATGAAGGTATGAGGACTGAGCTGATCAAAGTTGACTGGGATAGCAGACTCAAGAATAAGACGGTACATGAGCAGTGGTGTACGTTTAAGGGTATACTGTATAACCTTCAAGAAAAATTTATTCCTATGAAGAAAAAAGGGGTAAGGGTAAGAACAGTCAGCCATGGCTCAGTAAAACTATAAAGGATAGTATTCGGCTGAAGGCAAGGGCATATAAGGTAGCCAGAGATAGTGGGAGGGTAGAGGATTGGGAAGCATTTAAAGGTCAGCAAAAATAACTAAGA
The DNA here is from genome assembly GCF_028641065.1 of Leucoraja erinaceus. Lineage (NCBI taxonomy): Eukaryota > Metazoa > Chordata > Chondrichthyes > Rajiformes > Rajidae > Leucoraja > Leucoraja erinaceus. The sequence continues at coordinate 31,462,943 of NC_073403.1, forward strand.
GATTAATTAAGACGGGGAAAATAGACTATGAAAGGAATTTAGCGAACAACATAAAAACTAATAGTAAGAGTTTTTATAGCTATATAAAAAGAAAAAGGGTGGCTAAGGTGAACGTTGGTCCATTGGAGGGTGAGACTGGAGAGTTGTTGGTGGGGAACATGGAAATGGCAAAGGCATTAAACGAGTATTTTGTATCAGTCTTCACCATAGAAGACACAAAAAATATTCCAACGCTGGATAAACAGGGGGCGGTAGGAATGGAGGAGCTAAATACTATTAAGATCACCAAGGAGGTGGTATTAGGGAAATTAATGAGACTGAAGGAGGATAAATCCCCTGGGCCTGATGGATTACATCCAAGGATCTTGAGGGAGATAGCGGTGGGGGATTGTGGATGCATTGGTGATAATTTTCCAAAACTCCCTGGAGGCAGGAACGGTCCCAGTGGATTGGAAAATGGCCAATGTAACACCTATATTTAAAAAAGGAAGTAGACAGAAGGCGGGTAACTATAGACCGGTTAGTCTAACATCGGTGGTGGGTAAAATGTTAGAGACAATTATTAAAGAAACACTAACGGGGCACTTGGATAAACATGACTTCATCGGACAGAACCAACATGGTTTTGTGAAGGGGAAGTCCTGTTTAACGAATCTGCTCGAATTCTTTGAGGAAGTAACAACCCGGGGGGATAAAGGGGAACCGGTGGATGTGGTATACTTGGACTTCCAAAAGGCTTTTGACAAGGTGCCACATAAGAGACTATTGCTAAAAATAAAAAATTATGGGATTGGGGGTAATATATTAGCATGGGTAGAGGATTGGCTAACAAATAGGAAGCAGAGAGTGGGGATAAATGGTTCATACTCGGGATGGCAACCGGTAACTAGCGGGGTTCCGCAAGGGTCGGTGCTGGGACCCCAGTTGTTCACAATTTATATAAATGATTTGGAGGAGGGAACCAAGTGTAATATATCAAAATTTGCGGACGATACAAAAATGGGAGGAAAAGTAGGGGATGAGGAGGATAGGAAGAGTCTGCAAAAGGATATAGATAAGCTAGGTGAGTGGGCAACAACTTGGCAGATGAAATTTAATACTAATAAATGTGAAGTCATTCACTTTGGGAAAAAAATGATAGGGCAAGTTATTTTCTAAATGAGGAGGAGCTGCGTTGTAATGCAACGCAAAGGGATCTAGGGGTATTAGTACATGAATCACTGAAAGTTAGTATGCAGGTGCAGCAAGCAATCAGGAAGGCCAGTGGAGTTTTGGCCTTTATTGCTAGGGGGATTGAGTATAAAAACACGGAGGTCTTGCTGCAGCTGTACACAGTATTAGTGAGACCACATTTGGAATACTGTGTACAGTTCTGGGGTCCATACTTAAGAAAGGATGTACTAGCCCTGGAGGCAGTGCAGCGAAGGTTTACAAGATTAATTCCTGCAATGAGGGGATTGACATATGAGGAAAGGTTAAGTAGGCTGGAACTCTACTCTTTGGAGTTTAGAAGAATGAGAGGCGATCTCATTGAAACATATAAGATCGTGAGGGGCCTTGATCGGGTGGATGCACCAAGGATGTTCCCAATGATCGGGGAAACTAGAACTAGGGGACATAGTTGCAGAATAAGGGGGGGCTCTTTTAAAACTGAGATGAGGAAGAACTTCTTCACCCAGAGGGTGGTTAATTTATGGAATTCACTGCCCCAGGGAGCAGTGGAAGCAGAAACTTTAAATATATTTAAGACTAAAATAGATGTTTTTTTAGCTGCCAAGGGGATAAGGGGCTACGGGGAGAGGGCAGGGATATGGACCTAGGTATGGTTAGTATAGTAAGACCTGAGTGATCTCCTGGACAAGTGTCGATCGCCTAGATTGGGGTCGGAGAGGAATTTCCCGGATTTTTTTTCCCGAATTGGACCTGGGTTTTTATCCGGTTTTTTGCCTCCCCCAGGAGATCACGAGGTTCTTGGGGTGGAGAGGGGTGATAGCGGTATAAAGGGGAGGGTAGTGTCTTGTGTTCTGTGTCTTGTGTCTACTGTTTGTGGGTAAGTGTGTCTGTTTAGTGTTCAGCCATGAGCGAATGGCGGTGCGGGCTCGATGGACCTGGTGGTCTGCTCTCGCACCTACTTTCTATGTTTCTATGTTTCTAGTTGGTCAATTACACAAAATTGGGGAATTCATGTTTCATTTCTTAGTTTCTTGCTTTAGCCCAGCCTCGCTCTTATCAAACTGCCCCATTTTGTCACCGTGGTTTCATGACATCACCATGACTTGAGAAGCGGGTGAGGTTCAGGTGCCTGGGAGTGTTGCTCCTGTTGATTGAACAGATTCCCAGGCATTCTGAAGATTAGCTCTACCCCTGCATGAAGTTGCTCTCTCCAGCACTTGGTGAGAAAGACTATCGTGTGTGGGGACAAGGGGCAGCCTTGTGTGCCAACAGCTTGCACTGAAATTGGCTCCTTTGTAGACTCCATTGTTGGGAACTTGGGAACATGGCTTAATTGGCTCCATGCAGCAAATATGAGCTGTGGGTGAATTTCTGTGTTAGCCTCCCTCTCCACAACTATGTTACTTAATGAGGATCACCAAAGGCAGTGAGAGAGGGAGAGAAGAGACATGAGATATGACGTCAGGGGAAGGGATATTCATAGAAGGGGATGGGAAAAAGAGGAAGAGATAGCGGGCAAAATGTGTGGTTATCTGGGTGAAGCAGCTTTCTCCCCACCCCTACCTCAATCAATCTGAAGAAGGGTCCCGACCAAAAATGCAATCTATCCATGTCCTCCAGAGATTCTGCCAGGCTCGTTGTTACTCTAACATTTATATCTTTCTTTTTTGCATTATCATGCTGCTTTTTTCACAAGATCTTATTATGAATAAATTGGTTGACATATTATTACGGTGCATCATATTTTAGAAACATAGAAACATAGAAATTAGGTGCAGGAGTAGGCCATTCGGCCCTTCGAGCCTGCACCGCCATTCAATATGATCATGGCTGATCATCCAACTCAGTATCCCGCACCTGCCTTCTCTCCATACCCCTGATCCCCTTAGCCACAAGGGCCACATCTAACTCCCTCTTAAATATAGCCAATGAACTGGCTTCAACTACCCTCTGTGGCAGAGAGTTCCAGAGATTCACCACTCTGCCACTCTACATTTCCCTAGCCTATGCTGCTTAATTAATGAATAAAGTGATGTTCTTTCTCTGTGAGGAGAGTGTGGTAGCTGAAAAGATCACAGCTGTCCATGCAGTTCAGCAGTTAAGCCACTGGGGGCTGATATCACTGCGATATCACACTGTCACCATCACAGTGATTTTGGAATGGGATGATCTGGCTCCCACTGTGACTGATGCTGCCCACAGTTCCAGAACATTACACATGGTGCAGAATAAGACCATTCAGCCCATTGACCAGCTAACCAGGGATTGACATGCGCTGTGTTTAGATTAACTTAGTTTATAGATACAGCACAGAAACAATATAACAATATAATATAACCATATAACAATTACAGCACGGAAACAGGCCATCTCGGCCCTACAAGTCCATGCCGAACAAATTTTTTTCCCCTTAGTCCCACCTGCCTGCACTCGTACCATAACCCTCCATTCCCTTCTCATCCATATGCCTGTCCAATTTATTTTTAAATGATACCAATGAACCTGCCTCCACCACTTCCACTGGGAGCTCATTCCACACCGCCACCACTCTCTGAGTAAAGAAGTTCCCCCTCATATTACCCCTAAACTTCTGTCCCTTAATTCTGAAGTCATGTCCTCTTGTTTGAATCTTCCCTATTCTCAAAGGGAAAAGCTTGTCCACATCAACTCTGTCTATCCCTCTCATCATTTTAAAGACCTCTATCAGGTCCCCCCTTAACCTTTTGCGCTCCAAAGAATAAAGCCCTAACTTGTTCAACCTTTCTCTGTAACTTAGTTGCTGAAACCCAGGCAACATTCTAGTAAATCTAAACAGGCCCTTTGGCCCACTGAGTCCTCATCGACCAGTGATCCCCGCACACTAACACTATTCTATGCATTAGGGATATTTACAATCTTTGCCGAAGTCATTTAACCTACAAACCTGTACTTCTTTGGAGTTTGGGATGAAACCAGAGCACAGGACCGAACCCGGGTCTATGGCAGCAACTCTACCTCTGCATCACTGTGCCACCTTTTTGTGGTTCTCATGATATTACTGAAGATAAAAAGGAAATCGTCACATCTACGTTGCTCCTATTAAGACCTCAAAATAGTCTTGAATATCTTTATAAAAAATGAATTATTCTGTTGTACAGTTACTTCGGGACGAGTAGCAAACATATAGCACGTAAGCAATCCTCACTGCCACGTCAGCTGTCTGATTTCAAAATCAACGAGAATGCTGTTTAAAGCATGAAAATTAGTCAGGACAGCAGGAAAGGCTGTTGGTCATCAGTTTTTTACCCTGACCTGTAGTACTCTGTAGACAGGATGAATGACTGCAGAATGACCTCCGGTGTCCCACTTTGTGGGATTTGAACACACAACCAAGAGGTAGGTGCGATAACAAGTTAGAGTCATGACAATGTACAACATATATGAAACTAGTCGGTTAAGTAATCCAAGTATAGAAATGTTGAGGTAGCTATGGGATAATGTCAAAGATCTCTTCATTTTCGTGAGTTTTAGATCATTCTTTCATCTCACACTCCGTGGATAATTCAAAAAGGTTTTGCATAATTGAAAGTCGAAGCTTAGCTCTGTCAACTTCCGCAGTGTTTCCCAATGCGTTTAGAACCAATGAGATTGTGCCTCTGCTGCATCAGTGAATGTTCACTGAAGGTGTGGTGTCAAAAGATAGTTAGATATATGTGACCCGTGACCACAGATCTATTTGTGGTTCCCGCTTTCAGCATTCTAAACCAAACGGCCTCCAAAGTAAATACTGCAAAACAACCTCGCTAATGGCCAGTTACCGAGTAATTACTCACTGACTGAAAAGCCTGGAATCCAATGGTTCAATGGAAAATTCCTAAAACAGTTGTCATCTACATGACACATATATGGAAAGAGGTCAGTGGAGAAGGGCTCCTCCCTCATGATCTTTCCTCGTAAGCCAGTGATTCACTATGTGATACTCACAGCGGTTTTGCAAACTAAAAAACTCAAAGCTGGAATCCAATGGTTCAATGGTCATATGTACTGAGGTACAGTGAAATTCATTTCTGTGTACAGTTCAGTACAAGTATCACTGTACACAAGCACTTTGATACATCTTAGATTAAGCATCTCAAATACAGTACAAGTGTCTAGCAGTAGTTTCGCTGAACACCAACACTCAACCTGCCTTGCCCAATGCAATTGCCCAGTTGTCAAACATTTTAATTCTTTGTCAAACTTCCGCACTATCCCTTTCTGTCCTGGGTCTCCTCCACTGTGAGAATGGGAGGAACATGCAAATGGGAGGAACAGCACCTCATATTTCGCTTGGGCAGCTTACAACCCAGCGGCATGAAAATTGATTTCTCTAAGTTTAAGTAAGTCTTACGCTCCCTCCCTCTCCGACCCTCCCTCACCCAAGTCCCCTTGCTAATTTCACCATTTGTATTCCTTCGTTATCACCTCGTTCCCACCCATCAATGGACCATTGTGGGCTCCACAATGCAGTCATCGATGCCGGCTCTGCTTTGTTCTGTTCCTTCCCATACCGCCAGTGTCCCTCTCCCTGACACTCAGTCTGATGAAGAGTCTCAACCTGAAATATGACTTATTCCTTTTCTCCAGAGATGCAGCCTGACCTGCAGAGTTTCTCCAGCATTTTGTGTCTATCTTCGGGGTATCTGCAGTTCCTTGAATGCCATGGGGTTCTCCGGTGCTACCCCACCATTGTAGGCCACGTCCGATCCATGTGCTCGTCCTCTTGGAGCGGCGCCCGGTCCAGCCGAGCCCCAGGCTGTTGCAGGGCCTCCAGCGGCCCACTCCAGCAGCAGGTTATGGGGAAAAGGCAGGAGAATGGGGTTAGGAGGGAGAGATAGATCAGCCATGATTGAATGGCAGAGTAGACTTGAAGGGCCGAATGGCCTCATTCTGTTCCTATCACTTATGACATTATGACCTGATGACTCCACTGTGGAGGCCGTGCACTCCATCCCGTCGCTGTTCCATAACCGGCCCTCCGACTGACCCCATCCACTCTGGGCGGGTGTGTGGCTGGGTGAATGATGAGTTGGCACGAGTGCTGGACTGCACACAAAACCCAGCCGGTGGCACAACTGAGGAGTTTTGACCCGCACAACGTCGCGTGCAAAGCCCAGCACCCCATCCAAGTCATGAACCGATGATCTGCCATGAGAAGGAGGGGCGGTGTTGACGGCAGTAAGTGAAGGTCCGAAGGTCGGACCGCTGGCTGGGATGCGGACCGACAGGGCCACGGGCGAGGCGCTGCTGCTGCACTCCATGGACTGTATGGTCCCGTATGGGACAAACCAATTTAGCCCAAAATACGGGATGTCCCGGCTAATACAAGACAGTTGGAAACCTTAGATACAGTGCTGGAACAGGCCCATTGGTCCACTAAGTCTGCCCCGACCAGCAATCCCTGCACATGTACCCTACCCACACTGGGGACAATTTACAATTATACCAAGCCAATTTACCTACAAACCTGTACGTCTTTGGAGTATGGGAGGAAACCAGAGCACCCGGAGAAAACCCACGCAGATCATGGGGAGAGCGTACAAACTCCGTACAGACAGCGCCCATGGTCAGGATCAAACCCGGATCTCTGACGCTGTAAGGCCGCAACTCCACCGCTGCACCACTGTGTCGCCCATGGAGGAAGTTATTTTATTACTGTCGCCATTGTTCACATTATACTTGGCCACAAACCAGGATGAGCGAACTGGCCTTGCTGTTAGACTGCTCCTTGCATACTGGAAGCATTGCTGGAAATCAACCCAATGGTGATGCAGATTAAAGGGCAGGTGGTGGTCCTCATGACCACCTAGTCTGTCAGGCATCACTCCTTGTCCTCAACATGCGGATAACAAGCTGGGCAAGACACGGGAGCCACTGACTTCTGAAATACTATACAGCATCTTCAGAACAGAATGTAGACTGAAAAACAAAGCTCAGAGAAAAGGTGACCCTGCTGAGTCCTCTCCAGTGAATGTAACAGAATGCCACTTCTCAGGCCCATTCTGTACTGCTTTGTGACAATTTTACTTTTCCGTCTACACACTGATCATTGACACAACAAGCTGGAGTAACTCAACGAGACTGGCAGCATCTCTGGAGAGAAGGAATGGGTCACTTTTTGAGTCGAGACACTTCTTCAGACTGCCTTCTGAAGAAGGGTCTCGACCCGAAAATGTCACCCATTCCTTCCCTTGAGAGATGGTGCCTGTCCCGCTAAGTTACTCCAGCATGTTATGTCTATCTTCGGTGTAAATCAACATCTGCAGTTCTTTCCTACATACTGATCAATTGTGTTCTGAATTCTTTGTCCAGACCTTCCTGTATTCATCTCTCTGTCTTTGTCGTGGGAGGTTTACCTTGCTATGTGCAGTAACGAGGGGAGAAGCTGAGTGGTGTGTGGGTTATCACAGGGATCAGTCTCTCACTCTGCAGTACGCAAGAACCCAGCATTAAATCAGCTCAAAGCCTCAATCATGTCCCTTGTGGCCTGTGAACCATTAGGAATGAATTGACGATCTAACTAAAGAGCCCTTTCATTTAGTTTAGAGATACAGCATGGAAACAGGCCCTTCGACCCACTGTGTCCATGCCGACCATCTATCGTCCAATCCCACTAGCTCCATAGTATCCACTTACTCATCCACTCCCTGCAATAGAAGCAATTTACAGAGGCCAATTAACCTACCAAACACGCACAGCTTTTGGGATATGGGAGGAAACTGGAGTGTCCGGGGGAAACCCGTGTGGTCATGGAGAGAACGTGCAAACTCCACAGTGACAGCACCCAAGGTCAGGGTCAAACTCGGATCTCTGGTGTTGTTAGGCAATGGTTGTATCAGCTGCGCCACTGTGCCGTCTTGTGGTGAGTAAAAACATCACTGGAGCTGGTCTTTTGGAGTTGGAAAATAGTGTGGTGCTGTCTCTGTGTCATAGAGTGAAGCAGTTTGGAAACAGGCCCTTCGGCCCAATTTGCCCTCACCGGCCAACATGTCCCAGTTACACTAGACCTACTTGCCTGCGTTTGGCCCAGATCCCTCCAATCGTGTCCTGTCCATGTACCTGTCCAAATGTCTCTTAAACGTTGCAATAGTACCTGTCCCAACTACCTCCTCTGGCAACTCGTTCCATACACCCACCACCCCTTGTGTGAAAATGTCACCCCTCAGATTCATATTAAATCGTTTCCTCTTCACCTTATACCTGTCCTCTGGTCCTCGATTCCCCTACTCTGGGCAAGATACTCTGCATCTACCTTATCTATTCCTCATAAATTAAAGGACTCTTTAGTTAGAAAGTGTTGCAGCAAGGTAAAAGTTTGTTTGTGATCTACCTTGCCTTCAACTGAGGCCGAGGAGATCCAATAGTATCCCACACTTGGGAGGGACATTACATTCCATATAGTGAGAGGGATAATAGGCCTTGGAGGGATTTGAAGAGGCATGGTCTGATTAATGAAAGAATGGTAGATGCAGTTGCAGTATTAATGTTACTACTAAAGAGAATTGTTATATCAGTGAAATAGAAATATATTCAGGTCTCTGGGGGAATCACGAGAACATAGTCATAGTCACACAGTGGGAAACATGCCCTTTGGCCCAACTCATCCATGCCAATCAAGATATCCCATCTAAACTGGTCCCATTTCTCCGAGTTTGACCCAAATCCATCTATACCTCTCCTATCCATGTACATATCCATGTGTCTATTAAATGGTATTACAGTACCTGTGTATTTTCTGTCATGGCCAAATGGACAAGATACCTGTAAAAACGGAACGTATTTGTTGCCTGGGGCAGCCTGCATCTTGTTGGAAATCTCTATTTAAGGAACAATGTCAATGCATTGGAAGCAATTCGGAGATTCACTAAATCGTATCTGGGATGGGTGGGTCGGCTAATGAGTAAAATTGCACAGACAAGGCATGTATCCTCTGGAATTTGAAGGGATGTGATTGAAACATGAGGTTCTGAGTGTGGATGTGAAGAATCAGATCATCGAGAACTAGGTGTCACTGTAAAGGTCACTCTAATGGGCATGTCTCACTTAGGCGACTTTTTAGGCGACTACAGGAGACTATGCAGTCGCCACATGTTCATGGGTGGTTGCCAGGGAGTCGCCTTCATCATCTTGAGTAGTTCCTGCATTCTCGGAACTAGTCGCGGCTTCATTCTGGTCGCCGCTAATTTTTCAACATGTTGAAAAATTAGCGGTGATCAGAATGAAGTCGCCATGGAGAGTAGCGAGAATTCTCGTGCCGTAGGTGCAGCGGTAGTGTGTCGTCAGGAGGTCGTAGGTTCTCGTAGGTTGTAGGCGGTGCTGACCGGTGAATTTCATTGGCTTATTGGGAAAAAAGAAAGTAAACAGTAGTTTTCAGAACCAAGGATAACCGACCGGTAATATTAATGCTTCACAGCCATGTATCTCTGGCTTCTTAAAAGGTGTCTCCACTCCTTCTCCCCACCCCGTCTCCCCTTCTCCCCCCTTCTCTCCCCCCTCTCATTTAAAGGACTTACGTGACCCTTCCCGTACACTGTGCTTTCACCGTCTTAATTCCAGCGCCAACCTTCCTGTTCATCGCAGTGTGTCTGTATCACATTGGCTTTGCACCGTGTGAATTTCACTTAGACAGCGCTCCCCCCCCCCCCCCCCCCCCCCCCCCCGCTTGCCCTGTCCCCCGCCTGCATAACTGGCTGTTGAAAGAAGTGATGTGTGTATGTGTGTGTTCTTGATAGTTGCCTGAAAAATCACTTAAGTGGGACAGGCCCCTAATAAGACGGGTGGAATGTTTTTCCTCTCAAAAAATATAGAGTCATGGAAATCTTTTCCTTCCTCGGAGGGGAATCTGAATATTGTTGGTATAGTTTCTTAATACTTATACAAGGGTTTAGGAGTTTGCACATTGTCCCTGTGACCGCACGGATTGTCTCCAGGTGCTCCAGTTTCCACCCACATTCCAAAGACGTACAGGTTTGTATGTTAATTGGTTCCTGTAAACTATCCCTCATGTAGGATAGGTGTACAGGTGATTGCTGGTCGGTGGGCTGAAGGTCCTGTTTCCACTCTGTATCTCTAAACCAAGCAGGTGAAAGGGTACGGGTATAGATGGGAACGCATGGGACTGGTTACAATCAGTCAGCCATTACTCATATGTTTGTTTTCCAAATCTAAGGAGTTTGCACAGATGGATAATGCTGGCAAATCGATTCAATCTTGACTCATTTAATAGATCACTTGCACTTTTGTTTGCATACATTGTCACACTTCAAGTTTCTACATAATCGTCCATTACAGAGAGATCTGACTGCAAGTTACATGGAACAGGATCGCACAGGAACGGAGCCTCAGCCCACAATGTTTATGCTGTACATGATGTCAAGTTAAACTGATCCCGTCTGCCTGAACATGATCCATATCCCTCCATTCCCTGCATTTCCATGTGCCCATCTAAATGCCTCTTCGATGCCACCAGCATATTTGCCTCCACCGCCACCCCTGCAGTGTGTTCCAGTCCACCACCACTCTCTGTAAAAGAAAATTGCTCCACACATCTCTATTAAACTTTCATCCTCTCGCCTTATAGAAACATAGAAAATAGGTGCAGGAGTAGGCCATTCAATATGATCATGGCTGATCATCCAACTCAGTACCCTGTACCTGCCTTCTCTCCATACCCCGTGATTCCTTTAGCCACAAGGGCCACATCTAACTCCCTCTTAAATATAGCCAATGAACTGGCCTCAACTACCTTCTGTGGCAGAGAATTCCACAGATTCACCACTCTCTGTGTAAAAAGTGATTTTCTCATCTCGGTCCTAAAAGACTTCCCTCTTATCCTTAAACTGTGACCCCTTGTTCTGGACTTCCCAAACATCGGAAATAATCTTCCTGCATCTAGCCTGTCCAACCCCTTAAGAATTTTGTAAGTTTCTATAAGATCCCCCCTCAATCTTCTAAATTCTAGCACGTATAAGCCGAGTCTATCCAGTCTTTCTTCTTATGAAAGTCCTGCCATCCCAGCAATCAGTCTGGTGAACCTTCTCTGTACTCCCTCAACGGCAAGAATGTCTTTCCTCAGATTAGGAGACCAAAACTGTATGCAATACTCCAGGTGTGGTCTCACCAAGACCCTGTACAACTGCAGTAGAACCTCCCTGCTCTTATACTCAAATCCTTTTGCTATGAATGCCAACTTACCATTCGCTTTCTTCACTGCCTGCTGCACCTGCATGCCTACTTTCAATGACTGGTGTACCTTGACATCCAGGTCTCATTGCATCTCCCCTTTTCTTAATCGGCCACCATTCAGATAATAATCTACTTTCCTGTTTTTGCCACCAAAGTGGATAACCTCACATTTATCCACATTATACTGCATCTGCCATGCATTTGCCCACTCACCCAACCTATCCAAGTCACCTTGTAGCCTCCTAGCATCCTCCTCACAGCTAACACTGCCCCCCAGCTTCGTGTCATCCGCAAACTTGGAGATGTTGCATTCAATTCCCTCATCCAGATCATTAATATCTATTGTAAATAGCTGGGGTCCCAGCACTGAGCCTTGCGGTACCCCACTAGTCACTGCCTGCCATTCTGAAAAGGATCAATTTACTCCTACTCTTTGCTTCCTGTCTGCCAGCCAGTTCTCTATCCACATCAATACTGAACCCCCAATACCGTGTGCTTTAAGTTTGCATACTAATCTCTTATGTGTGACATCAATAACCTTCAACTCAATGTTAATAAAACAAAAGAAATAACTGTGGACTTCAGGAAGAAATAGACAGCACACACCCCACTCACCATCAATGGCAGTGCAGTGGAGTCTGTGAAAAGCACCAAGTTCCTGGGAGTGCACATCACAGATGATCAGACATGGTCCACCAATACCATCTCCCTAGTCAAGAAAACTCAGCAACGCCTCCACTTCCTTCGATGGATGAGGAGAGCCGACCTCCCCCCTTCTGCCCTCACCACTTTTTACAGGGGTGCCATTGAGAGCATTCTTACCAGCAGTCTCTCGGTCTGGTATGGCAGTTGCTCTGCTGCTGACCAGAAGGCCCTACAGAGAGTGGTGAGGACAGCGGAGAAGATCACCAGATCACCCCAATCAGCAATCCAGGACTTATACCCATCTCGCTATCGCAAGAGAGCAACCAATATCATCAAAGACACCACTCACCCAGCACACAAACTGTTCACTCTCCTACCATCTGGCAAATGCTACCGCAGCATGCGGAGCAAAACCACCAGATTCAAAAACAGCTTTTACTCTCAGGCCATCAGATTACTCAACACACTCAAGAAAATTCCATGAACATTTAACTTTAACTCAATGTCTGCAGTATGCTATTTGCACTTTTCTATATTGCACCTTTATTATTGCACTTTAATAACATACCCCAAAATTTTACTACAGTCTGGCACACTGTGAATATTTTAAATAATGTATATTGTCTATCTTATTGGTATATTGTCTGTCTGTGTTATAAATATTACTTGCACATTTGGAGTATGGGGAAACGCAATTTCAATCCAATTTATTTGAATTGACAATAAAGTTTACTTTGAACTTTGATGTGGGACCTTGTCGAAAGCCTTCTGAAAGTCCAGATATAACACATCCACTGGTTCTCCCTTATCCACTCTACTAGTTACATCCTCGAAAAATTCTATAAGATTCGTCAGACATGATTTACCTTTCATAAATCCATGCTGACTTTGTCCAATGAATTCACCACTTTCCAAATGTGTTGCTATCCCACCTTAAACAACTGACTCCAGCATTTTCCCCACTACCGATGTTAGACTAACTGGTCTGTAATTCCCCGTTTTCTCTCTCCCTCCCTTTTTAAAAAGTGGGGCTACATTAGCTACCCTCCAATCCTCAGGAACTACTCCAGAACCTAAAGACTTTTGAAAAATTATCACTAATGCATCCACTATTTCTGTAGCTACTTCAGTACTCTGGGATGCAACTTATCTGGCCCTGGGGATTTATCGGCCTTTAATCCATTTAATTTTCCTAACACCACTTCCCGGCTAACCTGGATTTCACTCAGTTCCTCCATCTCATTTAACCCCCGGTCCCTTGCTATTTCCGGCAGATTATTCATGTCTTCCTTAGTGAAGACAGAACCAAAGTAGTTATTCAATTGGTCTGCATGTCCTTGTTCCCCATGATCAATTCGCCTGATTCTGACTGCAAGGGACCTACATTTGTTTTAACTAATCTTTGCCTCTTCACATATCTATAAAAAATTTTGTAGTCAGTTTTTATGTTCCCTGCCAATTTTCTTTCATAATCTATTTTCCCTTTTCTTTTTTTTTTTTTTTTTTTTTTTTTTTGTTTTATTTTTTTTTTATTATTGGAGATAAGTACATAGTCTATTACATCATTACTGTCTTACATTTTTAAAATGATAACATTGACAGTTATTATTACATTGTCTCCAATATTTTTTACATTTTTCTTCGTTTTTTTTTTTATAACTAGATAGAACTAAAAGGATAGGTGAAATAGAGGGAAAGAAGAGGGAAAGAGAGGGGGAAAATAAAAAATATATATTTTCCCTTTTCTAATTAAGCCCTTTGTCCTCCTCTGCTGGACTCTGAATTTCTCCCAGTCCCCTGGTAGGCTGCTTTTTCTGGCTAATTTGTATGCCTCATCTTTTGTTTTGATACTATCCCTTATTTCCCTTGTTATCCACGGATGCACTACGTTTCCTGATTTATTCTTTTGCCAAAATTATAGCTGTGTCCTCTACCTCTCAACCTGGGAAAAAGGTTCTGACTGTCTACCCTATCTAAAAAGTTTCAGTTTGACGAGGGTTCTCGACCCAAAAAGTTGCCCATTTCCTTCGCTCCATAGATGCTGCCTCACCCACTGAGTTTCTCCAGCATTTTTGTCTACCTTCAAAGGTTTCAAAGGTCTTTTTATTGTCACGTGTACCAATTAAGGTACAGTGATATGTGAATTACCATACAGCCATACCAACAAAAGCACATCCATGCCTCTCATGCCTACATCATGGCACTTTCTTTTGAAATGTTAATGTATTTTGCTTATCACAATACTTTAGTAAGTCCTTGTTTCAATGGTTATGCCAGCCTTTTCATTCCTCCTCAGGATCTAATTTCCGTTCACAGGCTCGAAACTGTGAGAGCAGGATATTGTTGGAGATGAAAGGCATTACGGTTTTGCTAATATCTGTCTTCCACGTTATTCACAGCCCATTGTTGCGCCATCTTCCTTGACTATGACTTCCTGTAAACCTCACCTGCAAAGGCAGCACAATTTGCTTGAATATAGCAGTTCTCCTCATGTTTTTTGTGTTCATCATATCCTCATCCAGTTGAGTCATCCCTGTTGTACTTCCAAAAATGTGTGGAAGAGTGATATGTCTGTGATTTATTAACATAGAACATAGAACAGTGCAGATAGACTCAAGAAGCTGTAGTAACTCAGCGGTACAAGCAGCATCTCTGGAGAGGTGACGTTTTGTGTCGAGACCCTTCTTCAGTCATCTTCTTTTAGGAAGGAGATGAGAAGAAATATCTTTAGTCAGAGGGTGGTGAATCTGTGGAATTCTTTGCCACAGAAGGCTCTGGAGGCCTTCAGTGGATATTTTTATGTAACATTTTCACACAAAGGGTGGTCGTTGAGGCTGGGACTATCCCAACGTTTAAGAAACAGTTAGACAGGTACATGGATAGAACAGGTTTGGAGGGATATGGACCAAACGCCGGCAGGTGGGACTAGTGTAGCTGGGATATGTTGGCCAGTGTGGGCACGTTCGGCTGAAGGGCCTGTTTCCACGCTGTATCACCCTACGACTCTATAAAGCTGCATTATGATTTTCTCACTCGTATAGTCAATGCCACGACAAATGAAGACAAGCCTGCAATGTGCCTTTTATCTCTGGCTGCTGTTGGTTGATCTGTTTTCAAGACTGAGATTAATGAACAACATACATATCAGAAACTAAATCTGGGATTGTTGGGACTTTAGAGACACAGCATGGAAACGGGCCCTTCGGCCCACCGAGTCCACGCCAACCAACGACCACCCCGTACACTAACACGATCATACACAATTTACTAACATGACGAAGAACCGATGCAGTGAAAGTCATTCAGAGAAGGTTGTTTGGACTCAAACCTGAGTTGTTTTATTCGGAAATGTCCAACATTCTAGCTGTGTATCTATCTGATGTGCATGGAAGTGAGTGATTACCTGGGGACAATTCCAGTCCAGTCAAGTCCATCAGTCTTCTAACAATCATGGCCTAGGTTGTTCTCCTTGAGTAAATAAAGTTCAAGTAGACTTTAGACTTTACTTTAGACTCCAGAGATAAAGCGCAGAAACAGGCCCTTCAGCCCAACCAAGTCCGTGCCGACCAGCAATCGCTCCGTAGGGTAGCACTATCCCACACACTAGGGGCAATTATACAATTTTATTGAAGTAAATTAACCTACAAACCTGTACATCTTTGGAGTGTGGGAGGAAACCGGTGCCCTCGGAGAAAACCCACATGGTCACAGGGAGAACGTACAAACTCCATATAGACATAACCCGTGGTCAGGATCAAACCTGTGTCTCTGGCGCTCTAAGGCAGCAACTCTGCCACTATGCCGTCCAATGTTGGGATCAACATAAACCCAGTGATCATGTTCATCCCTATGTTTTTACTGCCTCATTTTCTGGAACGTGGTCAACCCTGGTAGCCCAGAGTTTATATTGCCCATCCATAATTGGGCTTGAGGGTGGGAGGACGAGCTGTCTTCTTGAACTGCTGAAGTCCTTCTTGTGTGGGTGATCTCACATTGTTCCTGGTGAAACATTTCTGAGGTTTAGAGGCAACCACAGTGGTGGATTAGCACCAAACTGGTTGGTGCTTCGTTAAATCTTACAGTTGTCAGGCAGGTGAGGACTGGGGTAAATTGCATGGAATTGTCCTGCAATTGCTGTACAATGTTACAAAACAATTGGTTCAATATATAAGCAAATAAGTACATGTTTGTTCTATGATTTCTACAGCATCCAATTACGTTATTGTGCCATGGACATTGTCACTGGGCTGCTGAACTAGAAACTGATTTAAAGTCCTGGGAATGTGTTTGGAATTCTACCACAACAGCTAGGAATTTCATTTGAATGATTTAATATCTGCATTAAAAAATGACTGTAGTAATGGGGACCCTTTCAGTTCCTTGAATTTTCAGTTGGGAATTAGCAAAACTAAAAGAACAATCTCATTGTTACTGGGGCGAGAGGGCTAGATAAAACTAGGGATGTAATGCTGAGGATTTATAGGGTCATACCGCATTTGGAATTTCGTGAGTAGTTTTGGGCCCCATATCTGAGGACGGATGTGTTGGCATTGGAGAGGTTCCAGAGGAGGTTTACAGCAATGATTGGGTTAACATATGATGAGTGTTTGACGGCACTGGACCTGTTGTCACTGCAGTTTACCTCATTGAAACTTACCGAATAGTGAAAGGCCTGGATAGAGTGGATGTGGAGATGATGTTTCCACCAGTGGGCGAGTCTAGGACCAGAGGCCAAAGCCATGATTGAATGGTGGAGTGGACTTGATGGGCCGAATGACCTCATTCTGCTCCTATCGCTTATGAACTCATCGGTAGCCATCAGTCATTGATGAGACCACATCCCGACTGCTGTGTGCCGTATTGGTCTCTTTATTTAAGGAAAGGTCCTGATGCAGCGAAAGTAGTTCAGAGAAGGCTGGTTGGGCTCAAACCTGAGTTTGTTTTATTGTTACATTCTAGTTGTGTCTCTACCTGATGTGCATGGAAGTGAGTGATTACCAGGGAACAATTCCAGTCCGGTCCATCAGTCTTCCAACCATGGCCCAGGTTGTTCTCCTTGATTAAATAAAGGGGAACCTCGTGTGGGGAACCTGCCCAGACCATTCGTTCCAAACCCCATCACAGCTCTATCCTGAACCTAAAATAAATGTTATGGAACAGAGAAAATTATTCAGCCCATCGAGGCCCAACTGTACATTATGTGTGTTGGTTGTAGCTCTTTAAATTAATTTTCCCTTGAATTCCTATCCTGGTTTCTTCTGAAAGTCACATTTGGCTGTCTTCAACATCTTAATATGAGTTCCATATCATACACACACATAAAATGCTTTTCTTTCTATTAAGAATTTAGAGTTTAGAGATACAGTGTGGAACAGGCCCTCTGCACTCCGAGTCCGCGCTGATCATTAATCACCTGTATAGTCATTCTATTTTTCCCACTTTTGCATCTTATCCACTAGGAACAATTTACAGAAGCCAATTAACCTACACACTATGTGTAGGAAGGAACTGTATATGTTGGTTTAAACTGAAGATAGACACAAAAGCTGGAGTAACTCAGCGGGTCAGAGAGCATCTCTGGTGAACGGTCTCGACTTGAAAAGTCACCCATTCCTTTTCTCCAGAGATGCTGTCTGACCCGCTGAGTTACTCCAGCTTTTTATGTCTAACCTACAAACTACACTTCGTTGGAATGTGGGAGGAACCCAGAGCACTGGGAGAAAGCCCACGTGAGATTACCTACAAACTCTGTACGGACAGCACCAGTAGTCAGGATCGAACCTGGGTCTCTGGTGTTGTGAGGCAGCAATTCTGCAGCGTTGTTAAAAAGTGATTTAATTCTTCCTTCACAACAACAGGTAAGGATGGACAATAAATCCAGTCCTTCCAGCTACACCCACATTCCACTGTAACATAGAAGAAACAGACTTAAGGTATGTTGTAGGTTTAAGATAGGTAAATCCCAGGCAAGTGAATGCCTTCACATGAACCTGAATTGGGTGTTGCTTGGCAGGGTATGAACGCTCTGTGATTGCTGCATTCCTGAGCTACTTCTGGTATCGATGAGACTTAGAAATATCTTTTAATACTTGTGCAATTAGTTCACTCTGACCACGCCACACTTATGTCCCAAGATGCTGTGCAGGACACCTCCCTTACCCTAAGCAGAAGTCACCTACGATGTCTCCAGTTGGACTGCAAGCCGCTGCCAAAACCTCGAGGTGCAGTGGAGAAAGCATTTCATTCATCTGCTAATCATGAGCGAAGCGCTGAATAAAGTATCTGTCGTAGAACATAAAATGCTGGAGGCGTTCACTGGGTCAGGCAACATCTCAGGAGGACATGGATAGAAAACGTTTTGGGTCCCGACTGACCTGAAACATCACCTTTCCATGTCCGCCAGAGATGCTGCCTGAACCACTGAGTTACTCCAGCACTTTGTGTTCCACGCAAGTTTACAGCATCTACAGGTCTTTGTGTCTCCACAATTTGGCAAATAGCTATCTATCCTTTAGCATATCATCAAAATTAAGATCTTTGAAAATTGATAAATGAAATAACAGGATAGAAATTCCTAATGAGTCCACATTAATTCTCTTTTTTGGTATGATACTTTATTTATCATATGTACTGAGTTACAGTGAAATTATTGTTTGTGTACAGTTCAGTACAAGTATCTACACATAAGCACTTAGATACATCTTAGATAAGCATCTCAGATACAGTATAGCAGTAGTACACTGAGAAAGTGTACTGTCGCCAGTTTGGCAGCATTTTTTAAATTTAGTTTACAGCAGTTCAGCTCATAAAATATCAGTGCAAAAATTACACTTTTGTTTGTTAATGCTCAAGATCTAACTTTAAGGTTCTAACTGTGAAAAATCTGGTGAAGGAATTCAAACAACTTGCATGTTGATAATTGGACTAATGATGTAATCAGTTATGGTGGACCCAAGGAGACTTCATGTTGACTTAGTTTAGTTTAGTTTAGAGATACAGCATGGAAACTTCAGCGCACTGAGTCCGCACCGACCACGATCACCTATACACTAGTTTTATCCTACACATTAGGGACAATTTACAGAAGCCAATTGACCTACAAACCAGCACATATTTGGAATGTGCGAGGAAACTAGAGCACCCGGAGAAAACTCACGTGGTCTACAGGGTGAAGTGCAAACTCCGTATAGACACCATCCTTAGTCAGGATATTCTTCTTCTTTTGTGTGGCGTACACAGCCTAAAGTTGTAGGACAACTTGTTCTATTTGATCTTCCGTTTGTGCATGTCGAGTTGATTGCATTAGTCGAAACAGGTGAAGTGAAGGTTGCAATCTTCCACCCCTAGTCAGGATCGAACCTGGGTCTCTGGCACTCCTGTGCCACTCAATGGAAACAATCCCTTTGGTCCACTGGATCTATGTCGACCACCGATCGTCCCTTCATACTAGTTCTATATTACCTACAGAAGTTTTCAGATGACTCTGCAATTGTGGGCTGCATCAGTGAGGGGAGGGAAGCTGAATACAGTGTAGTCCAGGACTTTGTTGAGTGGTGTGGGCTGAATCACCTGTAGCTCAACACCAACAAGATTAAGGAGTTGTTGGTGGACTTTAGGAGGAGAGGAACACCCCTGTCCTCTGTCCATCAAAGGTGTGGATGTGCAGTTTACCAGGGAGTACAAATACCTTGGACTGTAACTGGACAGTAAACTGGACTGGTCCAGGAAAGCTGAAGCCCTGTGCAAGAAGGGACAGAGCCGGCGGTGCCTTCTGTGAAGGCACCGGTGATAGCCAGTGCCATCCTCTTCGCTGCCGTGTGCTGAGGCAGCAGGGTGAAGGCTGCAGATGCCAAAAAGATCAACAAACAAATCTGGAAAGCTGGTTCTGGCCTGGGGCAGAGTTGGATTCCTGGGAGGTGGTCTTGGAGGATGCTCCTCAAACTGCAGAGCATCTTGGACAATAAATAATAACGAATAACGAATACCTGTAACAACAATTGCAAGTCATAATGTACAATGTGCAATATTTCACAGTATAGTGTTGTGGCTGTACAAAATATTGGCTATGGGGGCTGTGTGTTCGGTGTAGAGTTCAGAGTGGTGATGGCCTTGGGGTACACTTAACTGGGCATGAGTGTATCAAATACAAAAATCAAATATATGTCCATTGGTTCCCTCTTATGTCCATTGCTAGTTATATCAAAAGATTTATTTGAGTTATCAAACATTATTTTTATTTTCATAAAACCTTGCCTAATAATATTATTGCTCTCTAATAACTTTGTCACCATATCCTTAATGAAGGAACACAATTTTATTATGAGAATGGTTGTCAAATATAATTGATGTTTTTTCACTCTCAGTCTAAAATTTTATGTTACTTCTTTGTTATGCCTGTTCTAAAATCTAACAACATGAGGTTGATCATTGATGTTGAATATACTGTCTATGAGAACACCTGTTTTACAATCTGTGATGTGGGTTATCAAACCAGAGGATTTATTTGGTTTTAGTCCCCTTGGTTATGGTGGTAGTTAAGTGAATGCAATTACTTGATGTTCCTCCAAATGATTATAACCTTGGGCCCTTTCAATTCTGCTACACTCATTGGCCTGGATTTAGTGAACAACATTGAATTGCTCCTTGCCACTGCTAACATACCAACCAGCTCTGAAATTACCTTGTCTGGAACTGCCAATGGGCGTGAATGCGAACTAAACAAAGAGCCTTTCATTTAGGAATCTCTTGGCAAGGCTGTTTTTATTGTTGTGCTGTTGGTGAGAGAGGGCAGTATAATGTGTAGGAAGGAACTGCAGATGCTGGTTTAAACCGAAGATAGACACAAAATGCTGGAGTAACTCAGCGGGACAGGCAGCATCTCTGGAGAGAAAAAACGGGTGACCTTTTGGGCCAAGACCCTTCTGAAAGTCACCGGAAAGGGAAACAAGAGATATAGACGATGATGTAGATAGATATAGACCAATGATTGAAAGATATGTAAAAAAGTAACTATGATGAAGGAAATAAGCCACTGTTAGCTGTTTGCTAGATGAGAACGAAAAGCTGGTGTGGCTTGGGTGGGGGAGGGCTGGAGAGAGAGGGAATGCAGGGGTTACTTGAAGTTAGAGAAATCAATATTCATACCCCTGGGTTGTAATCTGCCGATTGTGAAATATGAGATGATGTTGCTCCACTCTGACAATAGAGGAGGCCCAGGATAGAAAGGTCAGTGTGGGAATGGGAAGGGGAATTAAAGTGTTTAGCAACCGGGAGATCAGTTTAACCCTTGCCCATGAAACTGCTCATAAACAAGCAGAATACAGTCCACCTACTACTTGCCATGCCTTGTCCCACCACCACCACTTTTCCAGCTTTCTCCTTCTACCACAATTAGTTTGAGGAAAAGTCCTGACCTGAAACCACCTATCCATGTCTTCCAGAGATGCTGCTTGGCCAGTTGAGTTATTCCAGCATGTTGTATCTTTTTTTTGTAAACCAGCATCTGCAGTTCCTTGTGTCGACAGAACGCTATGATTGCTTGTGTGTGTGCGACGGACACTCAAAGACATTGCTTTAAAAATTAATCACAATTTTAAAAGTTTGAACATTAATTTAGAAAATGGAAACCGGATTCAAATTAAATAAAAATTGCAAATTCTAAAAATACCAAACTTGCAACCATTCTCCTCCAGTGAAGAGGAACCAGTAAAGGTTATTGAAGCATACGCCCAGTCAAAGTTCTGGGCCTTGTCACTTGTGTGAGTCAAAGATAAGCAAAGAGGATGAAGGAGAAAGTGGATTTTCTTGTTCAACATGAGTGTTTGTCAGGAGCTTCATAGCTATGTGCAGGAAACAGCTTTACTGGGATGTTTCCTTATCTTGTTCACTGTCTGAATCCCACAAAGACAGCAGGATGTGATATAATCTTCTTTAAAATTTGTTCGATGGCTTATTATTAAATAACAATTTCAGTGGGGTTTGTCACCAAATTTAGAAAAATAAATGTCATCCTGAGATTATTAATGTATAAAGAGGCACTTAGACGGGCACAGCATCTTTGCCATGTTTGAAAGGAACATTAAAAGGTTTGCTCTTTATTTGCTTACAGTTTAAAATTGATGAAATAGTTAGATGTGGCCCTTGTGGCCAAGGGGATCAGAGGGTATGGAGAGAAGGCAGGTACGGGATACTGAGTTGGATGATCAGCCATGATCATATTGAATGGCGGTGCAGGCTCGAAGGGCCGAATGGCCTACTCCTGCACCTAATTTCTATGTTTCTAAAATATAATCAACATAGCCCTTCATTAATAAGTTTAATAAAAATGAACCGTGAGTATAATGCACGTTTGAAACAATAATATCCATATTGCACGTATCCATAAAGTCGTTTTCTCCAGTCGTGTTATGAAGGCAATTTCTGCAACCTAACAATTAATTATGACCTTTACTAATCCTGGTTGTCTTAATCCTCTTCATGGTCAAGTTGTATATTTTCAAAGGTCTTTTATTATCATGTGAACCAATTCATCATCATCATCGGCGGTCACTGGAAACGAGTATGACAGTCCTCTCCTCTCCATAGGGTCGTCTACTTGTGGGTCTACAGATGTCTGTAGAGGCCGATCCACGATCCACATCCCTTGGTGCAACGAGGGCAGTGGAGACTGGCGGTGGTTGGTAGTCGTCGAGCCCCCTTCTCTCTCTCCTTACAGTGCTGTCGCTTTGTCTCCGTGAGATGGCGTAGTTCAATTTCGTGACGTGCAGCTCCTTCCTTCACGGATTTCCTCCAGGAGCGCCTGTCCAGTGCAATGTGCTCCCAGTTACTCGATGTGATGTGGAATTTCTTCAGACTGTGCTTGATATTGTCCTTGAAGTGTTTCTTTGGCCCGCCAGCGGCTCGCCGACCTTCCTTCAATTGAGAGTACAAGATTTGTTCAGGGAGACGTGTGTTGACATGCGGATGACATTGCCATTCCATCGAATTTGGTGCTGCATTATTGTGGTGGTGATGCTGGTCATGTTGGTTTCCTCCAAAATACTGATGTTGGTGCGTTTGTAGGTACAGTGATATGATTATCCAGTGATTATACAGTGAAGTTGTGGAATTCTCTGCCACAGAAGGCAGTACAGACCAATTCACTGACTGAATTTAAAAAAGAGTTAGATAGAGCTCTCGGGGCTAATGGAAGCAAGGGATATGGGGTGAAGGCAGGCACGGGTTACTGATTGTGGATGATCAGCCATGATCACAATGAATAACGGTGCTGGCTCGAATGGCCAAATGGCTTCCTCTTGCACCTATTTTCTATCTTAATTACCATACAATCATACGAAACAAAAAAGAAACAAGACACGCAACTACATAAACGTTAACGTAAACATCCCCTACAGCGGATTCCCCACATCTTCTTCTTTATTCTCCCGCAGTCGGGGCAGTCGAACCATCTGTCAGGGCGATCAGTGCACCTGCAGCCGATGGTCAAAGCTCCCGCGTGGGAGCGATCGAAACTCCCACATGGGGGCGATCAAAACTCCCGCTTCGGGGCGGTCGAAGTTCCTGCGACTTGGAGTTCCCAAAGTCAGACTCTGACCAGAGACCCAGGGCTCCACGATGTTAAAGTTCGCAAGCCACCACGGGTGGAGCTCAGTTGTCGATCCCTGGCAAAGGGATCGCGCGCTCCACGATCTTAATATAATCGAAACAAATTAGTTTAAAGAAATATTCCTGATGTGGTTTCATTGTTGCCATTTTGTTTCCTTCTGTACATGCATCTGAAAATTATGATGTTATGGGATGATCTAATTGGTTTAACTGAGATGACACAAGGAACTATTTCATCCAGTGGGTGAATAGAATTAGGCCATTTGGGACTGAAATGAGGAAAAACTTTTTCACCCAGAGTTGTGAATCTGTGGAATTCTCAGCCGCAGAAGGCAGTGGAGGCCAATTCACTGGATGTATTCAAGAGAGAGTTAGATATAGTTCTTGGGGCTAATGGAATCAAGAGATATGGGGAGAAAGCAGGAACAGGGTACTGATTCTGGATAATCAACCATGATCATATTGAATGGTGGTGTGGATTGAAGGGCCGAATGGCCTACTCCTGCACCTGTTTTCTATGTTTCTAATTAAAGGTAGGCCTTTTAAGATTACCATTGAAGCAATGGTGGAAACTGGTCACACTCCCAAAGGTCTGCTGGTGCTGGATCAAAACCAGGATTGAGAAATGTTTGTGGGGCTGTAGACGAAGACCTACACTTTGGAAGAAGCTAGTTGGAAAAGATGTGGAGACAAGGAACTGCAGATGCTGGTTTACAAAAAAAAAGACAAAATGCTGAGTAACTCATCGGGTCAGGCAGCATCACTGGAGAACATGGATAGGTGACGCTTCCTGTCGGGAACCTTCTTCAGACCGATTGCAGTTGGGGAAATTGAAAGCTGAAAGATAGGAGGGTCAGGACAAAGCCTGGCAGGGAATAGATGGATACAGATAACGGGAAGCTTTGATAGGCAGATGGTGGAAAAAGGCCAGGGTTGAAAAGACAGAAGGTGCAAGGCAAAATAAGTGGATTAACCAAGATCAACTAGGCTTGAGGGACCGAATGGTTTTCTAATGTTCTTACATGACTTCCTCTACTGACGTCCTGGTATTTAGCTGCAGGCAAACAGTTGCTTCTGCATGTTGCTGATATGAGGCTCGTGTTCCTGTTGGCAGTCGATAACACTTTCCATATTCTACAAAAACTGTGATGGCGCATAGATGAAGTGGAAATCTGTACTTACCATCGCCCGCCGGGGGCTTTAACATTGGAGCCCCAGTTTGCCTCGACACTGCAATTGGACTGCTGGACCGCGGGAGAAGGAAGAGATAAAGACTTTGCCATCCATCACAGTGAGGAGATGTTGGAGACTCACTGTGATGGATGTTTATGTAAACTGTGTTAAGTGTGGGTCTTGGATTGTTTTGTAATGTAAAAAACTATAGAAATGGAATTTCGTTCAAACCTAGGTTTGAATGACAATAAATAGCATTCTATTCTATTCTATTCTATTCTATGAGGCAGAGGATGTGGGGAACTGGAGATTTTAAGGATCGATTTGCTAATAGTAAACAAATCAAGAGAAATTGTGCAGTGGTGAAATGTAGATGAGTTAGATTAACCTTGATCAAACTGACAGCTGAGGCCAGGGAGGAGTTGACTAACTCCGTACTACTTCCCCTACGATGCAAGTAATGTTCTCCCCATACAGCCAAGGGTGCATTTGTGGATGGGAAACTCTGAAATCGGGAGTCTCCTTCATTGAGTCAGGGTGATAATTGAGTCCAATATAGAATGTAGCTCATAATAATCAATAAAACTGCCAAGTCAGACAGATTATTTACGTATAAGAGAGACACAAAATGCTGAAGTAACGCAGCAAGTCAGGCTTTCCTATCTGGATCTGGATCTGGGTGTAGTACGCTGAAAAGCTCCAGGTAGAGCATCACTCAGCATCACCCAAGCCAATTAACCTACAAACCTGTACGTCTTTGGGGTGTGGGAGGAAACTGAAGATCTTGGAGAAAACCCACACAGATCACGGGGACAACGTACAAACTCCATACAGTCAGCACCCGTACTCGGGATCGAACCTGGATCTCTGACGCTGCATTTTGCTGTAAGGCAACAACTCTACCGCTGTGCCACCGCGTCTACCCGACGGACAACCACATCCACAACCGACACACTTAGGGCAATTTACAGAGGCCAATTAACCTACAAACCTGTACGTCTTTGGGATGTGGGAGGAAACCAAAGCACCCGTGGTAAACCTACATGGTCACAGCGAGAAGGTGCGAACACTACACAAACAGCACCCAAGGACAGGATCGAACCCAGACCTCTGGGGTTGTGAGGTAGCAGCTTTACTAACTGTGCCACTGTGTAACTAGATTTTTAGAAATGAGAGCATGGCTACATAGGCAAGGAAATTGCACGAATCCCCTGTCAAGTGCTGCTTCAAGCACGGCTGGAGAATTATTGTCCATTTCTGGCCACCACACTTAGGAATCTTGTGAAGGCGTTTGGGAGGGTTTGGAAAATATTTATTGGAATAGTCCCAGTGATGATGGAATTCAGTTATGCGAATTGACTGGAGAAACATGTGTATATCTTCACAGTGCAGAGACATTTGAGAGATGAATTGATGGACGAGTTCAAATCAGCAAGGATATAGACAAAGTGAATAAAGATAAACTTTTCCTTTTGACTAGAGAGTCAAGTAACAAAGGACTAGAAATCGATAATGACTGTAAAAGGAACCTAAGGTGACAGAGAGAATATCGCACGATGAGTCATGGTAGACACAAATGTTGGAGAAACTCGGCGGGTGAGGCAGCATTTATGGAAAGAAGGAATAGGTGATAATAGACAATAGGTGCAGGAATAGGCTATTTGGCCCTTCAAGCCAGCACCACCATTCAATGTGATCATGGCTGATCATCCACAATCAGTAACCCGTACCTGCCTTCTCTCCATATCTCCTGACTCCGCTATCTTTAAGAGCCCTAACTAGCTCTCTCTTGAAAGTATCCAGAGAACCGGCCTCCACCACCATCTGAGGCAGAGAATTCCACAGACTCACAACTCCCTGTGTGAAAAAATGTTTCCTCATCTCCGTTCTAAATGGCTTACCACTTATTCATAAACTGTAGCCACTGGTTCTGGACTCCCCCAACATCGGGAACATGTTTCCTACCTCCAGCGTGTCTAAACCCTTAATAATCACATTTCAATAAGATCCCCTCTCATCCTAAATTCCAGAGTATACAAGCCCAGCCGCTCCATTCTCTGAGCATATGACAGTCCCACCATCCCGGGAATTAACCTTGTGAACCTACGTTGCACTCCCTCAATAGCAAGAATGTCCTTCCTCAAATTTAGAGACCAAAACTTCACACAATACTCCAGGTGTGGTCTCACTAGGGTCCCTGTTCAACTGCAGAAGGACCTCTTTGCTCCTTTACTAACTCCTCTTGTTATGAAAGCCAACATGCCATTCGCTTTTTTAACTGCCTGCTGTACCTGCATGCTGACTTTCATTGACTGATGACCAAGGACCCCCAGATCCCGTTGTACTTCCCATTTTCCCAACTTGACACCATTTAGATAATAATCTTCCTTCCTGTTATTGTTACCAAAGTGGATAACCTCACATTTATCCACGTTAAACTGCATCTGCCATGCATCTGCCCACTTGTTACGTAATCCCTTCATCTAAATCATTGATGTATATTGTAAATAGCTGCGGTCCCAGCACCGAGCCTTGCGGTTCCACACTAGTCACTGCCTGCTATTCTGAAAGGGGCCCCTTAATCCCGTCTCTTTGTTTCCTGTCTGCCAACCAATTTTCTATCCTTGTCAGCACTCTACCCCCAATACAATGTGCCCTAATTTTGCCCACTAATCTCCTATGTGGGACCTTATCAAATGCTTTCTGAAAGTCCAGGTACACTACATCCGCTGGCTCTCCATTGTCCATTTTCCTATTTACATCCTCAAAAAATTCCAGAAGATTAGTCAAGCATGATTTCCCCTTCCTAAATCCATGCTGACTCGGACCGATCCTGTTACTGCTATCCAAATGTGCCGCTATTTCATCTTTTATGATCGACTCCAGCATCTTCCCCACCACCGATGGCAGGCTAACTGGTCTATATTTGCCTGCTTTCTCTCTCCCGCCTTTCTTAAAAAGTGGGATAACATTAGCTGCCCTCCAATCTACAGGAACTGGTCCTGAGTCTATAGAACATTGGAAAATGATCACCAATGCGTCCACAATTTCTAGAGCCACTTCTTTAAGTACCCTGGGATGCAGACCATCAGGCCCTGGGGATTTATCAGCCTTCAGTCACATCAGTCTATCCACCACCATTTCCTGCCTCATGTGGATTTCCTTCAGTTCCTCCGTCACCCCAGATCATCTGGCCACTCAGGAAGATTGTTTGTGTCCTACTTAGTGAAAAAGACAGATCCAAAGTACCTGTTCAACTCATCTGCCATTTCCTTGTTCCCCTTAATAAATTTGCCCTTTTCAGACTTCAAGGGTCCAACTTTGATCTTGACTAATGTTTTCCTCTTCACATACTTAAAGAAGCTTTTACTATCCTCCTTTATATTCTTGGTTAGCTTAGCTTCGTACCTCATCTTTTCTCCCCGTATTGCCTTTTTAGCTAACATCTGTTGCTCTTTAAACGTTACCCACTCCTCTGGCTTCCCGCTCATCTTTGCTATGTTGCACTTCTCTTTTATTTTTATACTGTCCCTGGCTTGTCAGACACGGTCGCCCCTTACTCCCCTTGGAATCTTTCTTCCTCTTTGAAATGAACTGATTCTGCACCTTCTGTATTATTCCCAAAAATACCTGCCATTGTTGTTCCACTGTCATCCCCGCTAGGGTGTCTTTCCAGTCAACTTTGGCCAGCTCCTCCTCATGGCTCCATAGTCCTCTTTGTTCAACTATAATGCTGACACCTCCGATTTACCCTTTTCCCTCTCAATTTGTAGATTAAAACTTACCATATTATGGTCACTACCTCCTAATGGATCCTTAACCTTAAGTTCCCTTATCAAATCTGGTTCATTACACAACACTAAATCCAGAATTCCCTGCTCCCTGGTAGGCTCCAATACAAGCTGCTCTAAGAATCCATCACAGAGGCACTCCACAAACTCCCTTTCTTGGGGTCCAGTACCAAGCTGATTTTCTCAGTTTACCTGCATGTTGAAATCTCCCATAACAACTGTAGCATTACCTTTATGATATGCCAATTTTAACACTTGATTCAACTTGCACCCTATGTCCAGGCTACTGTTTGGGGGCCTGGAGATAAGTCTCATTAGGGTCTTTTTACCCTTACAATTCCTTAGTTCTATCCATACTGACTCCACATCTCCTGTTTCATTGTCACCCCTTGCAAGGGACTGAATTTCATTCTCCAACAGAGCTACCCCACCCCCTCTGCCCACCTGTCTGTCTTTTCGATAGGAGGTATACCCTTGAATATTCAGTTCCCAGCCCTGGTCCTCTTGCAGCCATGTTTCTGTAATTCCCACAACATCATACTTTTCAAACTGAGCCTCAAGCTCGTCCACTTTATTTCTTATACATTGCGCATTCATATACAACACTTTGACTTCGGTATTCACCTCCCCTCTCACTCCGGTCCCTATTGGCCCTGACCGTACTCTCTTATCCCTTCTCGGCCATGACCGTACTCTCTTATCCCTTCTCGAACTTTCCTTCCCATTAATTCGGGAGTCTTTTGTAATTTTTCCTGTACTCACTTCCCCTTTAACTCCATCTTTATACTCTCAATTTGTCAATCCCTCCCCCCCACTATTTAGTTAAAACCCACACGTGTAGCTGTAGCAAACCTGCCTGCCAGAACGTCGGTCCCCCTCCAGTTAAGGTGTAACCGTCCCTTTTGTACTGGTCACCCCTACCCCAGAAGAGATCCCAGTGGTCTATAAAGCTAAATTCCTGTTCCCTGCCCAAGCCCCCCAGCCACACATTCAGATTCCCTATCTCCCTGTTCCTTCCATCACTAGCTAGAAGTCCTACTTTTTAATGTTCTTCCTAGCTCTATAAACTCACGTTGCAGAACCTCCTTCCTCTTCTTCCCGACGTCATCTGTGCCCACTTGCACAACTACTGTCAACTCGAGCCTTCCCTCTCGAGGATGTTCTGAATTTGGTTTGTGTTATCTTGAACCTTGGCACCAGGGAGGCAACAGGCCATCCTCGAGTCTCGCCTGCCTTCACAGCATCTCCTGTCCGCACCTCGGACAATAGAGTCACCCACCACTATAGCTCTGCCCGAAATCGTTCTTGCCAGTCGAGTCTCATCGCTAGGATTAGAGCCACTGGCCAGTCCACAGCTCCCAAGAGGGTGTACCTGTTTTCATTAGACACAGCCACTCCTGCACTCAAGTTCAAGTTCAAGTGAGTTTATTGTCATGTGTCCCGGTATAGGACAATGCAATTCTTGCTTTGCTTCAGCACACAGAACATAGTAGGCATTTACTACAAAACAGATAAGTGTGTCCATGTACAATAATATAAATATATCCACACATGAATAAATAGACTGATAAAGTGCAAATAACAGATAATGGGTTATTAATAATCAGAGTTTTGTCCGAGCCAGGTTTAATAGCCTGATGGCTGTGGGGAAGTAGCTATTCCTGAACCTGGTTGTTGCAGTCTTCAGGCTCCTGTACCTTCTACCTGAAGGTAGCAGGGAGATGAGTGTGTGGCCAAGATGGTGTGGGTCTTTGATGATACTGCCAGCCTTTTTGAGGCAGCGACTGCGATAAATCCCCTCGTTGGAAGGAAGGTCAGAGCTGATGATGGACTGGGCGGTGTTTACTACTTTTTTTAGTCTTTTCCTCTCCAGGGCGCTCAAATTGCGAACCAAGCCACGATGCAACCAGTCAGCATGCTCTCTACTGTGCACCTGTAGAAGTTAGAGAGAGTCTTCCTTGACAAACCGACTCTCCGTAATCTTCTCAGGAAGTAGAGGCGCTGATGAGCTTTCTTGATAATTGCGTTAGTGTTCTTGGACCAGGAAAGATCTTCAGAGATGTGCACGCCCAGGAATTTGAAGCTCTTGACCCTTTCAACCATCGACCCGTTGATATAAACGGGACTGTGGGCCCCCGTCCTACCGCTTCCAAAGACCACAATCAGTTCCTTGGTTTTGCTCCACGGTTTTCTCTCAGTCACCCACCTTCATTCTTCACTGGCAGTCGAGACCCTTCGTCACTCATGGTGATCATTTTCTGCCTGAAAGGTGGTGGAAGCAGATTCAGAACAGGAGTTTTGAAAAGGGATTAGGTAAGGGCTTAAAATAAATTAATATGTGCAGGATTGTGGCTATAGACAGTGGGTGCAATGCTCTTTTTGCAGAAATATTGGCATGGGCTAAATGAATTGAATCATTTCTATCTTTACTGTAATGCTTGTTGGGCTCTCTTGCTGCACAGATACAGCACATCAACGGGCTGGTTGGTAGATAAATGCTTACTCTAATGTTACCCCGCATGTAAGCTTGCAGTTTGTTAAATAAGTCTGTATCAGGCCCTTAGGCCACTAACTTTCCTTGCACTTGTAACATCAGATTGCAGATATTCATCATTTTCTTCTAGAACTTGTTTTGAATTTGGAAAGTGCTTTCTGCTCCATATTGTGGTTTCATACGGAAGTGTCACTGTAGCGAACTTCCTCAGCTGTTTGAGCCTCAGTTCAGAGGGCTGCCTGTTAACTGCGCTTGTCATTGTGCACTCTCTTCCCTCTCACTACAAACAGAAGCTAGTGAAATATCTTTGAAAGCATCAGAATAATTTTTTGGCTCATTTAAAAAAAGTATGTCTACCTTGTTACCCTGCATCACAAAAACAAAACTCTCTGCGCATTAATTTAATTTGCTGTTAATGGGATCTTGCTGTGTACCAACCAGCTGTCAAGGAATGACAACGGCTGCACTGAAAGAACAATTTTACTGGCAGTGATGAGTTTTGGGACATTCGAGGAAAATGACGCAACGCCATATAAAAGCAAGTTATTCTCGTTTACTTGTCACCTAATCTGAATTGAGTTGGTCTTTTGTACATTTGTACTGAAGATGGTCTTGTTATGGCAGTAAATTCTGTTTGCAATGCAGTTGAAAATCCTATAGAACCAGGCGAGAAAGAACAAAGAATTTTGGCCAGCATTTATTTTAATTAGTTCTTCGTAAATAATGTGACTGCTGCATGTTTCATTGTCTTGTTTGGAGCTTTATGTAAAGTGCATTATATTAGCTCATCGCATACCATTAGAACTGCTAATTTAAAGTGAAACAAATTATGTATTTATATAAAAGAGTGTAAGATGGAAGTGTTGGACATTTCGAGGGGGTTGCAGGAGGATTAATTTGGCCATCTTGCTGTACGAGAGGTTACGCTGAGTAAATCATCCGAATCCCTGTTAACTTACGTGATCCTATCCATTAAATCCCCCGTTAAACTTTCTCCTGTAGATCAATCCATAATTGTGCTGCTCAGCCATCTCATGGTGTCTTTCTTCAGCCTTGTGTTTTCTTCTGCACTCTTCACGTCAACTAGCGAAGGCAATACATGGAGTATTCTTGCATGAGGCAATNTGTGGGTGATTGGAAATAAGCTGTTGGTATGGAATTAGAAAGGAGACAATATTGGTGGAATATCTCAAGAAAAGTAATGGTAGCAGCAGCAATGCAATGGGGAAGGGTTGTAAGTAGATATTCTCAGCATATTAAGGGGACTCGGTCAGTTAGATTAAGAAAAATAAGGAAGGAATCTTAGGTTTTATTACAACAGGTATAAATATAAAAGCCACGAGACAACGATGAACTGATATTGAATTATTGTATTCCATGAAAGGGGTGACATTGAGGCCATGATTGCAGAAGGCACTGCACAAGAGCAACAGAAAATATGAGGAGAAATGGATCACCAAGCCTCTCAAGCCTGGCCTGCCATTGAATGTATCATTGCTGATCTATGCTGCCCTTTACTCTTCTTCTGTTTTAGTTCCCCAAAACTCTCAATTCCCTGATCTTTGAAAAAGCTATCTACCTCCATCAACACTTGTAATGATCTATCCACTACATGCCACTGGAGCAGAGGATACAGAGATTCGCCACTCTCTGAGAAAATAAAATTTGATTCCTTTTAATTGAAATAATGTTCACTCATTTTGTACCTAGAACAATTTCATAAGAACAATTTAAAATACAAGGTAATAGAACAGAACGTCATTCCCTTTATACTTCTTCTTGCATATGGCGTGCACCAGGGGGACTGAGGATAGAGTGCGGTGATTGGAGGAGGGAGACGTGCCAAAACACGCTCGGCACAGACCTGCGCCTGATCCGCAGCCAGGATCGATCCCGGCTCTGTCCCGTCCCTGACCGAGTGCCCCCCCCCCCACGGGTGGCCAGAGATGTCAGGAGTCAGACGGGAGCTGTACCCCCAGGCCCACAGCCAGCGCAGAGAAGTAGCGCAAAACCCAGCTCAACTCTGCCTGTCCCGCCAGGTTAACCTACAGCCCTGCCTGGGCTTGCGGGAAATATGGCCTAGGTTTACAGCCAGTGCAGAGAAGCAGCGCTGGTGTCCTGTCAGTCCAAGCAGGGCTGAATGTTAACCCGGTGAGACAGGCAGAGTTGAGCTGCATTTAGCGCTGGATTGAGCCTCCGAAGCCTCGCGTGTGTGTGTGTGTGTGCGATTTCCGTGTCTGGCGTGCACAGCCTAAAGTTGGAGGACCACTTGTTCTATTTGATCTTATTTGATTGTGCACGCCGGGTTGATTGCATTCATTGAAACATGGCGGACCACGTGAAGGTTGCAATCCCCCCCCCCCCTTTATCCTGTACACTGTGGATGGCTTGGTTGTAATCATGTACAGGTGCACAACCTTTTATCCGAAAGCCTTGGGACCAGACACTTGTCGGATTTCGGACATTTTCGGATTTCCGAATGGAAGATTTTTAGCGTAGATTAGGTAGGTAGCACGGGCGGCTTGAAAAGTCTGGAGCAGCTGCCTCCTCCCCGGAGACTGGGAGAATCATTGCATAAATGTTAGTCAGTTAGTTTGGAGGGATTTTATGTGGTGGTGGTGGAGTAGGGGTGAAGGGGGAAACTTTAATTCTTAGTCCCCTACCTGGTCGGCGACTCCCAACCTCGCGGAGCTGGGGGCTTCATCCGGCCGCGGGCGGCGCCGGTTGGAGCTCCGACCCCGGCAACTCTACCCCTGGCTGCTCGGCTCCAAATCCAGCGACGCTCCGCGAATGTTGGGGAGTCGGCGGCCACAGCGCTCCGGAGCTTGCCGCACGGCGACCCGGTAAGGCATTGCCCGCTCCCCGCTGGTATCCCAGCGCTGCGACGCCGCCGACTCCTGACATTCGCGGAGCTGGGGCGTCCGGCCGCGGGCGGCGCTGGATTTGGAGCGCCTCGCAGCCAGGGGTAGAGTTGCCGGGGTCGGAGCTACAACCGGCGCCGCCCGCAGCCCCACCGGCCACAGCGCTGCGGAGCTTACTGCACGGCGTCCCAGTAAGGCATTGACCGCTCCCCTCCTCTCCGACCAGGTAGGGGACTAAGAATTAAAGTTTACCCCTTCTCTCCCCCTTCACATAAAAGCCCTCCAAACTAACTGACTAACATTTAAGCAATGATTTACAGATGTTTAAGCGTCTCCCGGTCTCCGGGCAGGAGGCAGCCGCTACAGTAGTACAGACCTGGGTTGACCGTGGGTCGTTTCGGGTCAAGTTTGGCGCCAAACGCGAGCTTTGGTGTGCAGACGACATCCTGGAAAAAATGGCCGGTTTTCGGAGTTTTTCGGTTTCCGGAACACCGGATAAAAGGTTGTAACCTGTATAGTCTTTTCACCGACTGGATATCATGCTACAAAAAAGCTTTGTGCTGTACGTGACAATAACAATAAACTAAATTAAACTAGTGTTTAAACTGTGAATGGATCAAGCCAAGTGCAAGCAGATTCTTTCCAGCAGCTGATTGACCAGAAGGAGAGGCAAGGGAAGGAAAGTGTAGGAGGGAACTGGCGATGCTGGTTTGTCACCCGTTCCTTCTCTCCAGAGATGCTGCCTGTCCCATTGAGTTACTCCAGCATTTTGTGTCTATCTTCGGCAGTAGGCCAAAGGCTGAATCAATATAAGTAGAGGGCTAGGGGTAGACTGGACCTGTATAATAATAATAATACATTTTATTTATGGGCGCCTTTCAAGAATCTCAAGGACACCTTACAAAAATTTAGCAGGTAGAGGAAATACATGTAAGGGGAATGAAATAAATAGTAGAGACATGACTAGTACACAAAGTAAAGTCAGAATTCAATACAAAACACAATATGTATTAATTAACGCAATTAATGCACAGATGAAAAGGGAGGGGGACGTGGGGCTAAGGATAGGCAGAGGTGAAGAGATGGGTCTTGAGGCGGGGCTGGAAGATGGTGAGGGACACGAAATTGCGGATCATTTGGGGGAGGGAGTTCCAGAGTCTGGGAGCTGCCCTGGAGAAGGCTCTGTCCCCAAAACTGCGGAGGATGGACTTGTGGATGGAGGCCGGCTGATGCGGATCTGAGGGACCGTGAGGGTTGGTAGGGGGAGAGGAGGTCAGTGAGATATGGGGGGGGGCACATGGTGGAGGGCTTTGTAGGTGAGGATCAGGATTTTGTAGTTGATCCGGTGGGAGATGGGAAGCCAGTGAAGTTGTTTGAGGACTGGAGTGATGTGGTGCCAGGATTTGGTGTGGGTGATGAGTCGGGCGGCTGCGTTCTGGACCAGTTGGAGTCGGTTGATGTAGGTGGAGCTGATGCCAAGGAGAAGT
This sequence comes from Leucoraja erinaceus, assembly GCF_028641065.1. Lineage (NCBI taxonomy): Eukaryota > Metazoa > Chordata > Chondrichthyes > Rajiformes > Rajidae > Leucoraja > Leucoraja erinaceus. The sequence continues at coordinate 31,498,374 of NC_073403.1, forward strand.
GAGTTGCAGTAGTCCTGTCGGGAGGAGATGAAGGCATGGATGAGTCTTTCAGCAGCGGGAGGTGTGAGAGAGGGTCTGAGTTTGGCGATGTTGCGGAGATGAAAGAAGGAGGTTTTAATGAAATGGCGGATGTGAGGCTCAAGGGAGAGGGTGGAATCAAAGATCACGCCAAGGTTGCGGGCCTGGGGAGATGGGGAGACAGTGGTGCCGTCGATGGTGAGAGTGGTGAAACTTCACTCCTTGATGAACAGATTGTGCCAGAATCAAGATTAGGTTGGATGGGTCAACTGAGGAAAACTATTTATATGGAATATGCAACATGGAGGCTAAATGTGAATGAGGCACCACCATCTGTGGAGACCGAACTGCAGCCTATGTCTCAGAACAATGATCTTTTCTGAGAATTCATCAGATCTATTTCTCTCTCTGCTGCCTGCTTGCAGGCTATTTCCAGCATTTCCTGCTTTTATTTCAGATTTTCAGTGACTGCATTTATTTTTGCTTTGTCATCGGATCTTTTTTGCACAGAGGTTGACTAGGCCAAATGGTCTATTGGCATGTGGTTACTATGTATGTGTATACGAGTAAAGAGAGGTAGATTTTCTTGGTGATTGTGTCTGAGGTGCATATAATAATAATACTATTTAATTTAATGCATAATCATATCTTTCAAAGGCAGCCATTTACACCAGCACTGAGTTACACTCTCTGAGATACTTGCTTGAGTGCTATTTTTCTGCACCTCTTTAATTTCTTCCTTACATCTACCCATTTGATCATTCTCCTAATGTTTGATTTGGTGACTAGTTCCTCACAATAAGCATTTGGGGGCATTTATTACCTGAAAAGCATTGACTAAATGTAAGGTACACAAAAATGCTGGAGAAACTCAGCGGGTGCAGCAGCATCTATGGAGCAAAGGAAATAGGCAACGTTTTGGGCCGAAACCCAAGAAGGGTTGCCTATTTCCTTTGCTCCATAGATGCTGCTGCACCCACTGAGTTTCTCCTGCATTTCTGTGTACCTTCGATTTTCCAGCATCTGCAGTTCCTTCTTAAAGACTAAATTTTAGTTTAGTTTAGAGATACAGTGCATAAACAAGCCCTTCACAGAACCAAGTCCACGCCGACCAGCGATCCCCGTGTATTAATACTATTTTACACATTCTAGGGACAATTTACCAATTCACTAACCTACAAACTTGTCCGTCTTTGGCGTGTGGAAGGGATCGGAGCACCCGGAGAAAACCCATGTTGGGGAGAAGGTACCAACACCCCTAGACAGGATCGATCTGGGTCTCTGGCGCTGTAAGGCAGCAACTCTAGTGCTGCGCCACCGTGCTGCCCAAATTCTGCAAATCTTCAAGAGCTGATTCATTCACCCAACTTCAAGCTGGGCACAAATTAATGTTTGTGTTCATAATGTTAAAGTTCAGTAACTGTTCATTGGAATCATTATAGATATTGAAAGAGTGGGAAGATTGCCAAGCAATTGTGTGCTTACGTATCTAGAGGTTGATGAACATTGCTCCATAGCTGTCTCTCTGACAAGCTCAACCCAACTTTTCTATTTGCAGCAAAAAAAAGACTAGTCGTACAGGTCACAGCAGCAGCTCATTCAGTTCGTAGATTGTGGATAACCATGTCGTTTTGTGCCTATGTAAATGAGAGCCAAAAAATAGCTTGGTTAGCTCGATAGTGTAGATGTAGCAAAATGTTACACTGAGTACTTGTGGTTAAGGCGTCCAAATGGTCTGAAAGTCTGCAATTGCGCATAGCTTATTATTTATCATTATTTATGAGATAGTTATGGATGAATCCAATCTGATAAATTACCAAATGGTTGAGGAAGAGTGCTTCCACAAGCAGTTGTCCTGATGGCTTCATAAGCAATAATTGTTTCAGGTGCAGCAGAATCTGCCAATTAGCTGAGTGATCTAATGTTAGACAGAGCTACAATAAACCTTTGTGACCTTAGAAGTGAAGAAGAGAGCAAAGTATTGCAGAAGTTGGCGAACAAAGAAATAAAATGCTTCAAATACTTATTGTGATAAAATAGAACTGCAGATGCTGGTTTATATCAAAGGTCAACACATATTTCCAAAGATCTCTCCTGGTCACAGAAGACCAATGCAATCATAAAGAAAGCACATCAGTGCCTCTACTTCCTGAGAAGATTACGGAGGGTCGGTATGTCGAGGAGGACTCTCTCGAACTTCTACAGGTGCACGGTAGAGAGCATGCTGACCGGTTGCTTCATGGGTTGGTTCTGCAACTTGTGCGCCCAGGAGCGGAAAATACTGCAAAAAGTAGTAAACACTGCCCAGTCCATCATTGGCTCTGACCTCCCCACCATCGAGGGGATCTATCACAGTCGCTGCCTCAAAAAGGCTGGCAGCATCATTAAGGACCCACACCATCCTGGCCACACACTCATCTCTCCACTGTCTTCAGGTAGAAGGTACAGGAGCCTGAAATCTGCAACAACCAGGTTCAGAAACAGCTGCTTCCCCACAGCCATCAGGCTATTAAACTTCTCAAACAAAATCTGAACTTTAATTAGCCTATTGTACTTTATATGCTTATTTATGTGATAATTTAAAACATGAAATGAAGACTGACCAGATAGTTCAATATTCTGAAATACACGGCAGGAAACCCAATTTAAATTTCAGCAGATCTCATTTCATTGTCTGCCAGAAACATAGAAACATAGAAACATAGAAATTAGGTGCAGGAGTAGGCCATTCGGCCCTTCGAGCCTGCACGGCCATTCAATATGATCATGGCTGATCATCCAACTCCGTATCCCGTACCTGCCTTCTCTCCATACCCCCTGATCCCCTTAGCCGCAAGGGCCACATCTAACTCCCTCTTAAATATAGCCAATGAACTGGCCTCAACTACCCTCTGTGGCAGAGAGTTCCAGAGATTCACCACTCTCTGTGTGAAAAATGTTCTTCTCATCTCGGTTTTAAAGGATTTCCCCCTTATCCTTAAGCTGTGACCCCTTGTCCTGGACTTCCCTAACATCGGGAACAATCTTCCTGCATCTAACCTGTCCAACCCCTTAAGAATTTTGTAAGTTTCTATAAGATCCCCTCTCAATCTCCTAAATTCTAGAGAGTATAAACCAAGTCTATCCAGTCTTTCTTCATAAGACAGTCCTGACATCCCAGGAATCAGTCTGGTGAACCGTCTCTGCACTCCCTCTATGGCAATAATGTCCTTCCTCAGATTTGGAGACCAAAACTGTACGCAATACTCCAGGTGTGGTCTCACCAAGACCCTGTACAACTGCAGTAGAACCTCCCCTGCTCCTATACTCAAATCCTTTTGCAATGAAAGCTAACATACCATTCGCTTTCTTTACTGCCTGCTGCACCTGCATGCCTACCTTCAATGACTGGTGTACCATGACACCCAGGTCTCGCTGCATCTCCCCTTTTCCCAATCGGCCACCATTTAGATAATAGTCTGCTTTCCCGTTTTTGCCACCAAAATGGATAACCTCACATTTATCCACATTATACTGCATCTGCCAAACATTTGCCCACTCACCCAGCCTATCCAAGTCACCGTGCAGTCTCCTAGCATCCTCCTCACAGCTAACACTGCCCCCCAGCTTAGTGTCATCCGCAAACTTGGAGATATTGCCTTCAATTCCCTCATCCAGATCATTAATATATATCAAGAGTCAAGAGTCAATTTACTTGTCATTTGGACCCCTGGAGGTCCAAACGAAATGCCGTTTCTGCAGCCATACATTACACACAAATAGACCCCAGACACAACATAATTACATTTAACATAAACATCCATCACATAGCTGTGATGGAAGGCCAAATAAACTTCTCTCTCCACTGCACTCTCCCCCCCCCCCGATGTCAGAGTCAAAGTCATAGCCCCCGGCTGGCGATGGCGATTGCCCCGCGGCCATTAAAGCCACGCCGGGTGGTGCGAGGTCGCACACCGGGTCTTGGTGTTGGAGCCCCCGGTGTGCGCTCGCAGAGTCCGCGGCCATTCCAGCCGCGCGGGGCAGTGGTGTCAGGCCCCGCTCCAGGAGCTCTTCGACCCCGCAACTCGGGCGGGAGAAGTCGCCGCCGCAGAAGCCCCGAAAAGCGGTCTCCCCCCAGGGAGCCGTGGGCTCCCGGTGCCGTCGTCCACAGACCTGTAGAGAGCCTCCGACTCTCCGGTAGCAGCAGCAGCAGCAGCAGCAGCAGCAGCAGCAGCAACAGCATCAGCAGCAGCAGCGCTCCTCCACCGCTCCACCCGCTCCGGACTCGGCCAGCTCCGCGACGGCAACGGTGAGTCGACACCTGAGTCCCCGGTCTCTTCCTGTTGGAGGCCGCTCCTCGTTGCGGCCTCAACGACGACTGAGACCCGACGAGAAAAGGTCGGGTCTCCAGTGCAGGGAGAGATTCAAAAAGTTTCCCCCCCCCCCCCCACCCCCACCCCCCCCCCCCCCACACACACACCCCAACATAAAATAACAAAAACTACATAAAAACACAGACAAAAAATAATAAAAACGCGGACAGGCTGCAGAGGCCGCTGCTGGCCAGAGACGCGCCGCCTACCGGACGGTATATATATTGTAAATAGCTGGGGTCCCAGCACTGAGCCTTGCGGTACCCCACTAGTCACTGCCTGCCATTGTGAAAAGGACCCGTTTACTCCTACTCTTTGCTTCCTGTTTGCCAGCCAGTTCTCTATCCACATCAATACTGAACCCCCAATGCCGTGTGCTTTAAGTTTGTATACTAATCTCTTATGTGGGACCTTGTCGAAAGCCTTCTGGAAGTCCAGATACACCACATCCACTGGTTCTCCCCTATCCACGCTACTAGTTACATCCTCGAAAAATTCTATAAGATTCGTCAGACATGATTTACCTTTCGTAAATCCATGCTGACTTTGTCCAATGATTTCACCACTTTCCAAATGTGCTGCTATCCCATCTTTAATAACTGACTCTAGCAGTTTCCCCACTACCGATGTTAGACTAACTGGTCTGTAATTCCCCATTTTCTCTCTCCCTCCCTTCTTAAAAAGTGGGGTTACGTTTGCTACCCGCCAATCTTCAGGGACTACTCCAGAATCTAAAGCGTTTTGAAAGATTATTACTAATGCATCCACTATTTCTGGAGCTACTTCCTTAAGTACTCTGGGATGCAGCCTATCTGGCCCTGGGGATTTATCGGCCTTTAATCCATTCAATTTACCCAACACCACTTCCCGGCTAACCTGGATTTCACTCAATTCCTCCAACTCCTTTGACCCGCGGTCCCCTGCTATTTCTGGCAAATTATTTATGTCTTCCTTAGTGAAGACGGAACCAAAGTAGTTATTCAATTGGTCCGCCATATCCTTGTTCCCCATGATCAACTCACCTGTTTCTGACTGCAAGGGACTTACATTTGTTTTAACTAATCTCTTTCTTTTCACATATCTAACTAATCTCTTTCTTTTCACATATCTCGTATATATATATATATATATATATATATATATATATATATATATATTCAATGGTATATGGACACACTGATCTGTTCTGTATTATTTATGCTTACAATATTCTGTTGTGCTGAAAGCAAAGCAAGAATTTCATTGTCCTACCTGGGACACATGACAATAAACTCTCTTGAATCTTGAATCTTGACTTGACTCTTGAAATGCAGGAGTAACTCAGTGGGTCAGGCAGCATATCTGGAGAAAATGGACAGTGGTGTTTTGGGTCAGGACTATTCTTCAGTCTGTCTTTGCAAGACGAACTTAATGGATTAAGTAATAGCTGCAGAGAATGAATCAGAGTTACTATTCACAATCAAGCAATTCTGTTCTTAGTTTGGGACGCTGCTGGTTCTCAACCACCAAGTGTATGTTTGAGTTTGTATTTATCCTGTATTAATTTAAATTCATTATTCACAAGTTTACTCCTATATCTTGGGTTATTTTAAGGTGAAATTTAAGATTTATCTTGAGCTAAGATATTCATCATACATCACTAATGTTACATATGACTGGTATGTTGTTCTAAACTGTTCGTTCCATTATTCACATACTTCAATAAATACTCCTTTTGAAATGCAGTTAGTAATGTTCAGACTAGTTTTGCGATCAGACATATGAGGAAGTGTTCTGATATATGTTGTCCCTTCTGTATAGACTGTTATTCTTGGCTAGTCTGTTACCCAGCAATAGACTGTCCTGTGATATCTAAAAGAAGGGATGTCTGGTTCTCTTGCAACACGTAATCATATAACCCCGAGGTGGTCCTTCTGGGAGATAGAACAAAAATATCCCAAGTCACCGTAATCAGAATTACGGGCGGCATGGTGTTGCAGCGGTAGAGTTGCTGCCTTACAGCGCCAGAGACCTGGGATCGATCCAGACTACAGGTACTGTCTGTACAGAGTTTGTACTTTCTCCTTGTGACCCCGTGGCTTTTTGCTGGGTGCTCCGGTTTCCTCCTACACTCCATAGATTTACAGTGTTGCAGGTTAATTGGCTTCGGTAAAAATTGTAAATTGTCCCTAGTGTGTGGGATAGAGCTGATGTACGGGGTGATCGCTGGTCAGCACGGAGTCAGTAGGTCAAAGAACCTGTTTCCACGCTGTATCTCTAAACTAAACTAAACTAAACACTGAGTTAAAGGTAATGAGCATGATATTCAAAGTCTGAGGAGGACACAATCATATTGCATCTTTCATGATCTTAAATCACCCAAAGCATATTAAAAATAAATTAAATAATTTGCAAACACAAGAAACTGCAGATGCTGTAATCTTAAATGGATAAACAGAGCACTGGAGGAACTTGAAGATAGACACAAAATGCTGGAGTAACTGAGCAGGACAGGCAGCATCTCTAGAGAGAAGGAATGTGTGATGTTTTGGGTATGGACCCCTTCTTCAGACTGAAACATCACCCATTCCTCTCTCCAGAGATGCTGCCTGCCCCGCTGAGTTACTCCGGCATTTAGTGTCTGTCTGTGATGTAAACCGGTATCTGCAGTTCCTTCCTACGCTGGAGGAACTCACTGGGTCAGGCCAAAAAGGTCATCTGTTTATTCACTGCACAGATGCTGCCTGACCCACTGAGTTTCATCAGCACTTTGTTGATTGCAAAATAATATGGAAGTTTAGTCACTGATGGAGCATAGAAAAGGCAGCAGGCAATGTACATACAGCAAGCATCCACAGAAGAACCTGGTAATGAATATAAACCAACAAAAAAGAGATCTAGGATGGACAAAAATGCTGGAGAAACTCAGTGGGTGAGGCAGCATCTATGAAACAGAGGAAATAGGTGACGTTTGGGGTCGAGACCCTTCTTCAGACAAAAGGAGATCTAGTAGGATCATTGTTCTTCCAGGATAAAATCTCCTTCATAAAACGTGTTGTAAATGAACCATATAAAGCAGTACAGGCACTAGTTTTTTTTGAAGTTGAAAATAAAAATACTTATTATTATCGATAGGCTGTTTTAAGGGATTTTTTCAACAAAAGTTTCTTTGATACCGGTTGAAAACATCATTTAGTAGTCACATGGACAATAAAATCGTACTTCAGGCTGTTCTTTATTGACTAAAGCTCAGCGTTCAATACCACATTCCCTCTAAACGTTATCAAATTCATGGAACTGTGTCTCCGCTCATCGCTATGCATCTGGATCCTCAATTTCCTCATCAACAGACCACAATCTGAACAAATTGGCAACAATTGCATCCCTGATAAAACATCAGCACAGGAGCACCTCAGGGCTGTGCGCTCATTTCCCTGATCTACTCACTCGATACCCATGACTATGTAGCTAGATACAGTTTCAATGCTGTTTGTAAATTTGTCAATGATACCACCATAGTTGGACAAATTGTGGGTAATAATGAGTCAGTGTACAGGATGGAGATCAAAGATCAAATTGAAAGGTCAGAATAACAATCTTGCTCAACGTCAGCAAAACCAAAGAGGTGATTGTTGATTTTAGAAGGAGAACTCCAAGGATCAACAAACCCTTCTTCATCGACAGGTTGGCAGAGGAGAGAGTCAACAACTCCAAGTTCTTGGGCATGCATATTTATGAAGAGCTGTCCTGGGTCTCGCATATTGATCATCATAATCATAAAGAAAGCCCATCAATGCTTCTACTTCCTTAGAAGATCAAAGAGATTTGGTTTATCAATGGATACTCTCGTGAACTTCTACAGGTGTACAGCAGAGAGCATGTTACAGCAGGGAGATGCTAAATGCATTTCGTTGTCTCTGTACTGTACACTGACAATGACAATTAAAATTGAATCTGAATCTGAATCTGAATCTGAATGTTGACTGGTTTCATCACGTCCTGGTTTGGAAACCTCAAATGCCCAGGAATGAATCTCGGGGGATTACAAAGAATGCCCAGTTCATCATAAGTGATGAACCTCCTCACCATCAAAGAGATCTGTAGGAGGTCTGCAGCCAGTATCATATAAGACCCACGCCACCCGGGCTGTGTTCCATTTCACTGCTACCATCAGGAAGTAGGTACAGGAGTCTGAAAACCATGGTCACCAGGTTCAAGAATAGCTTCTTCCCAATAACCATGAGATTGAACACTAACCTCAACTATGAACTATGGACTGTCTTTGGTTGAACTAGGACTATATTTTGTATTAGTATTGAAGTTATTAATTTATAGATTTTTTTGTTTATTATAAATTTTCTATGCGTATTGATCAGCCATGATCACATTGAATGGCGGTGCTGGCTCGAAGGGCTGAATGGCCTACTCCTGCACCTATTGTCTATTGTATTGTGTTTACAGGCTTCTTGTGCTGCTGCAAGTAAGAATATTATTATTTCATTAACAGTACATATAACAAATTAAATACTCTTGACTCTCTTGCCATTTGTCATCGCTTAGGTGTATGACTAAAGGAAATCATTTGGGTAAAGTATCAGAGAGCCTCTACCACCCACAGAACTGAGACTTGTCTACAGACAGGCGCTGTCAATGAAAGCTGGTGAGTCAGGTATTCTGGAGGCATAAGACTACCTGGGGGCTGAAAGCGAAACTCTACAAATATATCACTTGAAGAGTTGTCATTCCCAGCAAAGAGAATAAAAGAAAGACACAAAGTGCTGGAGTAACTGGGCAGATCAGGGAGCATCTCTGGAGAACATGGACAGGTTACGTTTTGGGTCGGGGTCCTTCTTCAAAGAAGAGACCTGCCTAACCATGTCCTCCAGAGATGGTGCCTGACCTGCTGAGTTACTCCAGCACTTTTGTGTCCTTCTTTGTAAACTAGCATCTGCAGCTCCTTGGGTCTACTGAATAAAGGAAGGAATTCTGTCATTTGAAAATGTTCAGACTTTCACAAGTCGGGATCACATTGGCCAACTCACCTCTCCATGATACTTCCTTTCACTTCCTTTTTTTTCAACAGCATTTCTCTAAAGTTAGTTTAACTCCTTTCATGCTTCTCCTGACGTGCATGCCGGTAATGTTTATGCTTAAATATACTGCAGGTTCTCTCCAATCTTCATTGATAAGCAGCCCAGCTGTGCTGTTGCCCATGAATCAGGTGGTGGATTCAAGGCCCAGCGTAGAAATGCAAGGCAGAATAACCAGACACAGAGCGTTATATGGAGGGGGATTTTAAACTAAGTTTCCATCTGCTCTTTCTTTGAACTCAGGAGTTTCAAACTACTTTAAACAAGAATGGAGTATTACCCTGTGGCCAAAAGTAACCTCTCATTAAAAGATACCCAAAACAGCTAGAACTTGCTGCATGTACATTGGTTGTGATTTTTCTACATTCCAATTGTAACTACACATCAAATATTTTTTTCTGGGTATATACCATTTTAGTTGTTAACGCCCCATGTAAATGCAAGGTTGCCTTTCCTTTTAAACACTGAAATGTTACAACACATAATAATGAAAAGGCAGAATGAGGAAGGTTGAATATTCCTTCAAGGCTGAGGTTAAAAGATTGTTGGACACTGGGAGGATGTGGAAGTTCGACAGTAGAAGTGGGGGATGGTGGATCAGCTCGAAGAGTGGTCGAGCTTACTCAGGGATAGAGTCAAACATGGATACATAGAAAATAGGTGCAGTAGGCCATTCGGCCCTTCGAGTCAGCACCACCATTTCATGTGATCATCCACAATCAGTACCCAGAAGAGCTCCATCTAACTCTCTTTTGAATGCTGCCTCTTGCTCAGAGTTATCATCTGAACTTGCTCCCAGACTACACTTAACCTTGGTGGACGTGACATGCCAGTCCCTCCTGACGTTCACACCCAAGTCGACACACGAGGTAGGGCAGGTTCCGGTGGTAAAGAGGACATCCTGCACAGTTCACCATCTGTCAAAAAGACTTTTGAACTGGATATAACTATATCTAACAGACAGGAGATATTTGCAAGCTTTTAATTAAGGGGAAAAATGTCTACTCAGCAGAACGCCACAGAACTCTAGAATGTCACTCCCACAGAATACCATTGCAGCAACACTTCTTAATATTGAAGTCTCCTTCCAATGAAGAGTCACCATTACCTTCCGACATGATTGCTAAACCTTTATCTGGTTGCACTACGGACTTTAAGTTGCACTATTGTGGTCTAGTTGCCCAAGTATTACAGATAATCTATTGTATTATTGATGATTCTCTATGTTGTGGTGTTGCATGATGTACCTGTAAAGCTGCAGCGGGAGAATGCCATTCATCGATTCCCACTGTCCATGACAATTAAACACCCTTGTCTTGACCTGACGAAATAGTAAGAATTTACTAAGGATAGTAAGGATAGTAAATTCTTACTATTTTGTCAGGTCAAGACAAGGGTGTTTAATTGTCATGGACAGTGGGAATCGATGAATGGCATTCTCCCACTGCAGCTTTACAGGTACATCATGCAACACCACAACATAGAGAATCATCAATAATACAATAGATTATCTGTAATACTTGGGTAACTAGACCACAATAGTGCAACTTAAAGTCCGTAGTGCAACTCACACAGGTCCAGACCACATCATTGCTGAGGTATGGTTGTGGCAAGGATTAGAAACATAGACACAGAAAATAGGTGCAGGAGTAGGCCATTCAGCCCTTCGAGCCTGCACCGCCATTCAATATGATCATGGCTGATCATCAAACTCAGTATCCTGTACCTGCCTTCTTTCCATACCCCCTGATCCCTTTTGCCACAAGGGCCACATCTAATTCCCTCTTAAATGTAGCCAATGAACTAGCCTCAACTATCCTCTGTGGCAGAGAATTCCAGAGACTCACCACTCTCTGCGTGAAAAATGTTTTTCTCATCTCCTCGGTCCTAAAGGCTTTCCCCTTTATCCTTAAACTGTGACCCCTTGTCCTGGACTTCCCCAACATCGGGAACATGGGTTGTGCCGTGTGTTTCAAGTGCCTGATGGTTCTTAAACCTGAACTTAATTCCCTTTATCCCCTTCATTCCCATTATCCTGTATCTGTACACTGTGGACGGCTCGATTGTGATCATGTATAGTGTTTCCGCTGACTGGATGGCACATAACAAAAGCTTTTCACTGTACCACAGTACACGTGACAGTAGACTAGACTGTAGACCCTTTGCTGGTAGGGAGTTCAGATCCCGCGATGGACCAGGCAATGTCCACTACCTCCGCAGCCTCCTTGGTTTGTGGGTGTTGCGGGCGTGCACACCTCTGAAGATCTCTCCTGGTCCCCAATTATAAATAAAGCACCTCAGCGCCTCTACTTCCTGAGAAGATTACGGAGAGTCGGTATGTCAGGGAGGACTCTCTCTAACTTCTACAGGTGCACAGTAGAGAGCATGCTGACCGGTTGCATCGTGGCTTGGTTCGGCAACTTGAGCGCCCTGGAGCGGAAAAGACTCCAAAACGTTGTAAACACTGCCCAGTCCATCATCGGCTCTGACATCCCTACCATCAAGGGGATCTATCGCAGTCGCTGCCTCAAAAAGGCTGGCAGCATCATCAAGGACCCACACCATCCTGGCCACACACTCATCTCCCCGCTACCTTCAGGTAGAAGGTACAGGACCTTGAAATCTGCAACATCCAGGTTCAGGAATAGTTTTTTCCCCACAGTCATCAGGCTATTAAACTCAACTCAAACAAAAATCTGAACATTAATAGCCCAATGCAATTTCTCCGTTTATTTATTTATGTGTATATATATATATATATCAATAGTATATGGACACACTGATCTGTTCTGTATTGATGCCTACTATATTATGTTGTGCTGAAGCAAAGCAAGAATTTCATTGTCCTATCTGGGACATGACAATAAACTCTCTTGAATCTTGAATCTTTTAAAAAGCACATTTTAAATACCGACTAGTGGAGCTGGGACATGTTGGCTGGTGTGGGCAAGTTGGGCTGAAGGGCGTTTCCACACTGTATCACTCTATGATTCTATTTGTTGCCATTCCATAAACCAGCCCTATGCATGCAGGATGCTATTTGTTTTAGCAAATTTATGAGATTTTCTTTTCATCAAACTTCATCATTAAATTCTTTAGTTGGCCAGTGATCAATCATAGACTTTTATTTTCAAATGGATATGTTGTTGAGAATTATGTAATATCTCTTTGATTGGTGTTCTAAAAAGCTGGTATCAATAGTTCTCAGACTCCTGTACCTTCTTCCTGGTGGTAGCTGGGAGGTGAGAGCACAGCCTGGATGATGTGAGTCTTTGATGATATTGGTTGTCTTCTCCGGGCATAGCTTCCTGTAGATCTTATTGATGGAGGAGGAGTTCAAATCGAGAGAGAAGAGAAGGGGGAGAGAGAGAGAGGGGGGAGAAAGAGAAAGGGGGAGAGAGAGAGACCCCAGAGGAGAGGAGAGAGAGAGGGAGAGAGGGGAGAGGAGAGAGAGAGGGAGAGAGAGGGGAGCGAGGGGAGGGGAGAGAGAGAGAGAGAGAGAGAGAGAGAGAGAGAGAGAGAGAGAGAGAGAGAGAGAGGGGGGAGAGAGTGAGAGAGAGAGAGAGAGAGAGAGAGAGAGAGAGAGAGAGAGAGAGAGAGAGAGAGAGAGAGAGAGAGAGAGAGAGAGAGAGAGAGCCACAGAGAGCGAGAGAAAGAGATAGAGAGAGGAAGAGAGAAGATATATAGGATATATACACACACACACACATAGATAGATAGATAGATGGGAGAGATAGAGAGACAGAGAGGGGGGGAGAGAGAGAGAGAGAGAGAGAGAGAGAGAGAGAGAGAAAGGGAGATAGATAGAAAGAGAGAGAGAGACAGAGATGGAGACAGAGAGAGACACAGAGAGAGAGAGAGAGAGAGGGGGGATTTTCCCTTTTGAGAGGGTGGGAGAGAGTTTTAAATATATATTTTGTTAATTTGCTCTAATATTGCACCATCTCCCATTTTATTAAATCAAAACCAGCCTTACACATGAAGCTTTTTTTTTAGCAACATTATAACATTTTCATTTAATCTAATATCATCCTTAAATTCTTTAGTTGGCCATTGATCAACCATAGAAATGTTACTTTCAAATAGATAATTCTGTTGAGAATTATGTAATATCTCGTTGAATAGTTGCTTTTATTTATCTGCTGGGAACGGAATTTCCCACATAATCTTCCCATTATATCACATTTCTGACTGTAATACGTCACGCTTAAACTGAATACGTTATCATATTCTAATTACAACTCCATGGATGATCACTGCTATGAAATTACTAATTTCACAAGACATTTAGGAAATCTACTGATCTCTAGTTGGCTTTGCTGGTTAATTCATTCCATGAATTCACTCACTAAACGACTTTTACCTATTTGATTTCTGCATGTCATAGAGTCATAGTCATAGAGTCATACAACGTGGAAACAGGCCCTTCGGCCCAACTTTCCCACACCAGCCAACATGTCTCCACTGCACTAGTTATCCCACCTGCCCGCTTTTGGCCATATCTCTCCAATCCTGTCCGCTCCATGTACCTGTCCAACTGTTTCTTAAATGTTGGGATAGTCCCAGCCTCAACCACCTCCTCTGGCAGCTTGTTCCATACACAAACCACCCTTTGTGTGAAAAAGGTATCCCTCAGATTCCTATTAAATCTTTTCACTTTCACCTTAAACCAATGTCCTCTGGTCCTCGATTCCCCTACGCTGGGCAAGGGACTCTGTGGAACTTCCCGATCTATTCCTCTCATGAATTTATACACCTCTATAAGATCACCCCTGATCACCCCAATGTATACATGAAGATTAGAACTCTCACTCTCATTATGATTTAAACTGTTCTAATTTTTGATTTTCACTCTCTCCAACACGGCTGCAAATGTCGTATTCATGTAAGCCATTCTCATCTGTGATTCTTGTCCATTTTGTGATCCCTCTGATATTCTTAACTAAGTCAGAAGGTTGTAGTGTGGAAGACAGAATGTAATGGAGGTTGCTACTTCAGAACAGTACCATGGGCTGGTCTCAGGATTGAAATGACATGCCTGATATTTACATGTATTTTGAATCTTGCTTTTTACACTTAGTTCCATTGAGTGTAATGGAGTCAAACTTCCTTTGAAAGGGTTGTTCGAGTGGTGCAGCTAATAGAGCTGCAGCCTCACAGTGCCAGAGTCGGTTCGATCCTGCCCTTGGGTGCTGTCTGTGTGGGGTTTGCACGTGCTTCCTGTGACTGTTTGGGTTTTCTCTGGGTGCTCCGGTTTGCTCTTATATCCCAAAGATGTGGGTTTTTATATTAATTGGCCTTTGTACATTGCTCCTAGTGTGCAGGGAGTGGACAGGAAAGTGGGATAACATAGAACTAGTGCGATCAGGAAGGCACTTTTCTGACATTTCAGGAGCTGCAACAGACTTATGGACTTCGAGGAAATGATTATTTCAGATATCTTCAACTTAGAGATTATGTAAAATCGAACTCTCAAAATTTTCGAATTAGAAACTCAGAAATTCTTGATGAATGTTGGAACAAACATCCTAATACAGAAAAATTATTATCTTATATATATAATATCTTATTAGACAGTGACATTCCTTCGACGGACTTACACAGACAAACATGGGAAAAATAATTAAATCAAGTAATAACGAAAGATACTTGGGAAGAAAGTTTGCAACACATACATCAGTGTTCACTAAACGCCAGACATTCTCTAATACAATTTAAAGTAATACATAGGTTACATTATTCAAAAACAAAACTACATAAAATCTTTCAACATATTTCACCTATATGTTATAAATGTCAACATTTAGAAGCTACATTATCTCATATGTTTGCAAACTGTATAAAAATTAAAAAATTCTGGGTAAATATTTTCAGTATAATATCTAAAGTAACCAACACACAATTGGACCCAGATCCAAAATTAATAATACTCGGAATATTAGAATTAAATCAAACATTTAGAATAACACAAAGAAACTTTATTGATTATAGTTTAATAACAGGAAAAAAATTAATTCTAAAATTTTGGAAAGGCCCTACGGCCCCCACAATCAAAATGTGGATTATAGAAATGACGGAGACCTTAAACGTGGAAAGAATCAGATTTTCCCTGTTGGACAAACAGGAATTATTCGTTGGAACATGGTCTCCTTTTATTGATTACTTAAAGGGTCAGAATAGTTCAGCACAGGAACCTGACTAGCACTCGGGCTAAAGAATGGATGAAATGCTATACTCTGAAATGTACGAACATATCTTGAACGATGTTTTTTATTTTAATAAATTTTTCCATTCTTCTTTAACTATCTTTTTCCTTTTTTTTTTTTTTTGTTTTTTTTTTTTTGTTTTTCTTCTCTTTCTTTTCTTTCTTTACTTCATCTATCTCTTTAGTTCTATCTAGTTTTTAAAAAAAAGGAAGAAAAAGGCAAAAGGTATTGGAGATAATGTAATAATAACTGACAATATTATCAATGTAAAAATGTAAGACAGTAATGATGTAATAGGTTATTTACCTATCTCCAATAAAAAATATTTTCCAAAAAAAAAAGAACTAGTGCGATCGGGTAATCAGTGGTTGGCATGGACCTGGTGGGCCAAAGGACCTGTTTCCATTAAATCATGACATAGGAGCAGAATTAGGCCATTCAGCCCATTGGGTCTACTCTGCCATTCACTCGTGGCTGATCTATTATTCCCTCTCAACGCCATTGCTCTGCCTTCTTCCCATGACCGTTGACACCCTTACTAATCAAACATCTACAAATCTCTGCTTTAAAAATACCCGATGTCTTGGCCTCCGCAGCCATCTCTGGTAATGAATTCTACAGATTCACCACTGTCTATCAAAATACATTCCTCCTCTTCTCCAGTCTAAAGGTGTGTCCTTATACTGCTGTGCCCTCTGGTTCTGGAAACATCCTTTCTATGTCCACTCTATCCAGGCCTTTCATTATTTGGTGGGTTTCAATGAAATCCCCCCTCATCCTTCTAAACTCCAGCGAGTACCGGCCCCGAGCCATCAAATGCTCTTCATCCGTTAACCCAATCATCCTTCCTCAGAAATGGGGCCCAAAACTGTTCACGATAATTCCAAATGTGGCCTGACCAATGCCTTAAAACCCTCAGCATTATTTTTATATTCCATTCTCCCTGAAATAAATGTATTTTTTCCATTTGAAATCATTGCATTTGACTTTCTTACCACTGACAAAACTAATATTTTAAGAATCCTGCACTAGTACTCCCAAATCCATTTGCACCTCCAATTTCTGAAACCTCTCCCCATTTATAAAGTAATCTACACCTTTGGTCCTTCAACCAAAGTGCAATACTGTACACTTTGCTACGCTGTATTCAATTTGCCACTTCAATGCCCACTCTCCTAACCTGTCAAAGCCCTGCTTCCTGAACACTACCTGCCCCTCCACCTAACTTCATATCATCTGCAAACTTGGCCACAAAGCCATAAATTCCATCATCCATATCATTAACATATTACCTGGAATGTAGCGGACCCAACACCGACCCTTACAGAACACAACGAATGAAAAGGCCCTCTTTATTCCCACTCTTTGCCTTCTGCCAGTCAGCCAATCTTCTATCCATTATATACCTTGTCTCGAATACCATGGGATCCTATCTTGTTTACCAGCCTTTACGTCTGGTACCTTATCAAAGGCCTTCTGAAAATCCAAGGAAACAATATCCATGGACTCCTTTGTCTATGCTACCTGTTACATCCTCCAAAGATTCCAACAGGTTTGTCAGGCAAGATCTCCCCTTAACAAAACCATGCTGATTTCAGCCTATTTTATTATGTGCTTCCAAATACCCCGAAAACTCAACCTTAATAATGGACTTTAAACATTTACCAACTATAGAAGTCAGACTAACTGACCAATTACTTCCTTTATTTTGCCTTACTCCCTTCTTAAACAGTGGAGTTACATTTGTGATTTTCCAGTCCTCTGGAACCATTCCTGACTCTAGTGATTCTTGAAATACCTCTACTAATGCCTCTACAATCTCAACAGCTATCTCGTTCAGAACCCTGGGTGTGGTCCAAGTTTGCAGCTTGATCTTTCAGCTTCGCAAGCATCTTCTCCTCAGTAATAGTGACTGCACTCACTTCAACTCCTAGACTCTCCTGAATTTCTGGCATGTTGCCGGTGTCTTCCACTGTGAAGAATGAAGCAAAATCTTCTTCAGTTAATCTGCCATTTCTTTATTCCCCATTACTATTTCTCCAGTGTCATTTCCTAGCGATCTAATTCCCACTCTCACCTCTCTTTTGCTCTTTATATATCTGAAAAACATTTTGGTATCTTCTTTGGTAGACACAAAGTACTAGAGTAACTCAGTGGGAAAGGCAGCATTTCTGGAGAGAAGGAATGGGTGACGTTTTGGGTTGAGACCTTCAGTTGATATCGTCTTTTATGTTATTGGTTAGCTTACCTTTATATTTCATTTTTTCTTCTTTTAGTGCTTTTTTAATTGCCTCTGTTGGTTTATAAAGACTTCCCAATCTTCTAGCTTTGCACTAATCTTGGCTGTTATCTGCCTTCTCTTTTGCGTCAGCTTTTGCTTTTATACTGTCCATGACTTGCTTTGTCAGCCATGGTGGCCTTGTCCTCCCCTTAGTTTGCTTCTTCCTGGTTGGGATGTAAAGATCCTGCGTCTTCCAAAGTACTCCCAGAAACTCTTGCATGTTGTATCTTCCAATCTTTAAATCAATTTTTCAACACACAAAGGCCTGTAAGTGAACATACAGGCAATATTACACAATCCCCTCAGATGGCTTGACTAGTTATCCTTGATGGTCTTGGAATTTTGACAATAAAACACTTTGTTCCTCGACCTGGTGTAAGGATGATTCATTCAACTCCAACAAACTAACTGTGGGAATGAAACCAATCTTCAGAGGTCATGGGAAACTCGCAGACCATGGAGACCACATCTCAGAACCACAATCACACAAACCTCAATAGTCAAGCTGCAAATTGTTAATGATGGTTTGTGTATGTATGTGCACATGTGTGTGTGCACGTGTGTGTGCACGTGTGCATGTGTGTCTGTGTACATGCGTGTGTATGCTTATGTGGAGGCTGTGCTGCAACACCTTATCATTCTGTTCACCGAAGTATCTGAGAGGACATTACGCTCAATGCCCACAAGACCTAGGTATAGTTTTAAGTTTAATATAGTTTAGAGATACAGTGCGGAAACAGAGTGTGCACATTAAAGGCCCTGTCCCACTTACGAGTCCTTGGCATGCAAATTACGTGACCTTGTCATCGCGTTGAGGCGCACGGGCATCGTATGGCCTCGTGAGGCCGGTCCCACTGAGAAGCGCGGAGCGGTATGGAGTTGTGAGCGGTATTCGTGCGGCGCTCCGGGGTTTTTCACCGGCCTGTCGCGTAACTGACAGCCAAAGTGGGACAGGCCCAAGACCCTGGCGCGATGCAACGTCACACCTCCAACAGCAGCAGAAGCAGGCAAACGATCGCCGAGCTTGGCCTGGGGCTCACGGTTGTTGCGGTCCGGATCCGACCCCACTTCTACTCCCAGAGCGGGGCCAAGAAAATTGAAGATAGACACAAAATGCAGGAGTAACTCAGCGGGACCGGCAGCATCTCTGGAGAGAAGCAATGGGTGACGTTTCGGGTCAAGACCCTTCTTTCAGACTGAAGAAGAGTCTCGACCCGAAACATCACCCATTGCTTCTCTCCAGAGATGCTGCCAGTCCCGCTGAGTTACTCCCGCATTCTGTGTCCATCTTGAAATGACGTCACGCTAGCGACTCAGTAGTTGAACTAGGCGAGCGCCCACTACCCGCACTCCCGCGGCCTTCTCTAGCTACTTTCGCGATGGCTCGCCTTGCTCTCAACGCTTTCTCCATACTTGGACTTGCCTCCTGAAACAAAAATTATCAAGCGCAGAAAACAGCCTCCGACTAAGTTTCATACTTACCTGAGGCTTTTTAAAACGTACCACTGGAGGAGCGATGCACCTCCCAGCCGGTCGCTGCGCCATGCGTCAGACGTAATGACGCGCATGCGGACTGGCGGGGTTCTTCACGGAATCACTCACTTGACTCCGAAGTAAAACAAAGTTTTAAAAGTGAACAGAGCAGTCTGTATCCAGAAACAATTGCACTGCACAAATCCCTGGCCTTTGCTCTTTTGTTACATTAGCTCGTTGATGTGGTATTACGTTTGTACCACAGCATTGGATGATATCCAGTGAGTGGGTGGGAGGTATTTGCAGACATGTGAAGTTTAAAGGGAGACTAATTCAAATAATAGAAACTTTATCTCTAAACAATAGACAATAGGTGTTGGAGTAGGCCATTCGGCAGAGAATTCCACTGATTCACAACTCTCTGCGTGAGAAAGTTTTTCCTCATCTCCGTTCTAAATAGCTTACTCCTTATTCTTAAGCTGTGGCCCCTGGTTCTGGAGACTCTCCCAACATCGGGATCATGTGGCCTGCCTCTAGCATGTTCAAACCCTTAATAATCTTATATGTTTCAATAAGATAGCCTCTCATCCTTCTAAATTCCAGTGTATACAAGCCCAGCTACTCCATTCTATCAACATATTACAGTCCCGCCATCCGAGGAATTAACGTGCTGAACCTACGCTGCACTCCCTCAATAGCAAGAATTTCCTTCCTCAAATTTGGAGACCAAAACTGCACACAATACTCCCGGTGTGGTCTCACTAGGGCCCTGTACAACTGCAGAAGGACCTCTTTGCTCCTATACTCAACTCCACTTGTTATTATTAAGGCCAACTTGCCATTCGCTTTCATCATTGCCTGCTGTACCTGCATGCTTACTTTCAGTGACTGATGTACAAGGAGACCCAGATCTCACTGTTCTTCCCCTTTTCCCAATTTGACACCGTTCAGATAATAATCTGCCTTCCTGTTTTTGCTACCAAAGTGGCTAACCTCATATTTATCCACATTATGCTGCTTCTGCCATGCATCTGCCCGCTCGCCCAACGTGTCCAAATCACCCTGCATCCTCATAGCGTCCTCCTCATAGTAAACAAAACTAAACATATGGTAGATACAAAATGCTGCAGTAACTCAGTGGGACACGCAGCATCTCTGGAGAGAAGGAATGGGTGACGTTTCGGATCGAGACCTTTCGTCAGACTTTGTTTCTTGACCCGAAACATCACCCATTCCTTCTCTCCAGAGATGCTGCATGTCCCGTTGAGTTACTCCGGCTTTTTGTGTCTATCTTCGATTTAAATCAGCATCTGCAGTTCATTCCTAAGCTAAACCTATAATGTTCTTTAATTCTAGGCCCAGGAGCCAAGAGTATGGAAAGTAAAGAACAAGTTAGGACTTTCTCATTGTTAAAGTTGCTGTACGGCACCTTTTTATTTTTGCTATGCTGTGTGTGGAAGTCATTTAATGAACTGATTCATTAGCACCGGCGATTTCCAACCCTCTTTGGGGCGCATGTTTCGGTCGAGATGAGGTCGCTGTTTTAATAAGGTCCTGGGCTCCTCCCCCGCCTTCAGGTGGAGGTAGGTACCTGTGACACCGTCATGGAAGGGGCGGGTATGCAGCTTTGCATTCAGAAAGCAGGAGAGGCAGTAAAACGAGATTGTCCTTGTCGTTCACTGAAATGAAATGCCAGGAATTTAGCTGGAAGCAGTTCAAGGACTCCAAACGCCTACTTCTCATGGGACACACACACGGGATTTGTAGATAAACCCAGCTGTATTGACCAAAGCGGCGCACTCGGCTACACATACAGCAGGTCCAGAGAGTTGGTAAGGATTTGTTTTGCTCCCTGCTGGGTTTGTTGGAGAGTCCCTTCCCCCCAGTAAGGAGGGTGCGCGGGTTGGTGGTGGAGCGGGCAGGGTGTGGTGCGCTGTGGAGGTTGCTGCAGTGTTGTGGTGGGTGCTTAGACTCGGGGCTTCAGCGGAGGTCACCGTCCGGCGTGAGGCTCGTTCCCCAGAGTGGAGGTAGTTTTAGATGCTTGTCTGGGTCCCTGCCTCCACCCCGGGCACACTCTGTCCTGGACGCCCTCAACGGGGCAGCGCTGGGGCAGACGAGAATGAACGAGTCAAAAACAAACGCAAACTAAGCCACGTATTCACCGTAAAGGGCTCTGGTGGGTCGCGGAGGTCGTACTGTTGACCAGGGTGGGCATCGCTGACCAGGTTGGGATAATGATAGTTGTCTGCGCCCATTCACCGCCAGTGTAAAGCGCCCATGGCCAGCGATGGCGTGACATACAGCATGGTGCTGCCAGCTGCCTTGACATTAGGTCCCAGTACAACGTCGCCACTTGGTGATTGGAAAATCCTTGCAGTCTAATTTCCTCAGTCAAGTTGTGTACATTAAACCCCAGGACATGGATAGGAAAGGTTTTCAGGAACACAAAATGCTGGGGTAACTCAATGGGTCAGACAGTATCTCGAGAAAATGGTTATAACAGGTGATGTTTTCGGTCTAGACTCTTCTTCAGTAACTCAGCAGATCAGGCAGCATCTCTGGAAAACACGGATAGGTAACCTTTTGGGTCGGGACCCTTCTTCAGCCTGAACAATGGTCTCAACCTGAAAGATCACCTGTTCTCCAGAGGTGCTGCTGACCTGCTGAGTTACTCCAGCACTTTGTCCTTTTGTGTATCAACCAGCATCTGCGGTTCTTTGTTTCTACACTAAGGTGTTGAGAAAAATGGGCCAAATGCAGGCAAATTGTACTAGCTTAGATGAGGCACTTTAGTTAGGGTGGAAGAGTTGAATTGAAGTGCCTGTTAGCGTGTTGTATGACCTTGCAACACCCCTGCTACCCCAACCACACCATCAACGCTCTGTCCAATGTGAATAGCTTCCTTCACAATTAGCTGCCACCAAACTTGTCATTGAGTTTTTACGTGGCTTTAGTGGACCAGTGACAAGGCCAGCATTTATTTTGGACGCATGAAGGACTGCAGATGTTTTAATCCAGAGATTTAATCCAAAATGCTGGTTGATTCAGCAGTCAGACAACAGTTATTGTCATTTCCTGGTTGCTCAGCCTTGCAGGATGAATGAGAAGGCTATCTTTTATTCATAAATGTGTGGGGCAGAAATCACACACAGAGTTGAAGAGACAGGGATGTAGATTTCCTCGCTTTGAGGCATCGATTACTCTTTTTTAATCTGACACTTGAACTTTTGGTGAACAATATTTAGGATGACTTCAAGTTTAACTACTGTTATTGGATTTGAATGTGCTTCCTTTGAATTTAATTCAGTAAGTAATTCAGAAAGTAACCTTGATTGTGTAGAACAATGCTATGAAATAATGGGAGCTTCCTATGTGAGCTTAGGGTAGATTTTGCTTCAATGGGTAGACTTTGCAGAAGAGGAAGCTGGAGAGGAGAGACAATGCACTATTTCCAACGTGGCATTTGCAAAACATATTTTAGAAATGTTTCGGGTGAATAATGAACACCTGAACACGCAGGGTGGAACGTAGCCACACCCTTGCTGTAAAGCACCTGCAGTAAATGCGTGCTTGCCTGCCTGAGAGGTTTTAAAAAATGTGGCTTTACGTAAATGATCTTGTGCCTGGATTTTAAGGTAAATGTACATCCGAACATTGTGATAGTACTGAGGAAATTGGCTAACTTTGCATTCAAACAATACATCTGTAAACCGTAGGAGTGCTTTTTGAAAAATCTATTCAAATTTTGTGGAAGGAGTGGTAACTATATTATCCAATAACTGCATTCTCTGCCTTTGAAAAGGACCTCTGTTCAATCCTACAGTTTTACTGGTTAATATTTTAACAGTGATACTTCCTGCTTTAATCTGGGATTTAGCTACTTTGTTGCTCAAGAAAATTTAGATTAGATTTAATTTATTACCACACAACCAGGGTCGGTGGAAATTTGGGTTGTCAGCAGCAGTACAATAATAAAGAACACACAACCACAATAAAACTAACACAAATATCCACCACAGCATTCATCACTGTGGTGGAAGGCACAAAATTTGGCCAGTCCTCCTCCATTTCCCCCCCCCCCCCCCATGGACAGGACCAGAGTCCAAAGTCAGTCCAGGATCGGCTCTTCCTCACCGGAGACCGCGGCTTTAAGATGGTGTAGGCCGATCGGTCGAGATTTAAAGTCTCCGCCGAAGCCAGAAGCACCACAGACCTCAGGGCCGGCGGTAGAAGCTCCCCTCCAGGGGTGATGGTAAGTCCATGCTGGACCCGCGGTAGAAGTTGGCCCCCACGAGGGATCCCGGGCTGTAGACGCTGCACCAGCTGGAGCTCTGCAGACCGCGACTTCAGGCTGCGGCTTCAGGCTGCCGACTGCCCCGGGCCAGCGAAACGGAGCGCTCCCCTCCAGCGAGCCCCAGCGAGGGCTCACCCGCTCAACGCCGAGAGTCCACGCTGCGCCCGCCGCTGAAGCCCCGGGGGTGTCTCCGGGAAAGGCCGCGCCGATCCTTGATGTTAGGCCTCGGGGGAGGCGACCTGGAAAAACTCGCCTCTCCATGGAGGAGGCGACCAAAGCGGTTTCCCCCTTACCCCCCCACACAAAACACACGAAGAAACACAAAATACACACTTTAAAACGTACTAAAAAATATAAAAAGGTTGAAAAAACTGACGCGCTGCTGCCAGCTGCCAGAGCAGCGCCCCCTACTGTGTATATGGCAAAATTGTGCACTATTGGGTGATTGTAGTAGATGGCAAACAGATGAAAGAAAGATGCAAGACAAGGGTTGTTGTAGTGGGTGGCATTAACTTCCCCAATATTGACTGGGACTCGGGGCAAGAGGATTAGACAGGGCCCAAGAAGATTTCC